>NC_042615.1:355206924-355528749 GCF_901001135.1 Rhinatrema bivittatum | reverse complement strand
CTGCCTCCTCCTTGCTTGCGGCTCCTGCCGCCAGCCCTGTGCCGCGCTCCGCAGCCGTGGCGAAAACTTTCGATTCCCCCATCGCAGCATCAGACAGTGGCCTGACACCATCAGCAGCCTGCTTCCGGCCAAAGCCTCCTTAGGCGCTTGGCCCCGCCTCCTGCCGTTTATTAAAGGGCCAGCAGCAGGAACTTCCGGGACCTCTCCCTGATGAAATCATCGACCCAGGCCTATTTAGGCCGGCCTCTCCGACCCTTCCATGATTTGGCAACGAGTCTTCTTCACCTTGGTGAGGTCTTCCGTGCTTCCTTGGTTCCGTGCTTCTGCTCCTGCCCTCCGAGTCCTGTTCCTGACCTCCGAGTCCTGTTCCTGCCTTCCGAGTCCTCTTCCCGCTCCAGTTCCTTTGGATGGATCTTCTGGCTTCTGACCTCATAGAAACACAGAAACATAGAAATGACGGCATAAAAAGACCAATCGGCCCATCCAGTCTGCCCAGCAAGCTTCCACACTTATTTTCCCATACTTATCTGTTTCATTATTTTCCCATACTTTTCTGTTTCATCAACCACCAAGTTCAGGGCCCTTGTTGGTAACTGTTTGATTCAAATTTCCTGCCACCTCCTGTCATTGATGCAGAGAGAAATGTTGGAGTTGCATCAAAGGTGAGCATAAGGCTTAATGGTTAAGGGTACTCGGGACCTTGGACTGGCTTCGGTGACTCTATGGCATCCAGCCTTGGGCTGACTATCATCACTTCCTCCAGCTGCTATTCCACCATCTTCACAGGGGTCCACCTAAGACCAGCCGGCCCCACGCACCCAAGGGTCAACCCGCGGGGAACGGGGTTGGTTTTGGCAAAGCTCCAGCTGGCCCCTGCATCAGTTCAGCCTCGCCTCCCGATGGAAGGGACCTGTGGGCGTTTTCCCCCCACAGGTAGTGCCAACTCCTCCTCAGGCAAAGGGTCCACATTCTCCTCCTGCAAAAGGAAGCAAACTGGGCAGACTAGATGGATCTTATGATTCTTCTCTGTTTCCATCTAGTACTATTTTGCATGAAAAACCCTTCATTGTGGAATTGGTATTTTTGATAAGGGCTGTTTTTATGTTAATAAATATACTATTTTTATATCTTATGTAACTTTTACCGAAAAATTTGCATAGCCTAGCTTATCCAAATACTGTTGTAAATTAAACAAAGCTGGTTGTTATCAACATGGATTACTAAATGAAAAACAAGAAAATTGGCTAGTACAGTAATTTAGTATACAGTCCAAGAACAGGATTGAAGACATCATTGTGAGCATACAATTAAACTAAATCATGAATTTACAATGCTAAAATATTTTATTGCAAAGACAGGTTTGCCAATTTATTCATTAAGTCCATTTATTGGAACTCTACTTATGTAATCATTAGTAAAATATCTAATCCTTTTAGCATAAGTGACGATATCTCCTTTTATATTTTGCCAATGTCTTAGGCCTGTGTCTTAGCTAAATACATGCCTTTACTATGGGTACTTCATCCCAATCGCAAAAGACCATTTTAAATTCCTTATGATAAATGCATTTCTGAAGTACTTACAGTACTGTGCTATGTGCAGGAAACTAACTACACAATTCTTTTTGTACAAATTATCATGTGTGATGTCCCTTTAGGATCATTACTATATGCCCTAGTCTTTTTATTTTTATTTATTTATATATTTATTTATTTATTTATTTATTTATTTATTTAAAATCTTTTCTATACCGTCGTTTTGTAGTGCACCATCACAACGGTTTACAGGGAGGCACATAACTTTATATTTGGTTAAATTCTTACTAACAAAGTGCCAAAACATTTATCGGTAACAAGTTTTCATAATATAAGGTATATAATGTGTGATCTGGTTCTTGTCCTTTTATATGATTAATAAGTAACCATACAAGAATTGAACTATATACTGCATTTCTCTCTCTATGATGATGATGAGTAAAACTGATAAAGTATACAATTATGCTATTGGGTGACTTTCGCTGTGTGTAGATGTTCATTTGTTTATTCATTTAAACTTCATGTTCATTCGCTTCTTCATTCTTGAACCCTTTAAGCCAGGAGAGGAAAGGTAGAGAAGAAAAGGGTATACCATTTGGATCAGCTTCTCCACTGAGGTTGCTGGAATGGCCAGCCACCTGATGTATATAAAGGCAGCCTGCAGCATTTCACAGTATGACACTCACCGTCCCTTGTGAGATTGGTACCAGTGGTTTAATTGATGATTTATGGATTTGCTTTTGATGCTACTATCCTGTGAGAACCCTGATACCCCTGGCTGGAGGATTTTGGGGTATCCAATAGTTAGGTTAGTTCAGGAGGTAAGGAAGATTCCACTGCTCTCCAGCTCACACCAAGGGGGCTGGATCAGAGGTGACAGGAGAATTCCAGAGTTTTTACATTTTTGTACAGATTTTTCCTGAATTCCCAGGGGGAAGTTGTGGCCACCCTTTCTTTCTGAAGAGGGGACATCTGGAGAGAGGTGCTGTATTCCCTGCTACTGGACTAATTGTAACAACTGAAGAGAACTGTAAGACCTAAAATTCTACTTTGAGAGCACCCATCTGGCATCTTTACCCTGGGAAAGAGTCATTTTGGGGAAACTATGCGAAGATTGTAATCCTTTATGCCATCAGTATTTTTTAAAGGGTTTTCTGCCCAACTAAGGATAACCTGCCTAACTGGGGACCTTACTCTTCCCAGCCCTGGAAGGTGAGAGTTTCCCTGCCCCATACTGAGAGACACTTGCACAGATAAAATGGGAGAATTGTAAATTTCACCTTTCATGTCAAGATCTGATGTGGAAGTACCATTAAGAATTCTGACAGTAAAGATGTCATTTGGACACTCACGCTAAGCCTCCAGGGTAGTTTTGTTGGCGCTCGCTTCTTTTAATGTTGAAAAAGACTTGTTTCTTTTAATGTTGAAAAAGACTTGTTACCCCACCTATGCCAATAACCAAAGAATTACTCCTGCTATCGTTGACCTTGGAGGATTCATTTCTCCTCTCTGTTGGAAAAAAAAAACCTGCCCGGGGGCCCTAGACTGTGTTGGAGTAGTAGAGAGTAAAGGGATTGGCCCCAGGACCCTCATGTGCCGCTGCTTCTTGGCCCCTTAATCAGAAAAGGGGGTATGTAAGGGATATACCCTTTCTTTCCTACTTATATTTCCTTTCATTAACTCTAGCGGGAACTTTGGCACTTTTTAAACCAACTCTAAAGTTTCCTTCACCTTGGGTTTTGGGATTGGTCAAGCTCTGTTTATAAAACCTGGCTGAGCATATGTAGTGATGTGGTTGATTCAGTTTTTGGAGTGAGAGTAAATATCGAGTGCACCCTGGTAGGCTTCACAGCCTGAACCATGGGGTAATAAGGACTTTGCCTTACTAGTGCCTAGGGATGTGAATCAGGCTTTGGACGATTGAAAATATCGGACGATATTTTCAAAATCGTCAGAAATCGGGGGCTCCCCCAAAACGATAGGAAAACCACACAATATTGATCGTGGGGGTTCTCATATCGTTTTGGGGGAGGGCGGGAAAAACGGCACACAAAAATAACCCCTAAACCCACCCCCGACCCTTTAAAACTAATCCCTTAGCTTCCCCCACCCTCCCGACCCCCCAAAAAACTTTTTACAGGTAGCTGGTGGTCCAGTGGGGGTCCCTGGAGCGATCTCCTGCTTCCGGGCTGTCGGCTGCCACTAATCAAAATGGCGCCGATGGCCCTTTGCCCTTACCATGTGACAGGGTATCCGTGCCATTGGCCAGACCCTGTCACATAGTAGGAGCACTAGATGGCCGGCGCCATCTTGTGCTCCTACCATGTGACAGGGGCTGACCAATGGCACCGGTAGCCCCTGTGACATAGTAAGGGCAAAGGCTATTGGCGCCATTTTGAATACTGGCAGCCGACGGTCCGAGTGCAGGAGGTCGCTCCCGAACCCCCGCTGGACTTTTGGCAAGTCTTGTGGGGGTCAGGAGGGTCCCCCAAGACTTGCCAAAAGCCCCTGGTGGTCCAGCAGGGGTCCAGGAGCAATCTCCTGCACTCGGGCCATCGGCTGCCAGTAATCAAAATGGTGCCGATAGCCTTTGCCCTTACTATGTCACAGGGGCTACCGGTGCCATTAGTCAGCCCCTGTCACATGGTAGGAGCACAAGATGGTGCGGGCCATCCAGTGCTCCTACCATGTGACAGGGTCCAGCCAATGGCACGGATACCCTGTCACATGGTAAGGGCAAAGGGCCATCGGCGCCATTTTGATTAGTGGTAGCCGATGGCCCAGGAGCAGGAGATCGCTCCAGGGACCCCCACTGGACGACCAGGTACCTGTAAAAAGGTTTTTGGGGGGTCGGGAGGGTGGGGGAAGCTAAGGGATTAGTTTTAAAGGGTCGGGGTGGGTTTTTCGTTTATCGGCTCGGGCGCAGCCGATAAACAAAACCGCGATCGGGCCCGATGAAAAAAAAAACCACATGTGAATCAGAACCGGAATCCGAACCAATTCCGGTTCCGATTCACATCTCTACTTAGTGCCCTCACCGACCTAGGAGGGACTGGTCCTAGAAGAGAAGAAAGAGAGTTGTTTTCTTTTGTCCTGATCCATCTCAGGGAAGAAGTCTCCCCTGCCTGAGTGGAATAGGCTAGGTTGCTGCTCTGCCCTACTTATAATCCAAAGGGAATTT
The DNA here is from genome assembly GCF_901001135.1 of Rhinatrema bivittatum. Taxonomy (NCBI): domain Eukaryota; kingdom Metazoa; phylum Chordata; class Amphibia; order Gymnophiona; family Rhinatrematidae; genus Rhinatrema; species Rhinatrema bivittatum. Next base: position 355,524,033 of record NC_042615.1, on the reverse strand, counting down.
TAGTTTCCCAGAAGAGAGAATTGAGTGAAAGAAAGGGTTGGTTTTTTTTCCATTTTGCTGGGAGGAAACCTTTTACCCCCAATTTCCTACCCACCCATAAAAGGAGAGAATTTTTCTGGCTTTCCAGATCCCAGATAGGGACACTGACTCAGTGGATGGACTTTGAGAAGAATAAAGTATTTGGGATTTATTTTTACTGTATCAAGACCTTTTCATTTTTTTTTTGGTGATCTGAACGTGGATCAAGATTTTCCAGTTGCAGCCTGTGTCCAGCCTGTTTTTATCAAGTCTCCTGAAACACAAGTGAAGATATCAAAGAGTGAGAACATTTGTGAAAGCAACTGAGGAGAAAGTGAGAAACTGTTCCAAGGGCACCACCCCCATGAGCCCACGGCCCTGGAGCTTGTCCTCCTTCCCACTGGAAGAATCCTGGCACCTTGATGGCCAAGAGGCTGAATCAGACGTCTGGGAAGATAAGTGACCCTGGGATCTGTTGTGTGCCCCTGCATTCCGAGGTCTCTAAAGAGGGGTTTACACTTAAATACATTCCTTAATTTGTAGTGCAAAGAAGGTCATGCTTTGGAAATATTTCCCACTGCTCTAATGTCACTATTAAATTACTCATCATTCCCATATTTCTGACAATTGCAATTTCATATTTATACTAGAATATATGATCATGTTTTTGCTTAAGAAGTTTGTTCTTTTCACTGTTCATGGTAGTAAAAAATGTGTGCTGCTTGAAACAGAGACTAGGGGCTTGATTTAGTAAGGCTTTTATCTTGTTCTATATATATTGGAAAAATAAGCTTAGAGTCCAATATTTAAAGTGTACCGAGTGCCTCAATATAAGCCTTATATTTTGCCGATCTAAGGTGCTTTAATTTTGAATTCAGTTTAAACACCTATCTTTAATGTTAGGTGCCTTAAACTGTGCTTACTTTCTTAAACTTAAGACAGCTATGACCTTACCCCATCTTTGGCCCACCCAATTTTAAAGCACATAAATGTAGGCACCTTGTACATTTAGGTGCCTAATTATATAACTCCTCAATGGGTAGGGTTTTACTAGTTGGTTTACCAGTCAGCTACCACACTTGGCGCTAATATACAAAAAACATTCAGGGTCTTTCCTGCTATAGAAAATGAATGAAGCAACATTTAAATAAAATTTGTGAACTACATTTGCACAAAATAACAACACAATATGTCATCACAACCAGTATCTCTAGGGACATATCCCTAGACATACTTGTATAGTGAGCAGGGGCAAAGTTGGGGAGAGCTTTGCACTTGCATGCATATTTTTACATTTACAAAATTAGGTGTGTAAATTTCCTCAGGAAAACTCGGTACACCAATCAGCAGGTGTAAATGTGTGGGAGAATTTTCGTGGGAGAATTTTCAGAGGGAAAGTAGGTGCACTCTTTAAAATTCAGGTGTAACGTATGTGCTTAATTGATGTCTGATATATGCGGGCTATTACAAATTATCCCTATAATGAGGAAAACAACAAAATAGCATCCATAGACTGTTCAGCTAGGTGAATATTTAGCAAATACTTATTTTCACCAATCCTAGAGTATCTTTCCTTTAGTGGATTACAACAAAGTAATGAAAACTTACATCTTATCATTTTATTTAAATTTATGCATTTATTTTGTATTAGACTTTTTGGCACTTCAAAGTGGATTACATCATTATGCCAGAATTCTTAATTAGTTCTGTATTGATACTGTTATGTTAAGATGGCCCAGGGGTTTTTCAAGGAGGGGCCAACATTTACGCGAGTAAGTTTCTATTTATAAGCAATTTATGCATGTAAATTTGGCACCGTATTTGCTTAAATGTACTCCTGCTCAATATCAGGATTAAGTAATTGTAAATATCTTAAAAGTGAAAAAAATGACTGGGTGGGGAGTCTGGATGAAATGGTTGGACTTCAGGTTGAATAGCCAGGAGGGTCTTCATGAGCTGAAGATGGACTGGTGAACTGCTACACTAATTAGTAAAACTGGTTATTTCATTGTCACATGCATGTTAGACAATCCCCCAACATACGTGTGTAAAAGCCTACTTACAGGTGGTAAATACATTTATATTGCATATGTAAAATCTACTTGCATATCCCTTTAACAATGGAGGTAAAGATATCTCTGCAATTACACAGATAATTTCGAACTTATCCGGCTAAATAGTAGCACTTGTCTGTACAGATTCTGAATTATCCAGCAAAGTAGCAGCAAGGTGCTACTTAGCCAGATAAGTCTGAAAAATGTTACTTGTCAAACTAAGTAGCACTTTTGAAATTTATCCGGCTAATAGGGTCATTCATTATTTTGCGATGTACATGCAATAAGGGCCTACCACATGCAATACCGGCCGCATTGTGGCAGTATTATGTAAATTAGGGGAAGGGGAGGAGTGTGGGTGGGGTTTGGGTGGAGTTATCTCCTGGCAGCGCTGCGGGCAATAATGTTTTTCACATTATCGCTGGCAGCATCGTGGGAAATAATAACACCTTTTCCCATGGCCCTATGAGGGCGATAGTGTGTGATGTCACTGTACTGCATTGGGTGAAACCAACTGCCTACTATCGCCCCCCCAGACAAGTCTGGAGAAAAGCACTATTTAGAACGATAACTCTTTAAATGTTAGTTATTCAGCTACGTCAGATAGCCAGATAAATATATATGCCCTACTTAGCTGTCTATCTATTTTAACTGGCTAAGCAACACATTTTTTACTATGTGACTTTACCCGAATAAGTAGCGTTTTAAGAATTATCTGTCTAACTAGCGCTTTTTTTCTGACTCATCCAGCTACCTTACAAACAGGTCGATACAGTACAGTGTGCTCCGTCGGAGCGCACTGTTAGCTAGCTCTGGACGCGTGTTTTCCCTTACCCCTTATTCAGTAAGGGGAGGAAAACACGCGGCCCACCCGTGGCACCTAATAGCGCCCTCAACATGCAAATGCATGTTGATGGCCCTATTAGGTATGCGTGCGGGATACAGTAAGTAAAATGTGCAGCCAAGCCGCACATTTTACTTTCAGAAATTAGCGCCGACCCAAAGGTCGGCGCTAATTTCTTCCGGCGCCAGGAAAGTGCACAGAAAAGCAGTAAAAACTGCTTTTCTGTGCACCCTCCGACTTAATATCATAGCGATATTAAGTCGGAGGTCCCGAAAAGTAAAAAAAAGTAAAAAAAATAAAAATAAAAATTTGAATTCGGCCCGCGGCTGTCGGGCCGAAAACCGGATGCTCAATTTTGCCGGCGTCCGGTTTCCGAGCCCGTGGCTGTCAGCGGGCTCGAGAACCGATGCCAGCAAAATTGAGCGTCGGCTGTCAAACCCGCTGACAGCCGCCGCTCCAGGCCAAAAGGAGGCACTAGGGATGCGCTAGTGTCCCTAGCGCCTCCTTTTCCTCGTTTGCACCGCGTCGCCTAATTTGCATACTGGATCGCTCACACCGGCCAAGGGCCGGTGCGTGCGCCGGGAGAGCGGGCATTCGTCCGCTCTCCCGCGGTTTTACAGTATCGGGCTGTTAGCAGGGTAAGTCTGACAAGCACTACTTAGATGGACAGACTTATTTGGCTAAGTTACGGCTTTACTGCTACTTAGCTGGATAAATCATAACTTATCCAGATAAGTGCCACTATTTAATTGGATAAGTCCAGACTTTCAAGGCACATGGTTTTTACATAATCAATCATGCTTGTTCACATATGTACTTGTATTTTATAACCTGATCATATGGTATCCGTGCAGGTTATAAAATACTGTAGCAACTATGTATGTGCCCATATACACATGAAATGGGTGCGCTCAACTTTGAAAGTTATCCTCCCTGGATTATTTGCAATGCATGCTACTTTTAGCATGTGCAAAATGGTCTTAACCTGCATGCTAAATTATATTTCATAGGTTCTAATCTCTCTACAAAAAGGTCCTGTTGCGGGGGACACTGGTGAGGTAGTGTACCCTTGGGCCATGACGCGCCCACAGAGGAGCTCTGGGAAGCGCCAAGGCAGGCGAGGCATGCCCAATATGGGTGGACAGGCTGGAGATGGGTGCCCTGGACTCTGCGGAACCTGACGCATCGGAGAGACCCAGCAACGCAATTCCGGTCTCTGGGGTAGCCCTCCGGCCCCTCGACAGCATTTTCGGACCTGCCATAGGGAACGGCAGATGTGACAGGACGGACAGAGGCTGAGGGTGGAACATGTGGACTCAAACGAGGTTTCAGATGGGGTTCAGGATGAGAAAGAAGACTGAAGAAGTACCGCCAGCTATGACCTGTACACAGCCACTCCTGGCTGGTTGTGGACCACGTTGGAGGCGAAGCAGACCCAAAACCGACATCGACTCAAATACATTAGAGTTTAAGATGGTGGTAAGTATTGACAGAGTAGGAAAATGGACATCTGGACGTCAGAGATGTACAATTTTTGGGCAATTGTACATGATATATTACGTCTCCTTGATTAAAGTTTGAAAAAGACGCTCTTGTGGCATCCACCTTTTTGTTATTTGCTTACGGCTTCAAGGGATCGCCTACCCTGCTGTTTTTTGGGTCCATCAGAGATGAAGGACTTCAGGACAGACAAATGGAGGTAACCGGCCAAGACTCTTAGCAGCAACATCCTGGACTGAGCCTCGGGAACCCAGCGTGATTGACACACCTGACAGGTCATTTGAAGGAAGACGAAAATTCAGACCCAGCATGGTATACACATCAGAAGGTCATCCCGAAGTTGGACTGAGGACGGGCCACTAGGAGGTAAATCCGGAACCAGGAACATAATCATAATCTGAAGGAGGACGTGGAGAATCCTCGGCCACGAGAGATGGAACTGTCCCCCCGAGTGCCCTACACACCCCAGCTGGGATGGTCGCGGAGCACTCAGACCACTGTGTGCCCTACACAACACAGCAGGGCTGGTCGCGGACCACGCAGGGATGGAACAAGCGAAGCTCGGAGACTTGGAACATCAGGATTTGGAGGCATCAGCAAAGACCAGGATGAAGACATGAGATGAGACGAGAGACCAGAATGAAGACACAGGATCCCATGGAAAACAGAGTGCCTAGGAGGAGCTGGGTTCGAGGAGTCCTAAGGAGGACTGACTCCTTGCAAAGCCAAAGCTGGAATGATGACAGGGCCCTTTTATAGGGCTGAAAAGGACGTCCCACGATGACATCATCAGGAGGGGCCAGGAGGGTTGGCCCTTTAAATCCAGCAGAGAGGCACAGCCCCGCGCCTAAGGAGGAAGCAGGAAGTAGCAGGACCCTAGACAGTGGCATCCCTGCCACTGATGACGCTGAAGCAGGAAGCAGGCCGCAGAACAGGCCTCGAGGTGAGCGGTGGCGTCTTGCCGCGGAGAGGAGGGTCATGGATGGCTCTAGCCACCCAGAGATCCCACGGCGGCCCTGCCAAGGCAGGGAAGGTGTCGACGGCCTCCTGGCCGTATGAAGTGCAGCGGGGCGGCTCCCACCCGCTCAGACACACAGCGGCAAGGCCCGCAGTGCTGAGGACTATGTGGGCGGCCTCCGGGCCGAGGAACGGAGGGAGGACGCCGGCGGCAAGATGGCGGCCTCCAGGCCGCAAGGTAAACGCCTGCTCGCGGCTCAGCCCACAAGCAGGAGCGCAACAGGTCTTTTCAGTAGAACGAGCTATTTGATGAGCAAGATAAGTGACTTGATGAAAGATTAGTTTAGAACAGGAAGAGGGAGACTTGAAAATAAGAGAATGAAGGATGCAATTTAACAGGATTTACTGTATATTTTGTTTCTATACATTATTTATAGTATCATCAATTCATTGCAGGTTCTTCAAAACCTTGTTGCCTATTCTTTTATTGGACAAGTCTTTAAATAAACCCATCTGGTATAATTCAATTTAAAATGTACTTGTATTAAATATGACATTTTCATTCTTAGGTCATTTTGCACTGACCTGATGAAGGAAATATAACTCTCAACAGCTAGTCCGAGAACTCCCATCTCCTAATGCATGCCCTCTCTTAAGAAATGCTGGGAGTTCTCCTCCTCTCCCTCACTCCCCATCCCCTCTTGCTATCCATTTCCTTCTGTATAATAGATACACCATGTCTAACTGTTTTAATAATGTTGAGAACAGCTGTGCTTCTATTAATTTTGGCAGATCAGGTCTTTTCTTTGGTGCAGAGCCTGTGCTTTCTTCTTATAAACTGGAAGATGCAGCTTGCTTTTATAAAGATTAAGGGAAAATATGGCTGCATATTTCAATGAGGTAATTATATAGGCCAACTTAAAATGTACCCAAACTGGCTGCACAGTAGTGGTTTAGTAATCATCTACCCAGTTACAGCCAAATTTATAAAATAATATCTTAAAGTAAGACGTGTAAAAAAAAAAAAAAAACCCACTTAACAGAGTTATCAGTTTAACAGATACAGCCACTATGATATGGAAAAGATGCTTCTCTGACATGGCTGCATTTTGAAGTGTTTGCTTTCATCTCAGTGGATTCTTCATTAGAGATGTGCAGAACCAAAAACATTGTTTTGGTTCATTCATTTGGTTTGTTGGCACCCATATTCATTTCATTAGCTTCAATACAAAAAAAATAAATTTGTTTATTTGTTTCATTAATTACATTCATTTTCCATTAAAATCTAAGGGGGAATTATTAGTCTATTATAGGCTCTAGAATAGTGATTTTTGTTTTTATCAATTCTAATGAAACTTGTGAGAAGAAATCATTAGAAGGGGGAAAGAACTGCAAGGTATTTAGAGTGTGGTAAAGTGCCATAAATAGTAGTGTAAGGTTCCGCAAAGGGGTACCAGGCTTATGGGATTGGCAGGAGTTCTCTAATGTAATAAAAGTGAAGCAAAAAAGCAGTAACAGGAGGAAGAACACCTTAAGGTTTAAAAAGAGGATGGCAGCCCATTAATAGTGTCATGAGCAGTTGATGGCAGCACGAGAGGTAAAGTGGCACCAAAAGTGCCATCAAGATCCTAAGGCAACATGAAGGGGGAACTAAGCAGAAAATGTAGCAGAAAAAATCCCAAGGTACAGATAAGGGATCAAGAATCAGAAAGATATCAAGATAAATAATTCAAAATCATGGAAGAGATGCACAGCAGCACCCCAGATTGCAAGAAATCCTCAAAGTATAAGATCTGGAGTATGCCAGGAAGGTACAGGTAGAAAGAAGTTAAGGACATGAAGTTGTAAAATCTGCGCATGGCAGCAAGGCTGAGTGGCACAAGGATCTGCAGGTGTAGGATGAGGGCAGAGCATTAAGGCAACGTAGGCATTCTGTTGGATATCATTGCAAAGAACAAGACCAAAGCCATATAATGAATCATAAAACATAATTCCTCAAATAATTACACCTCAACAGCCAGAACCGCTGTGGAGAAACACTATCATCATGGGAATTGGAGCATACACAAAACCATAGAGGGGGATGCTTCTTCCTGTCAAAGTATGGATGCACCTGGCTGATCCACCAGTCCAGTAGGACATGTTTGTGTAATTGAGTAAGCCACGCACATCATAGGTAAGTAGTAAGTAGGTACCCAAGTGTGCAGTATAGTGGAACTATGAGTGGGCCATGAAACAGTTCATGGAGTGGTGCCACAAGTATGCAAAAGAATGGATAGCCATAGGAAGAGATGGCAAGAAGGTGAGTACTGTTGCGGGAGCACTGGAGAGTGATCCCGCTTCCGGGAGATGAAGTGTATCCTAGGCCTTTGCAATCTTTTGCGCTCGAGGGCCTTGGCAAGCTGTTGTACGTGGGAGGCCTGGATCACCTGTAGCAAGGGACGTGAAAGTGTGCCCATGGATCTTGGCGAACCAGGAGAGGAGCTCCAAGGAAGCGCCGAGGCAGGTGAGATGAAGTCCTGTCTGGGCTGTGCAGGCCCTGCCAACCTGCACAGCCTCAGGGAGGCCAACCATGCAAGGTTGGTCTCTGAGCAGTCCTCCGACCACTCCAAGCCCTTTCGGACCTGCCGCTGGGTAATGGCAGAGGCGGCAGGCTGGATAGGAGGCAGAGGTGGACGAGGACATCAGGCAAGCATGGACACTGGAGACAGAGGAGCTGGAGGAGATGAAGACTCAGGGTTCTGGAAAAGCAAAGACTCAAGGTTCTGGAAAAGACGAAGACTCAGGGTTCTGGAGTAGACGAAGACTCAGGATACTTGGTGAAGACAACAGAAGAGTTAAAACTCAGAGTGGAGGAACCGGCCAGACTCCAGGCAGCAACCACCTTGAACTGAGCTTCGGGGACCTGGTGTGATCAAAGCATCTGACAGGTCATTTGAAGGAAGATGGAACCTCCGACCCAGCGTGGAATACGAATCTGAAGGTTCCACCGAAGTTGGACTGAGGGTGGCCCGCTAGGAAGTAGAATCCGGAACTAGGACATCCGAGGACGACCGAAAACGAGGATATCAAGACAGGCTAAAACATCAGGTCTCCACGGCGAAGGCACGGGACATCCACTTCGGACTTCCAGGACAATCACTGAAGGGCAGTGAGGAAGAGCGAGGCAAGGATATCAGTGGACTCTGGACCATGGAAGAAAGCTGACGAAGAATCATGGAGGAACCTTGGCTCCGGCAGATGAAGCTATCCCACCGAGTGCCCTACACACTCCAGCCGGGGTGGTCGCGGACCACTGCGCACCCTACATAACCCAGCCGGGCTGGTTGCGGACCACGAAGGGACAGGACAGTGCAGAGCTTTGGGCAGACATCTGGACGACAGGAACATCAGGAATATGATGACGACAGGAACATCAGGAACATGGCTACGACAGGAACATCAGGATATCAGAGACGGAGAACGTCAGGACAAGGAGAACATCAGAACATCAGGAACATCAACGAGGACACATCAGGATCTCAAGGAAGACAATATCAGGACAAGACAAATGACATCCAGTGAACAGACCAGGAACATAACGATGAGGGATCCTATGAAGAAAGGAATGCCAAGTAGGAGCAGGAATCAGAGAAGTCCTAGGGAGGACTAGCCCCTTGCAAAGGGAAGGCTAGAATGAAGACAGAGCCCTTAAATAGGGCTGAAGAAGGAATACGCCCAGGGAGGAGTTCCAGGTGGGTCCCGGGGCATATCCGGCGCGGACCCTTTAAATCAGGGAAGGAAGCGCAGAACCAGGAAGGAGTACAGGACCTTGGAGAGCGGTCCTGCAGCAGACACTGAAGACGAAGCAGAAGCCGGAGTAGGCCACAGCAGGCCCTGATGTGGGAGGCAGCTTCCTGCCGCGGAGGACAGCTGGGAGAGGCTTCCTGCTGCAAGCAAGGCTGAGGACTGCGGCCTCCAGGCCGCGGGGCAGCAGCAATGATGGCAGCTCCTGGACCATGAGGTAAGCACCTGCTCATGGCTAGACCCGCGAGAAGGAGTGCAACAGCACCCCCCTTCAAAGGGTGTCCCCTCCCTTCCTTCGGGAGGTTGGAAACAGGCAAGGCATCTGGAACTGGAACATCTGGGCTCAGGGACGGAACCATGGAACATCTAGAACATCAATTGGTGCAGGTGTCTTCTGCAGGTCGTAGAAAAAACAAAAAACTCCCCACCCCCAAATATTTCTTGGGTCAGAAGGTAAAGTCCAGGAACAAGAGCCGGGACAAGGACAGTCCCAACGGGCACATGGCCTTTGCAATCTGTTGCACACACAAGCCTTGGCAATCTGTTGCGGGAATGCTGGGGAGCGATCCCGCTTCCGGGAGATGAGATGTACCCTTAGTCTTTGGCAATCTATTGTGCTGGGAGGCCTTGGGAACCTGTAGCACAGGACGGGAGAGTGTGCCCATGGTCCTCGGTGAACCGGGAGAGGAGTTCCAAGGAAGCGCTGAGGCAGGAGAGATGATGTCCCATCTGGGCTAAGGCCGGAAGCACAGGCCCCTGCTGACCTGCACAGCCTCAGGTAGGCTAACCATGCAAGGTTGGTCTCTGAGTAGTCCTCCGATCACTCCAAGCACTTTTGGACCTGCTGCTGGGTAACGGCAGAGGCAGCAGGCCGAACAGGAGGCAGAGGTGGACGAGGACATCCAGCAAGCGTGGACACAGGAAACAGATGAGCTGGAGGAGACGAAGACTCAGGGTTCTGGAAAATACAAAGACTCAAGGTTCTGGAAAAGTCGAAGACTCAGGGTTCTGGAGTAGATGAAGACTCAGGATACTTGGCGAAGACAACAGAAGAGTTAAAACTCAGAATGGAGGAACCGGCCAGACTCCAGGCAGCAACCACCTTGGACTGAGCTTCGGGGACCCAGTGTGATCGACGCACCTGACAGGTCATTTGAAAGAAGACAGAAGGTTCCACCGAAGTTGGACTGAGGGTGGCCTGCTAGGAGGTAGAATCTGGAACCAGGACATCCGAGGATAACCGAAGATGAGGATATCAAGACAGGCTAATACATCAGGTCTCCACGGCGAAGGCACGGGATATCCACTTCGGACTTCCAGGACACTCACTGAAGGGCAGCGAGGAAGAGCGAGGCAAGGACATAAGCAGACTCTGGACCATGGAAGGAAGCTGACGAAGATGAAGCTCCGGCAGATGAAGCTCCGGCAGATGAAGCTATCCCACCGAGCACCCTACACACCCCAGCCGGGGTGGTCGGAACCACTCGACCACTGCAAGCCCTACACAACCCAGCCGGACTGGGCGTGGACCACGTAGAGATGGGACAGTGCGGAGCTTTGGGCAGGCGTCTGGATAACAGGAACATCAGGAACATGATGATGACAGAAACATTAGGAACATGGCTATGACAGGAACATCAGGACATCAGAGATGGAGAACGACAGGACATCAGAGATGGAGAAAGTCAGAACAAGGAGAACATCAGAACATCAGCGGCATTTGCTTCCCTAGACCATAAGATCCTCCCGGACTACAGGCTTTAAGTATCTCCAAAATTGTACTAAACTGGTTTTCCTCATTTCTATCTGGCCGCACACATCAGATCAATATAGTTAATATTCCTCTGAACAATACTCTATCTCTTCTGGTGTCCCTCAAGGTTCTTCTCTATCCTCTATTCTTTTTAACATTTACTTACTCCCTCTGTGTAATATTCTATCATCATTAAACGTTCAATTCAAAATATACGCAGATGACATTCAGTTTTTCGTTCCGTTCAATAACTCCTGGTCTTCTACTTTATCCTCAGACATATTATACTTTAATACCATCAATACATGGCTTTCACACAACCATCTGAAACTGAATACATCAAAGACTGAACTCATTCATCTTACATCTATTTCCAGTTCTAGGATCGCCCCCCCCCCCCCCCCTCATCTTTCCTTAAATGGTGTTTCTGTACCTATTACAAACCATGCCATTAACTTAGGAGTAATAATCAACTCAGACTTATCTTCCTACCACAAAAAAGTCATTTTACAAAATTCACTTACTAAAAAGACTTCGTCTTTTGCTTTTCCAACAAAACTTTCGTACTATTCCCTAATCTTTAGTATTTTCTGGCTTAGATTGCTGTAATGCTCTCTTTATAGGTTTACCAGATTCTACATTGCACCCACTACAATTGATTCAGAATACTGCAGCAAGCATCCTATCAGGTACATCTATACGAAATCATATATCTCCTGTACTTCAATCTTTGCGTTGACTTCCTGTAAAATCAAGAATTCAATATAAAATCTTAACAATAATTAATTCACTCATATATAATTCCTCCGCTATATATTTATGTTCTAAGCTTCGTATCTATCAACCGGCTAGACACTTAAGGTCACTATCACAAAATCTCCTGGAAATTCCCTCTCCAAAACTTGCCAGACTACATTTCACAAGAAAACGTGCTTTCTCCATTGTAGGTCCTTTTCTTTGGAACTCCATACCCAACTCACTCCTTTAAATAACCAATAGACAGCAATTTAAAAAATCCTTGAAAACATATCTATTTCAGATGGCATATAAAAATTCTAATAACTGAATAAGTCCTATAGAAATTCAAAATCCTTCCAAATTTCAATATAGTTATTAGGCACCAGCATTCTTTCTCTCATTTTGTAAAAAACCTAGAATAATCTTATTCTTATTTTATTTGTTTTATATTAATCAATTTTTTGTAATTTTTCTTCCATTTTGTTTTTATGTTTTTATATTCATATTTTATTTTACACTTTATTGTAAACCGTTTTGCGCAATTTACTTGTAAATGCGGTATATAAACATTTTTAAATAAATAAATAAATAGAAAACATCAACGAGGACACATCTGGGTGCACATCTGGGTGCACAAGAGATTAGGCTATGCCCTGGAATAAAACAATTTTTATTAGAAATGTGTCTGTGGAGGGGCGGCACGGGCATGGGGTGAGGCTGGCTTAGGGAGTGGATATGCCTTCCCAAGCTGCCATCTACTCTGGCCATAATAGATCTTGTTTAAAAGCAAACAGGATCCGATCACTTTAGTAAGGACGCACCTGCAGTGGCAATCTGAATGGTGCCCCAAACAGAGAAGGCACACACTACCACTCCCCTTCCCGTTTTGACTGGCAAAGCCGACTGTGGCTCCCCTCCCTGCACCTTGCACACGACAGGGAAGCCGCCACAGGAGCTGCCGAGACCTGGTGTAACCCTGTGGGGGGCTGCTGAGTCCAGACAAACTCACTTTACCTGTAGGCTGCAGTGTCAAACCCAGGTCCATTCCAAACAAGGAGGGAGCTGGAAGTCTGGTCCCTTAGGCTTTAAACTGGATCTCCCAAGAAGCACCCTGGACACAGAGAATGGTGGTGCCAACGAAAATGACACTTTACTAAATCAATTTTGATAATCTAACAGTAGTTTAACATTTCTCAGGAGTTTAATTGATAAGATTACAAATGTTTCAGTCCACAAACGCCCCCTCTAGTTGGCATAAATGCTGGTTCTCCTAATGGATAGCCTGAGGGTTTCCCTACTCCTGGGACAATCCTCATTTACCTGCAATCCACCCCTTTGCAGCTGCTTTGCCCTCTCTTTCAATCTCCACTGTTCTTTTCACAATAGTTGGCACCAAGTCCAATAAGCATAGAACTCCTTCTCCCTTGAAATATCACTAAAGGTCACTGAACCCTTTCCAACACCGACCAAACCAGCAGGCAGAAAGGGGAGAATCAGCAAATGGAAACTTCAGACGTGCTTCTCCCTCCTTGGTCTCCAAGCACAGGGAGAAGCCCTACGAGTCACTTCCTTTCTACCCTAAAACACAAGAGCCCCCTTGCTGCCTGTGCTGTGCTTTTCTCCTCTGCCTCCGGTTACAGCCTTTAGCGCTGTCTAGGGGGTCAGTGTAGGAAAGCCCAGGACTGGGCCACTGTGGCACCTCCCATGGGTGATGCTTAGCATAGGGGATATACTTAGCTCAGGCTACTTAACTGCTCTCACCAACTGCAATACGCCCAGTAATGATCAAAGGGGCCCTTACTTGACCCGCCATCAGTCTTATGGCAAGCTCTGAAGTGCAGCAAGAGGGCCCCGGCTCCGCTTCGGCTCCCGTCTCACTCGGTTCATCTCCTAGTAGGTCTCCCTCACCAGAATTTGTGCAGGAACTTGATTTTCCTATTATTCTTGATGAAATTAGAGCATCAAATGCTGTACTAAATGGCTAATTACAGAAAATACAATCTGATCTTGTGGCAGTTAGGCCGTACTTGGTAAAGGAGGTAAATAGAATCGAGGCAGCAGAAAACTGTATTCATGCAACAGCAGCAATGTATTTATTTATTTATCTAGAGCTTTTCTATACCGGCATTCATGATACAATCACATCATGCTGGTTTACAGTTAGCAAGGGGTGTAAAACGGCTTGAACATTTAACAAGTGAAGAGGAGCAAAAAAAAAAAAAAAGTTACAATAAAACAAGGCTGCTAGAACTGGGGGAAGAAGAAGAAGACAGAGCTAGAGTAACTTAACAGAGGGATGAGCAATTATTTACATAGTGCTGAGGGTCTCTCAATAGTTCTTGTGGTGCTTCAGTAATCCCATAGTAATAACCCCACTGGAATAACTTCAGTAATACCATAGTAATAACCCCACTGGAATAACTTCAGTTATACCATAGTAATAACCCCACTGGAAAACCTTCAGTAATACCATAGTAATAACCCCACTGGAATAACTTCAGTAATACCATAGTAATAACCCCACTGGAATAACTTCAGTAATACCATAGTAATAACCCCACTGGAATAACTTCAGTAATACCATAGTAATAACCCCACTGGATAACTTCGTAATCCCATAGTAATAACCCCACTGGAATAACTTCAGTAATACCATAGTAATAACCCACTGGGATAACTTCAGTAATACCATAGTAATAACCCCACTGGAAAACCTTCAGTAATACCATAGTAATAATCCCACTGGAAAAACTTCAGTAATACCATAGTAATAACCCCACTGGAAGCTAATTGTGGTTTCCAACTTAACTTTACTGACAACTGGTGGTGAAATTGTGAAAATGACTGTTTACAACTCTTCTTGCAATCTGATCCATTTACATGTTTAGCTCTTAGATAAATCTGTGACTTTGTAACTCTCAAGGCATCTTTTAGTCAATTCCTGCTCCTTGCCAATTGTAAGTGTAGTTTAGAAGCTCCCTCCCAAATTTCAAGATGCAGGCAGATGTAACTTAGTTAATATGACACCCCATAGAGTCCCATATTAGATACCTTTCCCTACATTAATACAATTTACTTACTTCTCAGTTCATGCTCTTCTCTTCACTATCTCACCTCAACCTCTCTCTATCTCCTTCCCGCTCCTGCATCTCCTCTCACTGACTTCTACGGCACCTTCAGTATCTCCCTCCACCAACAGCAGGATCTCCCCTCACTTTCTCTCATCTCCAGCAGCTCCCTGCTTTCTCTTCACACAGATGCTCTGGGCTTCCCTCTTCTGCTAACAGCATCAGGCTGGGCTTCCCTCTTTTGCTAACAGCAGCAGGCTGGGCTTCCCTCTTCTGCCAACAGCAAACAGCAGCAGGCTGGGCTTCCCTCTTCTGCTAACAGCAGCAGGCTGGACTTCCTTCTTCTGCCATCAGCAGCAGGCTGGGCCTCCCTCTTCTGCTAACAGCAGCAGGCTGGGCTTCCCTCTTCTGCTAACAGCAGTAGGCTGGGCTTCCCTCTTCTGCCATCAGCAGCAGGCTGGGCTTCCCTCTTCTAGCAATGGTGATAGCTCTCTGGGCTCCATTCCTGGCAGTGACGCTCTGGCACGCGTCTGCCACCTTCTTCATTTCTGGCTCCGGCTCAGCTGCTGTTGAGCCTGCACCAGCATTCTCTCATTTTTAAGGGAGGGGGAAGCAGCACCAGCAGTTCAAAAAAAAGCTTGTGGGCCTCTTCCTGCTGATCTCACAGCACAGGATAGCGGCTGCCAGGAAGCAATGTCCCATGAATTTTGAAAATGTTTGGTGGTGTTGGCACAATACAGGGCAACCCACGTGCTAGATGGAAACCGTCGCAGACCACATGGTTGGATAATCCTGCTGTAAAGGCACCTGCTCCTTGCTCCTGTCAGAGAGAATCAAGGATGGATTTTGTCCACCACCACCCCAAGGCACTGATTCAGTGCCAGGCCCTTCCAATCCTCCACCCTGGTAAATCTATGGCTCCAGCAGCCATTCTCACAGTGCAGTGAGGGCAGGGACCAAGGTTTTACTCATAGTCCCCATCTCCTGCACAAACTTCTGCAGGATCACAGACTTGGTCACCATGATCACCGGCGCTGTGAGGATTGTTGCTGGAGCCAAGGTTTGGATTGAGGAGCAGGACCAATGGTGTGTTTTTTCTTTAGTCTAAGAGCAAATTACATGAGCTCAGATGGGATGGAAGGCTGTGGCTATCAAGCAGTGATATATACAAAGTAGTAGCAGCAGCAGCAGCAGCTGTGTGGTTATTGGTTTCAAAACTGTGAACTATTAATCAGAAACTTCAGGTCCTGCTAACAAGATCAGATTTCTGGTTTGTCATCAGTAACACCATCACTGCATTGGAATGGGGGCAGTGAGCCTGGACTGTGCAAACCTGGAGTTATAAATTAGGGAGAAGATGAGGTCAGAGAGAGAGAGAGAAAGAAAAGAAAGAGAAAAACCCTGTACTGAGAGGATCAGGGAACCAGAGAGGGGATATTTCAGGGATTATTTATTTCATTATTTGAAGTAATTGTACTGAAATGAACTCAGTTTTTCCTCCTCTGCCAACTCTCTCCCCCTCCTCCCTCCATCAGTCTCAAATGGTCTCTTCCACCTGCTAATGAGGTCATAATGACAGCAGGAGGCCTTTTAAAAGGCAGAGCTGCCTGGGCTCAGTGGCATTTCACAGGAGGGCAAGCAAGCAGTGAGCATCTCTGCTGGCTCTGGCTCTCAGGAGACTGAAGGACCTGAAGATTCTGGAATGGAACTCAAGCCACAGAACCAAGGTGAAGCGCGAGAGCTATGAGGTCATGATGACAGCAGGAGGCTTATAAAAGGCAGAGCTTGCCTGGGCTCAGTGGCATTTCACAGGAGGGCAGCAAGCAGTGAGCATCTCTGCTGGCTCTGGCTCTCAGGAGACTGAAGGACCTGAAGAGTCTGGAATGGAATTCAAGCAACAGACCAAGATGAAGTGCGAGAGCTATGAGGTAGTGATTAGGAGTGGGTTTAGGTCACAGGGAGACCTCTGGCATCTTTCTTTTAAGGGCCCACCCCCCTCCTCTTCCCGTGCTTATTATTATTTGGTCTCTGGTGCCCTCACTAGAGGGCGCCAGAGGACAGAATTCCCATCTTTGTTATATTTCTCCCCTTTTTCTTTAAGAAGGCAGGGTGGCCTTTGGCTGCCCCCGCCCCTTCCCCAACCTTAAAATAGGCTCCTCCCCCTCCTCCCTCCATCAGTCCTCAAATGGAATCCCGCCTGCTAATGAGGTCATAATGACAGCAGGAGGCTTATAAAAGGCCGAGCTGCCTGGGCTCAGTGACATTCACAGGAGGGCAGCAAGCAGTGAGCATTCTCTCCTGGCTTGACTCTCAGGAGACTGAGGACTGAAGATTCTGGAACTGAACTCAAGCAACAGAACCAAGGTGAGATTATTGCAACATAGAACTCCTACCTGCATGCCTCACCTTACCTTTTCTGCTATCTTCCATTTATCTTCCACCATACTATCCTCCCCAATCCCCCAGCCCCCTTCCCCGCTCAGAAGGCGGATTAGGGGCCCCCCTACCTTTTCCTTCCCCCCACCCTCACCGTCGAGGGAACGACAGAGGCTCCAGACTGGAGAGCGGCATCAGGTTTGGCAGGAATGCACACCCCCTTCCCTGGCATGTGGAAGAGACAGAGACCAAGATTAGGGGCAACCGGGTGCAGTAGTTCACACCCGTGCCTCCACAGGTAAGTTGACCGCAGGTGAGTGGGTATTAGGCCACAAAATGATCTGTGGTTTTTTGTTTTGAGGCCCCCCCCCCCTTCCTTTTATTTACTGTTTTCTCCGGTGCCCTCACTAGAGGGTGCCGGAGAAGAGAAGTTCCCCTTTTCCTTTTTAGTAAGGGGGCGAGGCGGCCTTCGGCCCCCCGCCCCCTTCCCCAGGTCCTTCAGGAGACTGAAGGACCTGAAGATTCGGGAATGGAACTCAAGCAACAGAACCAAGGTAAGATTATTGCAACATAAACCTCCATCCTGCATGCCTCACCTTCCTTTTCTGCTATCTCCCATTTATCTTCCACCATACTATCCTCCCCAATCCCCCCTCCCCCCCAGCCTTTCCTTCTCCCCCCACCCTTTCTCCTCACATCTTCCTTCTATCCGCCTACCTTCCTTCTTCCCTGTCCTTTTACACTCTCACCCCTTCTCTTCTCCCCCAAATTTTCTCCCCCCCCTTTGCTTCCTTCTCCCTCATCCCTCACACCTTCATTCACACTCCCCTTCCCCTCCCTCTTTCCTACAGCTTTCCTTCACTCCTCCTCTTTTGCCCTTTTCTCCACATTCCCTTCCCCACCTCTCCCCTCCCCTACTTCTTTTCCTTTGCACTCCTTCTTTCATTTCCCTCCCCTCCATCTCCCTCTTCCTCTTCAATTCCTCCACCTTGCCCTTTTTCCTATCTTCCCATCTCCCCCAACTCCCTCTCCACTCATCTCTCCCTCCCCTTCCTCTCTGAACTCCCCCACTTCCCCTCCCTTCTTCTCCCCTCCCTGTCACCTCCCCTCCCTCCCTTCTCTCTCCTATCATCTTCTCACCCCTCTCCTACCCTCTACCCCTCCTCGTTCTTTCTTTCTTCCTTCTTCTCTTTCCACTCTGCCCCCACTCCCCTCGCCTCTATCCCTTCCCTGTCCCCACTTTCTCTCCCCTGCCCCTCTCCCTCTCTCCTCTCGCCCTCTATCCTCCTTTCTGTCTCTGCTCCTTCTCTGCTACACTCTCACTCCTCTAAATCCCATCCACCCCCTCTCCCTTCTCCCTATCCACCTCTCTCCCACTCCTCCCCTAACCCTCCACTTCCCCCATCTCTCCCCTGTCCTCTTCCCCTCCTCTTCTATCTTCTGCTTCTCCCCTCCCACTCTTGCCTTCTTCCTCCTCCTCTCTTCCACAGGCCTCACCAGCAATCTCCCCTCTCCCCTTTCTCCTCGTCCCTCTCACCCTCACCCCCTAACCCTCTCCCCTCTCCCACTTTCTCCTCATCCCTCTCACCCTCATCCCCTAACCCTCTCTCCCCATCCTCCTCATCACCCCCTCCCTTTCAACCTCTCTACTCTTATCCTCTCCCCATTACCCCTCCCTCTTCATCTCACCCATTTCTTTCCCCTCTCTCCCCATCTTTCCTTCCCATCTCTCCTCTCACTCTCCCCCCACCGTGCCCATTCCCCCTTATCCATCTTTTCCCTCCTCTACTCCCCATTTCCATTATGTCCTCCCTCCTCCACCTCTCCCCATATCTTTCCTCTTCTCCCTCCTCCACTCCCTATTTCTACTATGTCCACCCTCCTCATGTTCCCATATCTCCCCAATCACCCCTCTCCCCATATCTTTCAAATATCCTCCCTCCACCTCTTCTCCCTCCTTCACTTCCGATTTCCATTGTGTCCTCCCTCTTCATGTCCCCATATCTCCCAAATGTCCTCCCTCCTCCACCTCTTCTCCCCCCCCCCCATTTCCATTATGTCCTCCCTCCTCCACCTCTTCTCCCTCCTCCACTTCCTATTTCCATTATGTCCTTCCTCGTCATGTTCCCATATCTCCCAAATGTCCTCCCTCCTCCACTTCCCATTTCCATTATGTCCTCCCTCCTCATGTCCCCGTATCTCCCAAATGTCCTCCATCCTCCACCTCTTCTCCCTCCTCTTCACATTTCCATTATGTCCTCCCTCTTCATGTTCCCATATCTCCCAAATGTCCTCCCTCCTCCACCTCTTCTCCCTCCTCCACTTCCATTTCCATTATGTCCTCCCTCCTCATGTCCCCATATCTCCCAAATGTCCTCCCTCCTCCACCTCTTCTCCCTCCTTCACTTCCCTTTCTATTATCCTCATTTCTATTTCCTCCCTCCTCATGTCCTCCCTCCTCCACCTCTTCTCCCTCCTTCACAGCCCATTTCCATTGTGTCCTCCCTCCTCATATCCCCACATCTCCCAAATGTCCTCCCTCCTCCACCTCTTCTCCCTCCTTCACTTCCCATTTCCATGATGTCCTCCACCATCCCCTCTTCTCCCTCCTCTTCACAATTTCCTTATGTCCCTCCCTCCTCATGTCCCATATCTCCCAAATGTCCTCCCTCCTCCACCTCTTCTCCCTCCTCCACTTCCCTTTCCATTATTTCCTCCCTCCTCATGTCCCCATATCTCCCAAATGTCCTCCCTCCTTCACCCTTCTCCCTCCTTCACTTCCCATTTCTATTATGTCCTCCCTCCCTCCTCATGTCCTCATATCTCCCAAATGTCCTCCCTCCTCCACCTCTTCTCCCTCCTCCACTTCCCCTTTTCATTATGTCCTCCCTCCTCATGTCCCCATATCTCCCAATGTCCTCCCTCCTCCACCTCTTCTCCCTTCTTCACTTCCCATTTCCATGATGTCCTCCCTCCTCATGTCCCCATATCTCCCAAATGTCCTCCCTCCTCCACCTCTCTCTCCCCCTTCCCACTTCCCTTTCCATTATGTCCCCCTCCTCATGTCCCTTCCCTCCACCTCTTCTCCTCCCTCCCCCTTTCCTTTCTATTATGTCCTCCCTCCTCATGTCCCCATATCTCCCAATGTCCTCCTCCTCCACCTCTTCTCCCTTCTTCACTTCACATTTCCATGATCCTCCCTGCCTCATGTCCCCATATCTCCCAATGTCCTCCCTCCTCCACCTCTTCTCCCCTCCCCCCCCACTTTCCATTATTAGTCCTCCCTCCTCATGTCCCTCCGCCTCTTCTCCCTCCTCCACTTCCCATTTCCATTAGGTTCCTCCCTCCTCATGTCCCCATATCTCCCAATGTCCCTCCTCCACCTCTTCCTTCACTTCCCATTTCCATGATGTCCTCCCTCCTCATGTCCCCATATCTCCCAAATGTCCTCCCTCCTCCACCTCTTCTCCCCCTCCACTTCCCATTTCCATTATGTCCCTCCCTCCTCATGTCCCTCCACCTCTTCTCCCCCCTCCACTTCCCATTTCCATTATGTCCTCCCTCCTCATGTCCCTCCACCTCTTCTCCCTCCTCCACTTCCCATTTCTATTATTTCCTCCCTCCTAGACCTCTTCTCCCTCCTCCACTTCCCATTTCTATTATTTCCTCCCTCCTCATGTTCCCATATCTCCCAAATTCCCTCCCTCCTCCACTTCTCATTTCCATTATGTCCTCCCTCATGTCCCCATATCTCCCAAATGTCCTCCCTCCTCCACCTCTTCTCCCTCCTCCACTTCCCATTTCCATTATGTCCTCCCTCCTTATGTCCCCATATCTCCCCATTACCCCTCTCCCCATATCTCCCAAATGTCCTCCCCCACCTCTTCTCCCTCCTCCACTTCCCATTTCCATTATGTCCTCCCTCCTCATGTCCCCATATCTCCCATTTGCATGTTGCGGGCGCTATTAGTTTTGGGGGGTTGGCTGCGTGTTTTCGACAAAGCCCTGTTAAATTCAGTGTTTTTATCCGGATATTCGTACACGAGCAAAGACGAGGAAGTAGTAAGGCTCAGGACAACTGCTTCCACGTTTATCCAGTTTTGTAAGAGATATATGCATATTCATTACCAAACTCATTATTATTCATAAACTTTTACACCTGACAATCTACTTGCAGAAGTGAAATCAAATTTATCTGTTAACTGCTAGAGATGTGAATCGGAACCGGAATCGGTTCTGATTCCGGTTCCGATTCACATCGTGTTTTTTTTTTTCGTCCGGCCCGATCGCGGTTTTGTTTATCGGCTGCGCCCGAGCCGATAAACAAAAACCCATCTGACCCTTTAAAACTAATCCCTTAGCTTCCCCCACCCTCCCGACCCCCCCCCCTCCAAAAACGTTTTACAGGTACCTGGTGGTCCAGTGGGGGTCCCGGGAGCGATTTCCCGCTCTCGAGCCATCGGCTGCCACTAATAAAAATGGTGCCGATGGCCTTTGCCCTTACCATGTGACAAGGTATCCGTGCCATTGGCCGGCCCCTGTTACATGGAGGGAGCACTGGATGGCCGGCTCCATCTTTAAAAATGGCACGGGCCATCCATTCCCCTCTCTTATACTTAAATTTCCCCCCCCCCCCACCTTTGTTTCAGGAGTTATGCCTGCCTCTGCCATTATCCGGCACGGCCTATGTGCCGGAGGCCTTGGTCCTGCCCCCTGACCGTCCCCGGACCGGCTCCATGCCCCCTTCCCGCCCCTTTTTCAAAGTCCCGGGATAAAGGCACGTCCTGCGCTTGCGCGCGCCGCTGAGCCTATGCAAAATAGGCTTGGTGTGCGCAGGAGGGTTTTTAAAGGGTTGCACACGTATATTACGCGCGTAACCCTTTGAAAATCTACCCTTATGTGTGTAAAAAAAAGGAGTGGTCTGGGTGTCCTTCAAGGCCCAAGACATGAGTGGAATCCCTTCCTGGTGTGCTACTATAGCTCTATGGGGCAGGTACACTGAAAGAACAGGCTAGACTCACTGGTGGGATGTTTAAGTAAAGGTTTACTAGCATCAGTAGCATGGGATAGACTTAGTTTTGGGGTAATTGCCAGGTTCTTATGGCCTGGATTGGCCACTGTTGGAAACAGGATACTGGGCTTGATGGACCCTTGGTCTGACCCAGTATGGCATGTTCTTATGTTCTTTACTGTAATTATGTTGCAAAATTAGGCAGGTTTTGCTGTTTATTTGGAGTACAGATTTGAGGTCTCTCTATCTCAGTGGAAGTGTCCCTTAGTGCTGGATACTGAGTGTCTCACTCTCACTCTTCAAAATCTATCAGTGTCTGTGTCCCAGAGTGAAGACTCCTTTGGGGGTCTCCAGATGTGACAGATCTTGCAAGCTCCTCTCCAGAAACCAATTGCAGGTTGGAAAGGCCTCTCTCACTGTAAATCCATTTCTTAAAACTTCCCAGGTGTAGGTTAAGGAAAGGTGGCAAAAAAGAAACTTCCTTGCCTAAAACTCAGAGAAATGAAAAAAATACATGGAAAATATTCTTGGTCACTTTCTTCACCTTGAAGTCACTGCTGCTCCCTTTTGATCTGGGTGACAAGGTATGCAGGACCCTCCTGGCTTTCCTAGGCAGGGGGAGCAGCCTCTTAGTACAAAACTCAGAAAAAATAGGAAAAACTCACACTCAACTCTCCCCCTACAACCTTCTAAAGGGGGCTGTAGATAGTGCCTCTCTCTTCTTGATATAGCAGGGGCATTAACATGGATGGATCAATTTTCAAATTTGTCTGTTTATCTAAGTTAGCCGGATAGACATAGCGATGTGAATCGTGTGCCCGATCGTCTTAGCATCAAAATCGTCTGGCAGGAGAAGAAAATCGTGTTTTGCACGATTTTTTAGCTAAAAAAATCGTTTTTTCCGATTAATGCGCACTAACCTGGAGTTAGTGCGCACTAACAATGGTTAGTGCGCACTAACAGAAAGTGATACAATTTGACACTTTTCAGGTCAGTTAAGGTCAGTTTAGGAATGAATATCAATTCCTATTGGCTGCCCTCTTATTTATTCATGTTACCAAGGTTCCCACTGACAATATATGGGGGATGGGAAATGGAAACAGTTGGTAGCTTGACAAAAAAAGTAATGTGATCAGTCAATGTGACTAGAACTTGTGCCCTGCCCTATCCCTGATACCAGGAGTGTTGTGATATTCCTGCACGCAGTGCCCTATCCCTGATACCAGGGGTGTTGTGATCTTCCTACATGCAGTGCCCTATCCCTAATACCAGGAGTGTTGTGATCTTCCTGCACACAGTGCCCTATGCCTGATACTGGGAGTGTTGTGATCTTCCTGCACGCAGTGCCCTATCCCTGATACCAGGGGTGTTGTGATCTTCCTGCACACAGTGCCCTATCCCTAATACCAGGAGTGTTGTGATCTTCCTGCACACAGTGCCCTATCCCTGATACCGGGAGTGTTGTGATCTTCCTGCATGCAGTGCCGTATCCCTGCTCAGTGCAGGAAGATCACAACACTCCCAGTATCAGGGATAGGGCACTGCGTGCAGGAAGATCACAACACTCCCGGTATCAGGGATAGGGCACTGTGTGCAGGAAGATCACAACACTCCCAGTATCAGGCATAGGGCACTGTGTGCAGGAAGATCACAACACTCCTGGTATTAGGGATAGGGCACTGCATGCAGGAAGATCACAATACTCCCAGTATCAGGGATAAGGCACTGTGTGCAGGAAGATCACAACACTCCCCAGTATCAAGGATAGGGCACAAGTTCTAGTCACATTGACTGATCACATTACTTTTTTTGTCAAGCTACCAACCGTTTCCATTTCCCATCCCCCCAACCATCACCTCAGTGGGAACCTTGGTAACATCAATAAATAAGAGGGCAGCCAGCCAATAGGAATACATATTCATTCCTAAACTGACCTTAACTGACCTGAAAAGTGTCAATTTGTATCATTTTCTGTTAGTGCGCACTAACCCGATTTAACGATTTTTAACGATAAATCGTTAGAATCCTATTGTATTGTGTTCTTTAACGATTTAAGACGATATTAAAATTATCGGACGATAATTTTAATCGTTGAAAACGATTCACATCCCTAGATAGACATATCTGGCTAGCTTAGATGTGATATTCAGCAACACAGCTGGGAATATTCAGCTATGCTGCTGAATATCCCCGGACAAATTACTACTTAGCCAGATAACTTATCCTGCTAAGTATCGCCTTCCCGATCCACCAATTGCCCGCCCACAATTTATCCAGCTAACTAAATAGCCGGATAACTGATTTATCTGGCTATCTGCCAGCTGAATATCAGACTCGGAGAGAACACCAATACCACTTCTGTTTCCTTCCAAAACAAACTCTAAACTGCCACACTACTGCCTAAACTCCTCCCTTAATCACTAGAGCTCATCATTCCAGGCAGCTGCAAGGGCGGTGCTGTTAAATTTTGCACAGTCCTCTCCTAATCTCTCTAATTCCAGGGTAGAATTAGTGCTATCTAGTGGAGACCCAACTGTCTCTACACTCATCATTCATACTGCACCCACAAATTTTTTTATTTGGTTTATTTATCTTTGTTATTTATCTAGAAGTCCTCTCTTTCATTTGTAGTGCTTTAATGACAAAACACTAATAAGCTTCCAATGCTAGTGTATTTTTGGCACGTACATTGTTAAAGGAAGGGAAGGTAACTTTCATAGCAGCATGCAGGCACATGCGCGTACATTCGTCGGCCCCCCCCCCCAGGGACGTGGCCATTATATAACATATGCACATATATATGTGCATGTTATAAAATAGCCTGGCCGTGACACAATGTGTGTGCAATTTTAAGCAGGCATGGAAATGCCACTTCTACCACATAAGTGGAGGGATTTAAAAGATATACGCACTGATGCCTTTCCCATTTTTCCCAGTTCGTTCCCAATTCACCCAGTTAAGGGATAGGACTTCCAAACCCCCCTAGTTTAATATCTTTCCTTCCCCCCTGGTAGACCTGGCCCTTAAAACTCCACTGATCTGTCTAGAATTTTTTGTTTAATAAGTTATACATCATCCGTAGCAGAAGTAAAGTTACGCGGCAGGGGACCCTCAACATGCCAGTGCGCGTAAGTATCTGCGCACTAATTTCAAGTTTGAAAACCAGGAATACCCATGCCCTGCCTAGACCACACCCACACCCGCTAGGGGTGTGCATTCGGATTGACCGCATTAGTAAAACGCAACTCATATTTTTGTTTTACTTAAAAAATTGATTCGACATAAACGATCGATTTCCCACATATCGAACATAGATATGTTTGATATGTGGGAAATCGCGATTGTTGAGCCAAAATAAAAATATAAACCCCCCTCACCCTCCTTAATCCCCCCCCCCCCCCCCGCCTTACCCACAACTCCCTGGTGATGGAGCGAGGAGTGAGGACGCCATTTCTGCAATCCTTGGCGAGAAGCATGTGACGTCGGCGGCACGTCGAGTGACGCCGGCGTCACGTGATTCCCGGCTCGTTCGCGCCGGACGGCTCGTTCGGCCCAAAAAGAACTTTTGGCCAGCTTGGGGGGGCCTCCTGACCCCCCCAAGCTGGCCAAAAGTTCTTTTTGGGCCGAACGAGCCGTCCGGCGCGAACGAGCCGGGAATCACGTGACGCCGGCGTCACTCGACGTGCCACCGACGTCACATGCTTCTCGCCAAGGATTGCAGAAATGACGTCCTCACTCCTCGCTCGATCACCAGGGAGTTGTGGTAAGTCTGGGGGGGGGATTAAGGAGGGTGAGGGGGTTTAAATTTTTTTTTTTGGCACATATGTACATATACCCAACTCATTGGATTTTTTTTATGTCCATATTGGCCGCAAGTGGGACCCCCTTTCGGACATAAAAAATATGAACATAAAATTTTGCTCTGCACATCCCTAACACCCCGCCCTTTTTTTAGATCTTTCCATTTGTGCACACAACAGCAATTACACACATATCCGGATGGCTTTTAAAATCCGCTTGACGCGTGCCAGCCCAACATTCTTCACCCATCCCCTAATTTTCGGCACTTGTCAGGCTTTTAAAAATTCACCTTTAGTTGGGAAGTATGTGGATACAATTGGATATTATGCTGGTAGAATGGGGGATTCCTCCTTTGTATATTTTCAGCCAGCTGAAAGTGGTACTTTCACAGTACATGTACTTTAACTGTAGTAGAGAGGCATCCATCATAGAGAAACAGGATGAATTAGTCACAGAAGTGGCTGACTTCATCCGATGGCACCAAGCTGAAGCATTTTCTCAAAAGTTCTGGAAAAGCCTGGTAAGCTTTCCAAGCATATGTGGAACTTCTCACTCAGGGGCCCCTCTGTCTATTTTTGTCTGCAGTGGAGCTGGAAATGTTTCTCTCTCCTGCTCTTGCACACTTCAGCACACATTTATTCTTCACTTTTTCTGGCCTCCTCAGGCACGCCAGTCCGTGGTAGCTTGAGGTTTACCAGCTCTGCTTAGGTTTTAGGGTTGTTGTTTTTTTTTATCATTGGTCGCTTGGTTCTGAGATCTTTTTTACTTAATGTTCTTACGTGCTGTCACTGAAGCCAGTGACTTCAGCCAGCTCATTTATTCACAAACATTTCTGATTTTAATTTTGCTTCAGTTTTATTTTTGGACAATGGCCCAAAAGAAGGCCAGAGGTACCTCCTGCTGAAACTGCTAGATATCCCTGATGGATAATCCAGGAGTATGCAGGGCTGTCAGAAGGGATGTATAAGATGGATTCCAGCCCAGGGTGCCAGCACACAGCAGAAGTAAGCTCCTATATGCTGTGCAGGAACTCACTTCCACAACTCGCAGTCCTCCTCCAATGGTGCGGCTGGTACTGTCAGGAGGACCAGCCGTTTGGGTGATTGGATGAGAGAACCCATCTGCTTGCATCATCAGAAAGGGAAAGTCCCCATCCCCCACCCCCGGGTTGCATAATCTGAGGGGAGCCACCCTTCTCCTTCCTGGTGCACCTTTTAGCTCCACAATGGTTCTGGGAGTGTGTATGCATTGTTTGGAGCCAGGACATAATATCCTTGCATGTGGCTTCTCGTCAAAGTTATCACCCAGCACCTTCAAGTGCTGGCAACTGAGGACCTAGGAGTTATAATAAAAAGAGGCATTCCTGAAGGCATAACATGAGTGGAAGAGAAAAATATGCATGTGCATTAAGGTTTAAAAAATATGTGCATATAATGGACATCCATAATGGACATCCATAATTTATACTTTTGTTTTAGATGGTGAAAGTGTATGTGCATACCTTTTTGTTACAGGCCAATATCTAAATACAAAATGCATAGGTATTTAGTTTTTGAATATTAATTGGATTTGTGAGGACTAAAAAGGTATATGGTATGCCAGTCAGGCACGCTACTGAAAATGTCACACTTTATGAACAATAACTAAAAACACAAATGGTCATAATAAATGGAGTATTATTATTAATACCACTTTTTATAATGAATGACTATTTACTGTTTTGTACTTTGCAGTTATTTCAATAGAATGTATCTTTGAATATAACTTTTGGAATTTGATAAAATTGCTTTAACATTTTTGCCTTCTTAGGTGCCAGTATTTACTTTAATGTTCTCAGATGGTTTGAGTCATTCCTTGATGGCTTGAGCCATTTAATGGACATTTAATCAATTAATTAAACAATTAATCAATAAATTTAACTAATCAATTAATCAAATAAATTAATTGGTTAATTGATTGATTTCTTAATTGATTAATTGATGGTCATTTAATTAATTTAATGGCCATTTTATTAATTATCAATTAATGGGCATTTAATTGATTCATTTAATGATGGCTTGCGTCATTTAATGTCCTTAGATGGTTTGAGTCATTCCTCAGCAATAGACACTATAAAGTCAAAATAAACAACAAAGAATCCTCCAGCATCAAATCATCCCTAGGAGTACTTCAAGGCTCTTCACTTTCTCTCACTCTCTTTAATATCTACCTGCTGCCTCTCTGCCAGCTGCTATCTAACCTAAAACTAAAGCATTTCTTATACGCCGATGATGTGCAGATTCTGATCCCTATAACAGAATCCCTACCCAAAACACCAAGCTCTGGGAAAGCTGCTTCCACTCTATTAACCTCCACCTCACTAGCCTAAATCTAGTCCTCAACTCAGTCAAGACCGAACTCCTCCTCATCTCCCCTGATCACATAGAATTTTCACTGCCGACCCATTCCACCACCATCGTCACCCAAATAAGAGACCTCGGAGTGATACTAGATAACCGTCTGAACTTAAAGAAATTCATCAACAATACAACCAAGGACTGTTTCTACAAATTACAAATTCTAAAAAGACTTAAATCACTCCTCCATTTCCATGACTTCATGACGGTCCTCCAGGCCACTCTATTTTCCAAGATAGACTACTGCAACACCCTCCTATTGGGTCTCCCTGCCTCTACCACCAAACTCCTTCAGATGCTCCAAAACGCGGCTGCCAGAATCCTGATAAACACCAACCAAGGAGATCACATCACACCCATCCTCAGGAATCTACACTGGCTCCCCATAAGCTTCAGAATCCTACATAAGTCCCTCACCATTCTTCACAAGACCATACACAATCAGCACTCCACCACCAAATCTACCACTCGTACATCCACCAGAGAATGAGCCTTCTCAACAGTGGGGCCAGCCATCTGGAATACCATGCCTCCAAACCTCAAACAGGAACCCTGCTTGGTGACCTTTAGGAAAAAACTCAAGACCCGGATGTTCCAAGAAGCCTTCCCATAGCCCTTTCCTCTCCTCTCCCTACCCCTTCCTCTTCCCCCCTCCTAACTCCTTGATCCTAGAAAGCCCCCCCCCACCCCCTGCTAATCCTCCCCCCAGTATTGTCACAGCCCCACATTGTTAGCCAGTTTCATGTTCTATATTTCCGACCCAATGCACTTCCAGTATAGCCCTTGTTAAGTTTACAACATTATTCCTCTATCTCCGGTACATTTCTGTTTCCAAGTTCACATAACCTTGTTTTATTGTAACTTTTCTTCCTCTTCAATATTATTGTTACAACCCCCCTGTTCCTTGTGAACCGATATGATATGATTTGTATCATGAATGCCAGTATAGAAAAGAGTTAAATAAAATAAAAATAATAATGTGAATTTTAAAATCCTGTGCACACATTAATTAGGGTATGAATAAGTTGGGCTCACGCGTGCCAAGCAGATTTTAAAAGCTGCTCAGATACATTCAGATCTCCCACAGCACACACATCTCCAAAGTTTTCAGAAAGGGTGGGTGTGGGTGTGATCTGGGAGGGCATGGGCATTTCGGGGCATGAACCAAAGATGTGCTCATAAATATTTACGTGCTTGGGTGCACACCCAGATCCCCTGCCATGTAAGTTTACTTCTGCTATGGAGGAGTGTAAATTATAAAATAAAGAAAAACAGGCAGATCTGTGGGGTTTTAAGGGTCGGGGCTAACTGGGGGGAGTGCAGGCTATTAACCTAGGGGGACTTGGAGAACCTAACTCTTAACTGGGTGAATTGGGGATGAACTGGTTTAACTGGCAATGGTGTCGGCGCATTAGAAGCGGGATTTGCGCACTCAAGCATGTGCCCACTTAAGTCTGGCACATACGTGTGTGCAGTCAGACTTATAACATGTGTGCATATGTCATAAAATGGCTGTATCCCTGGGTGCGTGCCGATGCATGTGCACCTGTGCGGGAGTTTGAAAGTTACAGTCCTTGAATTATAGTGAATTTAAACTGAGGTACATATATTCGTACAAACTTGAGAGGCACTGATATTCAGATAGGCAATCTATTGTTCACATTCTTCTAAAGTGACATTGATTATACAGATGTATCATTTATTTGCTGCATTTATTTTGATAAGGCTTCAGTAAGTTACCTTTTAGTTCTTGGAGCTAAGAACTATCATAAATGTAAATGACACACATCTAAAAAAAATCCTCCTCCAATTATGTGGCATATTTCCGATGGTTATCACATATGATATTGTTCTTTTAAGGTAGTTGTATTTATTACTCTGTAACAGTAGCTAATCTAGAGCTATTTATTTACTTTATTTATTTATATAAAAATATATTTTATTTGCTTGTAGCAATAACATGCTCAAAGCGAGAGATAATCCGAATCAGAGCAATCCTCAGCAATCAATAAAAATATATGCAATACAAAAAATAAAGGTAATTGATAAGTAAAACTAAAAATCCTACCTTAGTAATCTATAACAATTTATTGTTTTGGTCAAATTTGAATTTCTGCTCCATTACATTAAAATATCTCATGGCAGATTACAATAACTATACAATATATAAAACAGCTATTACAATTACATTCCATTTAAAAAGAAACAGTATAAATTGACAATTAAATAAAATATATGTTACAAAATACTCAGATACTAAAAACAAGAAGACAATTGTGTTTAACAATCTTTTTAATGGCTTAAACATTAGTTAACAATTAATGTATATAACAAGGCTTTTATTTTTCATTCTAAAAGTAAGGTAAACAAATTCTATCTTGATCTCTAGTGGAACTCATTTGAAACAGCTGGATCATTTTAATTTAATTTTTATTTATATTCCATCTTTCGAGACTGATTAGCCACTTCAAAGCAGATGACATTCAAATACTGAAGGCATAAAATTTAAATGTCTTCTTAGTAGTGTCTACCAACCTCCTCTGCTTTATTGTTGGAATAACCAAATGCAGAAAATCTCAAAGTCCTTACTGAAGAATATTGAATGAATTGAAAGATATTCCAAATCTGTCTGGTGAAGGGATTTAAAAACACATATTCTGAATTGACACTATTTCAATCTTATGCCAGTGCACTTTCTTCAGAACAAGTATGATGTTTTTGGTTTTTCCCCTATCCTGGCTGCTGTTTCCTGAAGGAGCTGGCAGATGACCCAGAGTTTTCTTTGATAAGTTGTGATACAGAAAGTTGCAATAATTATCAATCTGACTAGTTACCAATGAGTGAATAATCATTGCTAAGTCTTCATTACCTAAAACAGAATATATCTGCCATATCTGATGCAGTCATATAAAAGAAGATTTAACCAACTTAGGCAGGGATTTTCCATTCTCGCAGAGAATGGTGAATCCCGGCGGCAATGGGGGGGCGAAGGGGGGGGGCAGGCCTGTGAAAAGCCGCAGCGATTGCACCACCGTGGTGTTATCGCTGCTGGCTTTCGCACCCAATAGCACCCACCGTGAAAGATGGCGCTATTGCGAAAAGTCCCTTAGAAAATAATCCCCTTAGAGACATGAGGTTCAAATGATATCAAGGAGTCTAACAATATTCCCAAGGAGCATACAACTTCTTTAGGCTCTAGTTCAGGGGTACCCAACCTTTTTGAGAGCGTGGATCCCTTTTCATATGTTAGGGTAAATTACTTTCATATTCTTGTCAAGAGCAAGGATCAGATGTATTTCTAGTTATCTATTCTCAGGAACATTTTCAGTTCCTGGCTCTTCCCTTTGGGCTAGCAATGATGCCACAGACATTCACCAAGCTAATGGTGGTAGTGGTGGCCTTTTGCACAGAGAAGGAGTTTTGGTTCATCCCTACCTGGATGAATGCTTGATCAGATCAAAGTCATATCAAAAAGTTATTTAAATGTCCTGCAGAGTAGTCCATGTATTAGAATACATGGGTAGTCAGTTTTGCAAAAAGCAGTCTCAGTCCTTCTCAGTTTCTGGAATGTCTGGCGGCGCATATCAATACAGAGTTGGGGTCATGTGTATCTGACAGCAGAAAGGATGGACAAGTTAATTCATCAGATGTGGAATTTCAGGATTCTTCCAAGCCCAAGAGCTTGAGATTATCTTCACTTCTGGTTTCTATGGTGGGTGCTCTGGATTTGGTGCCTTGGGTCACAGCTCATATGAGTCCCTTGCAGTCTGCCTTCTTGTCTCAGTTGATGTCTCAGTTCCAGGATTACGAGGTGTGTCTTCCACTGCCAGCATCAATAAAGACAGTCTTCAGTGGTGACTGCTTCTCCAGATGACTCCTTCCTGGATTCTGTTCACGACCGATGCCATTTGCCTGAATTGGGAACCCATTGCCTGGGATAGATGGTCAAAGAGTGCCATAGGAGGCATCATTGTCCATCAGTCATCTGGAAACCAGAGCAATATGACTGGCTCACTCTCATTTCCTTTCATTAATACAGGGGAATGTGGTCAGAGTATTGTCCAACAATGCAACAGCAGTCATTCATATGAACAGACAAGAAGGAACTAGAAGTCAGGGAGTGTTAGAGGAAATGGATCTCTTTCCATGGGCAAAGGATCATTTGAAGACTTATCAGGGACCCATATTGCTGGGCAAAAAAATGTACAGGTGAATTATCTGAGTAAAAATCTTCTGGATTCAGGAAAATGGGAATTGAGCCAAGACACATTGCTTTGCATTGTTCATAGATGAGGTTTGTCCCATATGGATCTGATGGCTCCTCACAAGAATACCAAAGTTCCTTGGTTCTTCAGGCATTGCAAGGAGTTATAGATGCTTTGGTGCAACCCTAGCCAAAGGAAGACTCTCTTTATGTCTTTCCCCTTGACCTTAGTAAGCAGAGTGCTGTGAAGGATCGAAGCTGAGAGCAATTGGATAATCCCTATAGCATCAAATTATCTGCAGAAACTATAATATGCAGATCTAATCAAGTTTCAGGTGGACTCTCCCCTCTGCTGGATGCTCTGGGACTTCTAGTACAGGGTCCAATATTCATGATAATCTTGTTCCATTCTCTTTTAACAGCTTGGTTCTTGAAACGTTTTGCTTAAAGGATAGTGAAAATTAAAATCGATGACAGAGTCCTTCATCAATTTCTGAAAATCTTTATTCTTAAGGAATGTGAGATTGAAACGTTAATGACAACGATTACTATCCGTATCTAAAAAAGACAATGTCACTGAGAGTGGATTAAAATCAGATAGACAGGGAGAATATCACAGTCTTTTATTTTCAAAATATGGCTGGATTACATACAAAAAAAATCTGTTCTGCTACAAATGCCTTGGCAAGGGGAGAAAAAAGTAAAATCTTTGCTACCCAGTTTCTTTCTCACCAAAGGTCAGATAAATTGAAGATTGAAATACCCATCTGGAGGCCTGTAGGCACCTCAGTACTCACTCCATGAGATCCAGAACTATTGAGTCCTGGATTGAGAGTAACATTCCAGTCCCCTCCCATTAGCAAACTGAGAGTGGAAAAAGTACCCAGAATATGAAAATAAACTGAAAAAACTCGACAGATTCAAGTTAGTGTTACACCATAATATGTAATGACTTAAAGGATGATTGTTGCTTTTGTAAAGCATTGTGATCTTCAGTTGGATGATGGTATATTAAGCAAGTAAATAAATAAAAAAGATAAATAAATACATACATTGAGCATGTTCTTCTTTAGTCAGATGTGTGTCTTGGAGAAAAGCTACTTGCGAATTATGTTTCTTATGAAATTGGAAAATGCTGTATTGCTTGACAGAAGAGGAAATGCCTCTAACATCAAGGAAAATATATTGATACTAAGACCTGTGAGCAAAACAAAGGAAGAAAATAGAAAATAATAACCACCACACAACCATACTCCCTCAGATATACCCATCCTCTCAATATAATTCTTCCAAAACTGAGCTCATACTTATCCATAACCACCAGACCCTCAAATCCATTCCCACCAATGAC
This sequence comes from Rhinatrema bivittatum, assembly GCF_901001135.1. Taxonomy (NCBI): domain Eukaryota; kingdom Metazoa; phylum Chordata; class Amphibia; order Gymnophiona; family Rhinatrematidae; genus Rhinatrema; species Rhinatrema bivittatum. The sequence continues at coordinate 355,490,176 of NC_042615.1, read as the reverse complement.
CCAATGGCCCTCTCTCTCACATCACAACCCGCAGTTCGGAACCTTGGCGTCCTAATCGACCCATTACTGAACCTAAAAAAAACACATTAGCTCTGTACTGAAAGGTGGCTTTTATAAACTCAACATCATAAAAAAGCTCAAGCCACTGCTCCACACGCATGACCTCAAAACCGTCATCCAAGCCACTATGTCATCCAAGTTAGACTACTGCAACTCGCTATACCTTGGTCTTCCCTACTCCACCATTAAACCCTTACAGATCCTCCAAAATGCTACTGCAAGGATAATTAACAACGCTAGAAAAACAGACCACATAACCCCTATCCTAAAAGACCTGCATTGGCTTCCCATCCCATCACGCATACTCTTCAAATCACTCACCATCATACATAAAGCTATATACAAAGATAACTCCACCTGGCTCAATGAACCGTTCCGTCTCACACATTCCACCCGCCCCACCAGAGCAAACCACAAACTTACCCTTCAAGTCCCACCCCTTAAGAGTGCCAGACTACTTCAACAAGAGACCGTGCCCTCTCAATTGCAGGCCCAACCCAATGGAATGCTCTGCCATCAAACCTCCGCCTGGAGTCATGCCCAAATAAATTCCGCAAAATGCTAAAACCTGGCTTTTCCACCAAGCCTTTCCGGACTAGCTTTGCTACAATCCACCCCCTCCCACCGCCCATGTAAATATCTGCCCCCCCTCCTTCCACCCCTTCCTTGTATTTTTAGCCCCTAATTTTTCTCCCCCCCCACTCTCCCTTTGTAAATAGCTCCCTCCTCCTCCCCCCTCCCCCTTTCTATTTAACTATTGCCTCGGGCTCCCTGTTAGAGCCCCTCTAACTCTTGTTCCTGTCGGTTCTCCATCCCCATCTCCCCGTTCGATGTAATTTCTACCTGCTGTTATAATGTAAACCGATATGATGTGTATTTTAATGTCGGTATAGAAAACTGTTAAATAAATAAATAAATAAGCAAGATAACAAATCAAGTGCCAGATTTTGAATAACCCCCAACTAGAAAACATATAAGAAATTCACAACAAAAGTCCCAAACCAACAAGGCCTTAATAAAAAACAATCCCAACTAGGAAAAACCCCATTCCATACCCAACAACAATCATAAAAATCAGTGAGCATAAGATCCCCAAATCTGCCTCCCCCCCCCCCCCCCCCGCTGTAGAGAATCACCAAGAAAGACTGTTAAAACAACAAAATAGTCATTGATATCATTAAGTCCTGTGCGATCATAGAGCAGGAGAACCCCTTAACAGTAAATGCTGCCATTGGCAGGTGTGTAATCCAGGCTTGTGGCGTGCATGAAAAAAAAAGGTTAAGAAAAGGTAAAAAAAATAGAAGAATAAATAAAGCCCCAGTGCTGTAGAGAACAGAGAAAATTGCAAGCTTGAAAAAAGTCTCACAATAACAGTCCAAAGACAAGATAAGTGTAACAGATGCCATTTTGGGAAAAAACAAAAAGACTGAGCTTGCAAAATATCCAATATAATACAGTGCGTGAGCCATTGAATAAAGGCAAAGACAAGAAAAAAGCATAATGTTCCCCAAAAAATCATCGACTGCTCCATATCAAGAAATTCCAAGAACAATTAGAGCAGATCTGGGTCACAAAAGGAAGCTCAAAAACAAGCAAATATTTGTATAAGCATAAAACAGATGACAATAAGAACTGAGAAGAAACAAATATAAAGAAAGAGAGAGACAGGAGGTCTATCACTGCAGCCAGAACTCAGCTAAAGGCCGCATCCCATCTAATCCCCATCAAATAGCATTAAAAGAAACTAAAACAAAATATCCATAAGATCTTCAGATAGTTTCTGATCTTGTAACTTCATCAATGTCCTGTAAGTATGTACTCACAGCTTCAGAAGTATCGAAAAAAATTCACCTTCCTGTTACTCACAATGTGCAATTTAGCTGGATATACTATGGAATAAATGAGGCCTTTTTGCTTCAGCTGACATTTAACATCTGAAAAACTTTGCTGGGGCTTGACCACTTGGAGCGAAAAATCTTGAAAAATATATATTTTTTTCTCTTGATAAATGAAGTTGTTCCGGCTGCTGCCAAGATTCGCTGTTTGTCACAAAAAATTATGATGTAGTATAATAAGTGTTCTGGGTTTGCCATTTTTGTCAGGTGCTGGCACCAACAGCCTATGGGCATGGTTGATGTTCAGTTTACCCTCTTTTGCTTCTAATCCCAGAAGATTTGGTAGCCATTGTACTAAAAGAAAATGGGATCACGCCCTTCAGCTCTCTCTGGAAGGTCCAGAATATGTATAATTGTTGAATCTGTTTCAGTTTTCCAAATTATCTTGTTTTTCTTCCAGCATTTTAATCCTCTTATCTAAAGAAAGAGCGGACTGGGAGAGAACTTCCCTAACCCTAACCCTATACTTCCTCCCTCTTCCCTTCTCCTCCCTGACCCCTAAACCTACCCTAGCTATCCCAAAATTGTTTGTTTTTCTACTTACTCCCATTCTGGAACAGAAGTAACTCCACATGCCGGCATCTCGCCGGTGCACACTTCCCTGGGATAGTGTCTAAGGGTGCTGTCCCGGCCCACCCCCCTTACCGCCCCTCCCTGCTCATACCCTGCCCCGGTCTGCCCCTTTCTTCAGGCCTGGCACATCTGCGCATATTGGGAGTTAAGTGTGTGGCCGGGCCTTTTTGAAAGTGTGCGCGGTGCGCACAGGGCTCAGCCACACACATAGCCCCCGAATTTTACGTGCACCAGGCTTTTAAAATGTGGGCTTAAGTGCATAAGTGCATGCCCAATTAAAAATTCTCAAAATACAAAAGGATCCAGCTATATGTAGAACTCAATGCTAACTTGCTTACATGCAACTGTCATACATAGCCTCAGTAGGATAATGGCTTATAGTGTCAAGCCCATACAACTCTGGGCTTGAATAATCATAGGTTGCTATAAGAATTAAGATACAAACACTGTGTGAACACTACAAATGTTTGCTCTTATCGTTTTCCACCAGCCAGGTGAGTAATATCTTACTTCCTGAAGTGCACGCTCCAACACAGCAGTGTTTCGGAGTGTCAGACTCCTTCCTCAGGGAACTTCAGGGAGGTAGTTTACTGGTGCAATTCTGTGTGGAAATACAATGAAAGAGTTCTAAAAAATGCCCAAAGGCTAATAGTTCAAACAAATGGCAAGGATTTGGAAGCAATGAAAAACTTACTTTGAAATGATGTTTCTGGTCAGTGAAGAAGCGGTGCAAAACACTGGCTGAAATCGCTGAAAAGACAATACATGAAAGACAACGCGTATGGGGTGCAGAAAAACCTCCCTAATAGAAGAACTTGTGCGTTAAAAAGATGTAATTTAACATCTGTATGAGTTTCAAAGTCTCTCAATGTTCTGAGTATTGTCATTGCAGTAACAAGGTAAAAAAGTAATAAACTTACGTGCCCCGAAAGTGAGCAGCCTTGCCGAGATTCTTGCCGCTAAAAGTGACAGAGAACCGCGGGCAAAAACGCCGGTTTTAAAGGGGACCTGTCGACTGAAGTTAGTGCTGGTCACAATATCAAACAAAAGGTTGTTAGAGCAGCTCCTCGCTCTCAATGTGGTTCCTTATCAGGGTCATTTACAACATGTGGAAAATGCTCTTGTTGTAGTCAAGCTATGACCGGTTTTCATTGGACTGATCCTCAAACAGGATTAAAGATTGTTCACAAACATCATGTTAATTGCAACACAGATTTTGTAATTTACGTACTTCAGTGTCCCTGCAATAAAATCTACATAGGACGCACTCGACGCAAGATCCGCATCAGACTTGTGGAACACCGGAGTAGGATCAATAACCAGGACATTAAAGCTCATTTAGTCCAACACAGCCTAGCTCATACACACACATTCGATGAATACAAATGGGCTATTCTGGAACACATTCCCCTGCATTGGAGAGGAGGCGATAGAACATCTCAGCTCAACTATAAAGAAAATCGTTGGATCTTTCAACTGCATTCCACGGAACCGCTGGGGCTAAATGAAAGAGTAGAATGGTTTTCCCTCACTTAATACTGCATTATACATGGAATCTTCTTTTAATACTTCACAAGGCAGTTTTTTTAAATACCACAATCTGTGTATGGTTTTCAATTTTGACAATGCAGTCACCATTATAATACGGTTTTCTTTTAGACTCATGAGTCATGCACAGGCCATTTTAATTCCATCAGGGGCCATCCAGGCTCAAAATTTTTCCCTTGTAAGTATGGAGTTTCCCCCACACGATGCCCTGCACTTTTGATTTATTTTGCATCCGTCCCCTTTTTTCAAATGGCCGCCGCATGACGTCATTGCCCATATATGGATTTCAGCTGGGCTAGTATTCCCCCACACACGTCATCAACCTAATATGGTCATCACCAAATTTGGAGGTGCACTCGTCATTTCCTGCCAGCACTAACTTCAGTCGACAGGTCCCCTTTAAAACCGGTGTTTTTGCCCGCGGTTCTCTGTCACTTTTAGCGGCAAGAATCTCGGCAAGGCTGCTCACTTTCGGGGCACGTAAGTTTATTACTTTTTTACCTTGTTACTGCAATGACAATACTCAGAACATTGAGAGACTTTGAAACTCATACAGATGTTAAATTACATCTTTTTAACGCACAAGTTCTTCTATTAGGGAGGTTTTTCTGCACCCCATACGCGTTGTCTTTCATGTATTATCTTTTCAGCGATTTCAGCCAGTGTTTTGCACCGCTTCTTCACTGACCAGAAACATCATTTCAAAGTAAGTTTTTCATTGCTTCCAAATCCTTGCCATTTGTTTGAACTATTAGCCTTGGGCATTTTTTAGAACTCTTTCATTGTATTTCCACACAGAATTGCACCAGTAAACTACCTCCCTGAAGTTCCCTGAGGAAGGAGTCTGACACTCCGAAACACTGCTGTGTTGGAGCGTGCACTTCAGGAAGTAAGATATTACTCACCTGGCTGGTGGAAAACGATAAGAGCAAACATTTGTAGTGTTCACACAGTGTTTGTATCTTAATTCTTACAGCAACCTATGATTATTCAAGCCCAGAGTTGTATGGGCTTGACACTATAAGCCATTATCCTACTGAGGCTATGTATGACGGTTGCATGTAAGCAAGTTAGCATTGAGTTCTACATATAGCTGGATCCTTTTGTATTTTGACAGTTTCTGATTTTCAGCTATCCTGAGTTTTTTCAAAAATACAATTAAAAATTCTAGCATATTCTCACTCATGCACCTATACGCACGCATATGTGCGAACGCATGCTTGTTTTAAAATTGACCTTTTTGTATGTTCTCTATTACACGCCCCGCCCACGGCCGTCCCGCGCATGGGACCGCTCACCTGCATAGTTCCTCAGCGGGTCCTGGGACAACCTCCCTCGTGGTAGTTGCTAGTCCAGCTAGGCCCCGGCGGTCCGTGGCGGCGATCACTGGGCCTTCCACTGCACGCCAGGCCTCATGCCGAGGTTCAGCGTCTTCCTCCATGCTAGCCACGTCCATGCGGCCTGCCCCTAGACTTGAAGGGCTGAGGGCGGGTCCGGGTTCCGCGGCGCGCCCTGATTGATCTACGATATAAGGAAGTTCCCGACTTCACTTTCTTGCCTTGGCAATCGGGTCAGCTTGTATGCTAGATTGTCTTCGCGTTTGTTCCTGCTTGCTCCTAGTCTTGTTCCAGGATCCTTATGTTCCAGTTCCGTTCCTGACTTGTTCCTGTATCCTCGTTCCTGAGTCCTGCCTGTTCCTGTGTTCGTCTATCTACCTTCCCAGGTAGTACCCTCGGACTGACTTCTGGTACTGACCTCTGCTAGTTCCTGACCTGCCTGTCTGTCTGCCGCCTGCCTCAAGACCCAGCCTGTTCCTGATCTACTCGTCTGTCTGCCGCCTGCCTCAAGAACCTCAGTTTGTTCCAGATCTACTCGCCTGTCTGCCGCCTACCTCTAGACCTCTGCTTGCTTTTGACTACATCTGACCTCTGGTATCTGACCCTTGCTTCAGTGACTACTTTCAGACTGACCTATGGACATTGACCTTTCACCTGCCTGACCATGCCTCCAGATTCTGGCTCTGTTACTCGCCTTGTTGTCACCAACTCTGTTCTGGTTCTCCCTGCTCCAGCTCGAACCTGACTGTGCTCCTTCTGTGTCTGTGGGCACGCCGAAATATCATTCTCCCAGGAGATTCTGTGAGGCCCACCTAAGTCCAAGTGGCCCGAGTCCCTATGGGCTCCTCCTGGGGGGACCTTGGGCTTCCAGTGGTGAAGTTCTACCTAGCCCCTGTTTCCTTCAGTGCTCCACCCCCTGGGGCCAGTTACCTCCTGTTCCCTTTCAGGAACCATTCCACCCTTGTCCCAGGCCAAGGGTCCACCCCATTCTCGTACCCTTCCTGCCCTTCCCTAGATTGAAGATGTTGAGTCTGAGGAGTTATGCTCTCCTGTCTTCTGTTGAGAGTAGTGCTGAAGAAGATTGCTATCCAGAATTCAATATTCAATAAGCCAATGAGTGGCAGTTATCCTGATAAAGTTAGCCAGATAACTTTATATGAATATTCAGCACTATATATACTTGACTAAATGTACCCATATAAAGTTATCTGGGTAACCTTAGCTGCTTGCCAGCTTACTGACATTTTTTTTTTTTTGGGTGGAGAGGCAGAAATATTGAGTACCATAGTTGCCCAAGCCTCCCTTCCAAAATAAAATAAAAAAAAGTTGGGCAGCTTAGTACTTGATTTATAACTCTTTCCCCAATATCCAAGATGAAAAATATTTCATAATGCAGCTTTCCCTTCTCCTCTTCAGTTTTGTGCAAAAGGTGGCCACTATTCACCTCCCCCCAAAAAAGTATTCTAGTACAGTGGTTCTCAAAAACTGTGTCGGGACACACTAGTGTGTCGTGAGGTCCTGGGAGGTGTGTCGCAGACTGAGCAGAAGGCTGATCTTTCCTCCTCAGTTTGGGCAGGAGTTGGCTGACATCGTTATTGGGTATGACAGGAAGCTGCTCTTGCACCCTTCTCCTCTTCCTGGCCCAGTGGGAGGTTGTCCCCTCCTCCTTCCCCCAGACCAGAGCGAGATATCCTGTTCAAATGGGCCCAGCAGGACACCAACTTTATCTTCCCTTGCCTGGCCTGGCGGCGAGGCTGCTGATGCTCTCTTCACCCAATGGGAATTGGATGTGAAAGCAGTAGCATGAGGGAGAGAGGTGCGTGCTCTATAGATCCACTGCTGACTTCCACTGCTGCTGCCTCATCTTCTTCCTCTCGTGAATGCTTCTTGTGTTCATCTGCTGCTGGTAAAGAGGGAGGGAAACTCGTGGATTGGACTGAAGGCTTTTCTGCTGGCTGGCAGCCAGGAGGAGGTGGAAAAGTGCTGGGCAGGAAGGCATGGGAAGACAGGGAGTCAGAAGTCTGCTGGGTAGGAAGGGGTGAGGGAAAGGAGGTAGGGGTTGTTGGGTAGGGAGTGGTGGAGGAAGGAAAGAGTGGGGGCTGCTGGATAGGGAGGAGAGATGGAAGTGGAGAGAGAGATAGAGGTGTGGGGGCTGCTGAGCAGGAAGAGGTGGTCAGAGGGGTATGCTGGGTGGGAAAGGAGAGAGGGAAGAGTAGGGAAAGTTTAGCAGGGGAGAAAGGGAGCACGGGGAAGAGGATGCAGGGATGGAGGGGGTTGGGAATGTTGGACATGGATATGAGCATATGAAGGGATGATTGAGTAGTTGGGAGAAGTGAGGGGTGATGGGTGCATGGAGGGGAGTGACTGGGTACAAGAACCATAATATATCAGTTTTGAAAATATGTATTTCTTCTGTCTTTGAACTTTGCTTATTGTAGGAGTTTCTAGTTCTCCAGTTTTGCACTGTATGCAGAATGTCTTCCTGGAATTTCCATTCCAATTTTTGTTTCCACATCTTTTTTGGGGTTTTTTTTTATTCTATATTTGGTGAAGGTAGGTCTGTCTGCGTTCTGTATGTATGTATTTGTGTGACTGAGATGAGGTTCTTTACTAGCATGTAAACATTTGTATCAGTCTTATTTGTTGTTTTTTCTCAATATGATATTGCACTGTTGGTGAACTGCTGCCTTTTCATGGGTAGGGCTATTGCTGGTTCATTTCTTGGAGTTAGTGCTGCTGCGGTATGGCAGGTTTGATAAACATGTACAGTGTGGGGTTTGTTTGAGGGTTTTTTTCAGGTTTTGTATCATGTACAGAGAAATGTCTTAGTTCTGCTCTGCATCTTTTGTTAGAAAGCGGGGAATCGCTGTGGATGAGAGTATATGTTTATATTTAGTCCCATGATGGTCATGTGATCAGTGTGTCACACATGTGAGCATCATCTCTCAGGTGTGAACTGACAGAAAAAAGGTTGAGAACCACTATTCTAGTAGCCCAATAGGAGGAGGAGAAGCTCTTACATTCTCCCATAGGGTGAATATTTAAATGCCAGTAGCTGTCAGCTGTACCAGCATTTAGATATTCATTTCATTTATTCACGTCACCTTCTTCCAGATTAGTCAACTTCACTGATAGATGATGGATCCCCATTCAGAAATGAATTCCGAATGCGCATTGGTCTCTTCACCGTCAGCCAGATGCACATTTAGGTGCCATGTGGGCAGGAGTTCAAGACTGGACTTTTTTGGGAGGCATCATTACCAAAAAATGTTTGCTTCAGTCTCTCATAGCAAATTACCAGAGCTTCAAGTTTGAATCCCTGCATTCTCTTTGGAAGGATGCTGAACAATTTCTCCCACGTATCCTGCTAGAGAAGCAGGATGCATTTCACACCCTTATGTCAAAAGGGAAGGAGTGTGAGAAGCATCTGGTCTATTCAACCTATGATGCTTCTGAGATGGCTCTGAGAGCCTCTGTGATAGCTATTAACACCCACAGACTCCCATAACTGTAAACTTCAGACTTCTGTGACAATGTGCAAGAAAGACTGCTGGTGTACTTTGCTTGGTCAAAACCTTTTTCGGAGACAAAGTGAAAGAAGCAGTGGATTTCATTAAGGGCCATCACTCTATGTTTCAAACCCTCTTCACTGCCACCTCTAACCCACCCCAGAGATTTCAGAGTGGGTTCATAAATTTGTAATCTTTCCCTCAAAAGAGAGCCTACCAGAACAGGATTCAAGATGTTTTAATCAACATTATGCATGTTCATACCTGTGAACTTTTGATTTACTGTCACCCTGAGATTTCCATCAATTAGTGTAGGGGGGAGGGGGCAGGTCAGGTGGTATGCACAAGCTTTCTCCTCTTTTATACAAATTCTCTAACATACTCGCACCCACACATACACTCCCTCCCTCTCCACAGATATGCCCATTTACATTTACTCTTTCGCCTCCAGACACATGCTCTCTCAAATACACACTCTCCCCCTACACACACGGGAACACTCACACACACGCACGTTACCCTCATATACTCTCCCTCCCCCAAAACTCACTCATTATATCTCCCCTTCCCAAACCCACCAGCAGCAGCAACCTCCTCCTTAGGGCCCCTGCAACTGATGGGACTCCTCCTTTTTCTAGCCATGTCATTTTCTGCTTCTGCTGGGGCCCGATGGGACTCCCCCTTCTTCCTGCCCCTGCAGGCCAATCAGAAGCCTCCTCCTTTCTTCATGTCAGCATGGGCCAATCAGAGGCCTCCTCCCTTCTTCTTGCTCACATATATTAATGCATTGAACGAGCGTACTTTTCCTACCTATTAAAAAATATATGTGCATATATTTTACACACAAAAGTAAAGTATGACTTAACTTGTGTAAGTCCCAATGTATACACGCATAGGTCAGACAATTTTAAATCATGCGCACATCAAGAAAATTACCAGTAATATCAATTAATCCACCACTTTGCCCAGTTCTTCACCAGTTTATTGAGAACTTCCTGGTTTTTCAGCTTGAACTCCCCCTGTTGACTGAGATCCCCTTCCCAGTCAGTACTACACAGTAAATATGTTTAATATCACTTTCACCAGATAATTAGCAGGTATACAAACATGCGAGTAAGTTGGCAAATGTATACATGTAAGAGTTTTATAAAATAGCAACGTATGCACACAAGTGTTGGACTTGTCCAGGAAAGCCCGTAGACTGCCCCTTTTTTATGCAAGTATATCTGCACATGAAATAAAAAGATGCACGTATTTCTGATTTTTATAAAATATGGAATATGCGAGTAGATGCTATGTTTGCGCATATATGCTAATTTTTACTTAGACTGCAACTTATAAACCAGGGAGTAGGAGCACTTTGGCATGTGCGCTCAGGGAAGCAGCAGTTTTATAACTTAAACGCACATAGGTGTTCATGTTGTAAAATATACTGGGCACATGCACATGTGCGCCTAACTTTAAGTAGGTGCATACCTAACTGTGTAAATCCCAATTCTATCGCATAAGTTGAGGAATTTTAAAAGAGTGCGTATCTACGCCATTGCCAATTTCACCAGTATGTCCAGTTATCAGCTAGGTCCTCCAAATCCCCTGGTTTGATAGACTGCACTCCTCCCAGTTACTTCAGACCCTTTAAACCCATCAGAAATAGCTCTTTCTTTTTATTTTTTTACTTGCACCTCTTTCTTAGCAGAAGTAAACTTATGCGGCAGGGGATCTGGGCGAGCACCCAGGCTTGTAAGCATTTATGCATATATCTCTTGGCCACACCCTGAAATGTCCATGCCTTGCCCGGACCACCCTTGACCTTTTTTTAAAACGTTTGACATGTGCACGCAGCAGAGATATGCATGCATCTGAGCCGCTTTAAAAATTCGGTGGGCGCGTGTGTGCCCGACTTGTGCGCGTATCTCCCGATTTTGGTGTATGAAAGGCTTTTAAAATTTACCTTGAAATTTCACTCCTTAGTTGGTAAATAATAGGCTCTTGCAATCAGGAGAATGTTCTCTTTCAAAAGCTCCAGGCATTCCAACATATATCTTTTAAAGAACTCTGACAGTGAAAGAGATTTGATCTTTGAGAAGATAACTCTGTAGTATACTATTATGATGAGTAGAGACTCAGGCCCCTGGACGATGGAGAGTCTGAGAGGGAGCACTGAGAGGAGAGGATCACCTTGCTGGTGGCTGAAAGGAATCAGTAAGTTTTTGCTTGGGATATTGTCTTTTTCAAAAGTATTGGGGCAAAGTTAACCATTTGGGAATATTATTTAGTGTGTTTGTGTGTTTGTGCTTTTAACAGTCAGTAAGGCAGCTGGTAGACTGTATTTTTAAATGGTCAGTCAGTAAGGCAGCTGGTAAGTAGTAGTTAGTGTGTTTATTTTTAAAAGTCTGTAAGGCAACTAGTAAGCAGAACAGAGTGTTTGTATTTAAAAAACAAACAAAAAAAAAGTAGCCAGAAGCTAGAAATAAGCTAGGAGCATTGTATACCTAAGTAAAAAGGTTGAAAATTTCAGTTCAGTTACTTACCTTGGAAAGGTGTTGAGGTAGTGTGATTTGGTTTGATTAGGTACCAACATCTGATAATCAAGAGAGCAGTGAGTCACTCTGGCTGACTAACTGAAGTTAGACTGTTTGGATTTCCCAACCCTCCCACCCCTCGCCCACCCACCCCTAGCTCACCCTTTAATTTATAGGCAGGTGCCACTTTCACAAAAAAAAAAAACCAACAACAAAAGTTTTATTGAGAGTTTGATCAGTCCCTTGTAGGCCACTACCAGACATATAGTGAATTCAGTAATACATTTAAAGGATGTTAATTAGACACATTCCTATTCCCATAGCAACCTAAAACTTAACTAGGAACTGAACAAAATTGAGATGAAGGCAGCAGCCCAGCAGCAAGAGGGGAGCTTCCCAGTCTTTTGCATCGAGTGTCACATGTATGATTTTTTACCCGCCGGTGAGAAGTTGTACATGTGCATACGATGCAAAGAGCTCCAGGCTCTCAGAGAACGAGTCCGATCTCTGAAGGCTAGAGTGGCGGACCTGGAGGAGCTGAGGCAGACAAAGAGGTATATAGATGAGACCTTCAGGGACATAGTAGCCAAGTCCCAACTTCAGACTGGCAGCCCTGGTGCTGCCTTGGAGGAAGAAGGTCTCATGATTGGAGGGCATCAACCGGGTGCAGCAGGAAAGGATCCTGTAGCAAGGACCTGCTCTCCAGGTGATGCATTGTCCTTTTGCACCGAGGATATCTCCCCAAGGCCTACTGCCCAGGAGGGAAGGGTTAGATCGGCCGTCATAGTTGATGATTCGATTATTAGGAATGTAGATAGCTGAGTGACTGGTGGGCATGAGGATCACCTGGTAACATGCCTACCTGGTGCGAAGGTGGTGGACCTCACGCGTCACCTAGATAGGATTTTAGACAGTGCTGGGGAGGAGCCGGCTGTCATGGTACATGTGGGCACCAACGACATAGGAAAATGTGGGAGGGAGGATCTGGAAGCCAAATTTAGGCTCTTAGGTAGAAAGCTTAAATCCAGAACCTCCAGGGTAGCATTCTCTGAAATGCTCCCTGTTTCACGCGCAAGTCACCAGAGGCAGGCAGAGCTCCGGAGTCTCAATGCGTGGCATAGAGACAGTATTCTCGAAGTCTCAGTAATATTTGTTTGACATCTGCTAGATGAGTAGACATATCTTGTGAAAAGATCAAGATATCATCTAGGTAGACAATGACACATTTGTACAGAAGGTCCCGCAGAATGTCGTTCATCATGTTCTGAAACACAGCAGGGGCGTTGCACAGGCCGAAAGGCATCACCAAATATTCGAAATGGCCGTCTCGAGTGTTGAAAGCTGTTTTCCACTTGTCGCCTTCGTGAATGCGAACCAAGTTATAGGCTCCCTTCAGGTCAAGTTTTGAGAATATCTTGGCTCCTTGAACCCGATCGAAAAGCTCCAAGATCAGAGGTAAGGGGTATCGGTCTTTAATCGTGATCTCATTCAGACCTCAATAATCGATACAAGGACGCAGTGTGCCGTCCTTCTTCCCCACGAAGAAGAAGCCTGCACCCGCAGGAGACTTAGATAGTCTAATGAAACCCTTTTGCAAATTTTCCTCAATGTACTCTGACATGGCTTTGTTCTCCACCACCGACAAGGGTAGATACGTCCTTTAGAAGGTTCAGCATTAGGTTTCATTCTTATGGCGCAGTCATAAGTTCTATGTGGCGGAAGGTTGTCAGCAGCTTCTTTGGAGAAAACATCATGAAATGATGCATACTGAGGCGGAAGTCCTGGCATCACTGGAGTTGTAGGCATACAGAAAATAGGAGTAACCTCCTTTAGGCATATGCCATGGCATTCTGGGCCCCAAGGGGAGAGTTCCAACATGGCCCAATTGAATTGCGGCATATGCAACTGCAACCAGGGTAACCCAGAACGATAGGGTGCATGACCTTCTCCAACACAAAGAAGGAAATTAATTCGGTGTGGAGAGCTCCAGTGCAGAGGGATACCGGTTCGGTACAACAGGTAACAGCACCCGGTAAAGGCTCCCCATGTATAGATGATAAGAGTAGTGGAGTCTTCATAGTGGTGAGGGGAATCCTCAAGTGTTCCACTAGACGTTGAAGAATAAAATTACCTCCTGCCCCTGAGTCCACCAGGGCAAGAGTCTGAAACTCCAAAGGTCCGCAGATCAGAGAGACAGGGAGAGAGCATGGAGGAGAGGGCGTAGTGAGGCCTAAGAAGAGTCCTCCCGCAGGTCTATCAGTTTCCGGGACATATCGGGCATGTTTGGACTGCATGACCAGCTTGTCCACAGTACATGCACAATCCATTCCTCTTCCGAAGTCTTCTCTCTTTGGATGTCAGGTGACTGCGACCAAGTTGCATCGGTTCTTCCCCACTGGCAACGGGAGTCAAAGGTACCATCCTGAGTGCAGGCTTAGCACGAACCTCCTTCTGAACAGGTCCTTTACAAGGCTTGAGCTTTTGCACCTAATCACGAAGCTGGTGATCAGTTCTAATTGCTGGATGAGCTAGTGGCCTTAGCTATCAGGTGTTTCACGAGCAGCCAGCTCGTTCTTCAAGCGGGAATCAAAACCTTTGAAGAAGAGAGTTTTCAGGCATCTAGGGACCCAATATAATTCAGTCGCAAGACTCTTGAACTCTATAGCAAAATCAGCTAGGGGTCGGTTGCCTTGCTTAAGGTCCACCAATGTAGAACCAGCAATAGTATACCGGGCAGGATCATCAAAAACAGATTTAAACAAGCCCATAAATCTGTCAATATCCTGAAGTAAAGGGTCTTTGCCTTCCCATAGCATGGAAGCCCAAGTCAAAGCCCTTCCATCCAGGTAGAATAGAAAATAAGTAGTCTTGGCATAGGCTGTGGGGAAATGAGTAGGTTGCAATGCAGAATGCATACAACACTGGTTTAAGGAGTATCTAGTTCTCTGAATCTCTTCAGAAAAACGTACTGGAGCAGCAACAGGCACAATAGCTTTATAGTTACTTCAGGTAACTGACCTTTATTACTGGATATAGAACCTTGATTCTTCTGTGCGAGCAACTGATGAACCGCAGTAGTCAATTTTTCCAATGTGTCTTGTTGTTCAGCAATGCGCAAGGTCAGGCCTGGAATGGCCTGCAAGGCGTTGAGCTGGGCATTATCCATGGAGTTAGCAATCTGTTATGGTTAATGGTGGTTGGGTGGATCCTTGGACACTGTGGCAGCTGACCACACCCACGGGGAGCAGTCCCGTGAGGGACCACAGTGTCAGGCTAAACTCCGGACAGACAAACATAGATTTGAATCTTTTATTAAACAGTTTATGGAACCACCAGAGGTGGCAGTAGTGAGTAGTGGTTGTAGAGCCCAGCTGGGCGTGTCTCTCACAGAACGCTGGAACAGCGGATCCTCTTTAGAGCAGTGCTGTAGAGGAAAGAGACTGAGAGTTATGAGCACACAATAAGATTAGCATTCAGAGTCCCAAATAGAATAGGGGAGCTCCGAGACATGGAGAGCAGGCCCTCGAGGAGCGAGTACCTGATCCCTTAGAGCAGAGAGACTCAGTGGTGTTTGTACTCACTAGCAGTAGCAGAGATTCCACTAGACGAGACGTCTGGCACTGGAGTAGAGAACAGGCCCTCGAGGAGCAAGTACCTGATTCCGGCGAAGCCGTACTGTAGAGAGAGATGTTTTCTGTACTCACTGATGGTGACTGTAAGTTAGTTCTTCCAAGTAGAAGGGTAGAGTTTGCAGGCAGCGACATAGGGAACATGGGCCCTCGAGGAGCGAGTACCGGTTTCCTGATAGCACCTGAAAGAAGCAGAGAGACCCCTGAGAAGTGGGTACCCTGTTAGAGACCCCGAAGGGTAGTAAGAGTTCCAGATAGAGCTGGAGTGGCAGAGTAGCTTAGGAACGGAGAGCGAATCCCATCCGTAAGAATCCTGTTGCTAACTCAACGAGCTAGCAAATACTGTAGGCAGATATACCCTGGAGTCGTGACGTCAGAACAGGGGGCTGCCCCTGAGATTCGCCCCAACGTGAAGTTAAAGATGAGGGCGGCGTGCGCGCATGCGCCCTCGAGGTACTTTGAAGGAGAATGGTGGGAGGCAGCACCAAAGCCGGTCCGGGGATGATGGAGAGAACGGCAAGCAGACGCCGTGGCGGCCATCAGTCCAAGGTGAGCGGGAGGAGCCGCAAGTAGAGAGAGGTAGTCGGGACGAAGCCGTCGAAGACTGACAGACACAACAGGAGGGCAATGCGGGCATTTTTCGGGGATGGGATGGGGGGGTTTAGGAGTGGGTTGGGGGCACAGGCAAGGGTGACAAAAATGATAAAGGGGATGGAAAAGCTCCATTATGGAAAAAGGCGAAACATATTACTCTTTAGCTTGAAAAGAGACAAATGAAAGAGGATTTGACTGAAATGTACAAAATCATGAGTTGGGTGGAATGGGTAAATATGGAATAGTTATTTATTTATTTATTTATTTATTAACTTTTATTTACCGACATTCGTGAAACACATCATGCCGGTTTACAAAGAACTCAGGCGGGAGATACAGTAAAACAATATGACATTAAAACAATATAAGAATTATTAACAAATATGAAAACAAAAACAGAAGCAAAACAAAACTGAAACAAAAAATAAAACTATAAACTATAAAACAATGAACCAATGAACTGTTTTAAACAACACTAGGACTAGAGAACACTCCATGAAACTAGCAACCAGCATATATTTTTAAAAATCGTAGCAATTATTTTTTTATTTAGTATAAATTAAGCTATTTTATTTATTTATTTATTTTTGCCATTTCTATACCATCTTTAACAATACAGGACTGAACAAGACGGTTTACAGTAATTTCAAAAATAAAAGCAATCATAAAATAATATAAATATATTATGTAAATTAAAATAAAATATTGTAAAATATAAAATAACATATAAAGTAAAATAAACTATACCTAACAATTAAAATAAAATAAAAATTCAGTAAGAGAGAAATACAATTTGCATAATAATTCCCTATACTTGTAAAATACTACACTTTATGTTCCCTATACTTAAATTACTAAAAAAAATCAAGAAGCAGCCAGAAAAATCGAAGAATACGAAAACCTAGATGAGAAAATTCCAGTGTAAGTGATTTCTAATGATGATCTGTAAGTTAAGTTATTTGCTCATAGCTGCGAATGCTTCTTTGAATAGACAAGTTTTTAAAGATTTTTTTAAATCTTTTACATCCGAGATTTGCCTTAGGACGTTTGGGAGGGAATTTCATAATTATGGGCCCTGCTTTGAAATCTGTTGCTGGAAGAGCTGATCATGGCAACTAACATAGCGGGGTTCAAAAGAGGATTAGACAAGTTCCTGAAGGAAAAGTTCATTAACAGTTATTAGCCAAATAGACTATGAAAAGCCAGCACTTATCCCTGGGAGTGCGATACAAGAAATAGATCAACTATTGGGGATCAGATGAGTACTTGAGACCCAGACTGGCCACTCTCAGAAAGTGAATGCTGGACTCAATGGACCATGGTCTAATCCAGCATGGCATTTCTTATCTTCTTATGATGAAAGGGATGCAGGCGGAGGAAGATATCTTCTCTGAGAAAGAGGAGCATATCTCTATGGTGGTGGAGGAGAGGATCATGCTGTAAATAAATGCTAGAGTGGCAGAGGAGATAGCGGGCTTAAGGCAGGTCATCCAGGATCTGAAGGATGAGGTCTTTGAGGAGATGCAGGGCATGTATCAAGAGCTGATAGAGGTATACAGCCCAAAAACATTTGCACGAAAAGTTTATTCATGTGATTTGTTATTTTTTCCCCACTTTATTTTTTTTTGTTTCATTTTGTTTTTACAGTGCACTATTTTTGAGTTAGTGTGCACTAAAAACAAAATGAAAAACCTGCTGCACATCCGTAGGATCTGAGGGGCATGCATGAGAAAATGTAGGCCCGGACAGCTGTGTGGTGGAAGATGCTGCAGTGGATGCCACTGTACCAGCTGCTCCACCATGGAATGCTCCCTGGTATCAGATGGGTCACTGAATGCAGCCCCCACCAGCTTTTGCGTGAACCTCACTGCCCTCCAAATTGTGCCTCCCCATGCTGGAGTTCTGCCTGCCCCACTGACAGCTCCTTCTTTGGCTCCACTATCACCCATGAAGGATCCCCTTCCTTGCATGCTGACACCACCCACACTGCTGCAGGCT
This sequence comes from Rhinatrema bivittatum, assembly GCF_901001135.1. Classification (NCBI taxonomy): domain Eukaryota; kingdom Metazoa; phylum Chordata; class Amphibia; order Gymnophiona; family Rhinatrematidae; genus Rhinatrema; species Rhinatrema bivittatum. The sequence continues at coordinate 355,472,511 of NC_042615.1, read as the reverse complement.
CCACCACCACAGAGATACACTCCTCCTTCTCAGAAGGCACAGGAAGTTTCCTTACCCTCTGCTATAATGGGGATGACCTCACCTAGTGCAACTGCTGAAGATGAGAGGCCTATCACTGCTGCCAGACCATCTGCTTGTCAGCCTAACATCCCCTCTCTGGAGCAATGCAACTCTCCATGCCCCTCCTGCAGCTATTGTCCCCTGCCGCTAACCTCAATTTCCATGCTTTCTGAAGGCACCTTCCGCTGTGGAGGAGCACCAGGCTGGGATAGGCGAATGCACCAATGCCTCCCCCCAAAAATAGTTTGGGCGCCAAAGGAAACTTTGTCACTTTATTGTTTTCTGAACTAATATCAATATTAGTTCAGTATCTTATAAAATCTGGCGTATTTTTGTTCGCGCCTGGTGTGCGAACAAAAATACACGCATGCGTATATTTATAAAATCTACCCCTATGAATTTTTAAGGCTAGTTTCTTATTGGAAACTAGACTACAATAATATTATGACCCAGTGGCAAGACTTCACCAAACTTGTATTTTTATTATGTGTGTAAAATTGTGAACTGCTTTTATTGTATTTGTTCTAATTATGCAGTATATAAATTTTTTAAATAAATGTGGATAACCTACATGGACTGTCCATGGTTAAAACTCAATCTCCATGAGCTCTGCATAGGACTGCAATGAAAGAAGAGGTGCTGTTGGCATAAGAGTTTAATCTGCAAGATATGGATTGGAGCATACTAGCTGCAGAATCAGTGAGAAGTAGAGAGATCCTGGACTGAACTGCAGGAGTAGCCTAGTGGTTAGGGTTAAAATCCTACTACTGCTCCTTGTAACCCTGGGCAAGTCACTTCACCCTCTGTTACCTCGAGTACAAACTTAAGGCCTAGTTTTCAAAGCAGTAAATGCTTAAAATTGGGTTTTGCATGTGTAAATGTACTTTATCTGCGTAAATGAGCTTTCGAAAATTGCAACAATACTATGTTATATGCATAACTCCTTTGAAAATTCACCTGTTAGGAGCTAATTTTCAAAGGAGTTATGTGTGTAAATGTAACATAATATTGTAGCAATTTTCAAAAGCATTTATGTGCATAAAGTACACTTACATGTCAATAAAATATGGACAATTCAATGGCATATATTGTAGCAATTTTCAAACCCAATTTTATGCATGTATATCCTTTTGAAAATTACCCACTATAATTGTGAGCCCCCTGGGACAGAGAAAAGCTACAGTACCTGAATGCAATCCGTTTTGAAGTGCCTGAAAACACAGAACATAAACTAAATAAAAATGAAAATAATATGGACTTCCTTCAAGGAGATCAGGTGTGATACTAGACCTGATACTCTTACAGAGTATGAAAATTGTTTCTAATATCCAGGTGGGTGGTCACCTGAGCTTAAGTGATCATAAGATAGTATGGTTTAATGTAAAAGCAAAGGCAGAGAAGGCACAGAAAAGTAGGAGACTTGGACTTCAAGGGTACCAGCTTGGTTAAAATAGAGAAGCTGAAAAATATTTTTGAAGTAGAAAACAGCAGGCACAAGTAAACAGAGTTAGACAAAAAGGAACAAATCATTCTGTGGTCTATTCAATAATCAGCATTAAAGCCTTAAAGCCTATTAATCACTTTTAATACGTTGTGATGCCGAGTGGTCAGGACTAGCCAGAGAACAGACTCCAGGCTATACTCTGACAAAAATCTTTATAAGCTTCTTTATTGGCGAAAAATAATAAACAATACAACTTAGCTGGTTTGTGCAGTTCCACAAAACAATTGTAACTTACAGATCATTATCTCAAGGCTTCTGTCTCTCTTAGGGGCCTTCCTTATCTTTCGGGTCCTGGCCCCTTATCCCTGCTTGCAGTCATCCACCCTAGCCCTAGTCCATAAATCCGTTGCTGGGTTGGGAGTTAAGGAGTTAAGGAGGACCAGTCCTTTAAGATATTCTGAGAGGGAGTTTCTTATATGCTCCCCCACACACATATTAAGTTGGCATTAATGTGTTAAATGGGTTAATCATGGGTATTTTTTCATTAATGGCTTTTTGTAAAAGCACACTGAATTTTGTGTTAAAATTTTAATGATCTGATTAATATACTAATCAGATCATTTAAATTGAATGAAGCTACTGTCAATGAAAAATCCATGTTAATGCAACTAGCTCCATGGCATCAAATGACTATGATAGAACTTGTGTTCCTTTATACAATAGTAATAGCATTCTGCCAGGCAAGTTATGTTCACTAAATAGAAATTGTAAACAAAAATGGTATAAAATATGCGCATGTGATGTATGCATCCATTTTTTAAACTTTAATGTACTCACATATTTTTCTCCCCTGCCTAAGTTCTGCAGTCAAGAATGTCTCTTCTTACTATGGCTAAAATGATGTGTGTTGTGAAGGTATGTGCATACATATACAGTAGCTGGCTGAAAATGCACTTTGGTGGATTCAGCCACTCTTTCCATATAACCCCTCATTTTACTAAAACAGCTCTCAACTAAACCTTTGAAATGTTACCCTAATGAGATATGCCATGTTTGCCCTTTGTGAGATTGGTGCTTTTCTCAGGCCTTATAATAAAATCTTTTTTGTTGGATTGAGAGTTATTGTGTTGGTTGTTTTAGAGTATGTACAGGTAAGTGAGGTCTTCTCCTGGCCTTAGGAACTAATATGTCCTCCCTCTTGAGTATGTGCAGGACATTCCAGTCCCTCTGACATACTCCATCTCCTCCTCTTCCTGCTTCTGATGTCTATGCCAGCCTTGCCTATGTCTGTCTCATCACTACCTGTGCCAGCCTTATTTCATCTACCAATATGACTTCCTGCACCTAAAAGATGTCCCTGTTGTAGAAAAACAGCAATGCCCTACTTTCCTTAACAGTTTGTCAACCACTGCTTCCTGCAACCAACAATTAGTCCACTCTGCAGTTGACACCAGCGGCAGCTGGATACCAGCCAGCCCCAGCCCAACAACATTACTTTTCGTATAAGTGTCAATTCTTCAAAAGACTCCCTTCTCCTCTTTTCAACACTCTTAGGCACCTCTCATTCAACACCAGCATCTGCCTACAATAGGCAGGCAGAGGGAGAGGCATCAACTGAAGACCCAGCAGAAGTTGCAGCTAATTCTAGGACCAGTTTATGATGTCCTTGAGGCCTCCTTCCCCACCTAATCCAGTGGGGAGGAAGGTCCAGTCCTTCATTCTGAAATGGATCAGTGTTTCCAAGGACCAATGGATCCTGAAAATTGTGGAGTGTAGTTATTGCCCTCCTCTGACCAACAGACTTAAATCATTAGTTCTGATACCTTTCAATCTATCCAGCTGCAGCTGGAGGTAGAATTGCTCCTGCAACAGAAGACATTCAAGTTTGTGTCTTCTCAGGAATGTGGCCAGGGGTTCTACTCCCAATATTTCCAATCTCCAAGAAGACGAGAATGAGGCCTATTTTGGACTGGTAAGGGCTGAACAAACTGTTGGTTTGGGAGAGTTGCAAAATGAACTCCCTTCAGATGATTTTTCCTTTCTTTCAACCAAGGGTTTGGATATGGGCTATAGACCTAAAAGTTGCTTATGTGCACATTCGCTTTCAGCCCTCCCACCGTACGTTACTCAGGTTTGTATTGAAGGATGTATACTACCAGTACAAGGTGCTTCAGCCTCTCAGCTGCCCTGAGAGTGTTCACAAAATGCTTTGCAGTAATGACTGCACATTTGCATCAGCAGAGAGTCTGTGTAATCCCTTACCTGGATGATTGGTTGGTATTGGATCATCTCTAACAGCAGTTCTGGAGTCCCTCAGAGCAACCATTTGACTTTTTTAGTCACTGGAGTTTCTAGTCAAATTCTCCAAATCCAACCTGACCTCCTTCTGAAAAGATTCAGTTCATTGGAGTCTTGTATAGACTCAGTCAAAGAGAAGGAATTTCTTCCAGTCGAAAGAGCCAAATTGCTGATGTGCCTAGTGAGTTCTTTTCTGCAGTGGAACAGAGTGCCAGTGAAAACAACTCTTTTTCTTCTAGAACACATTACTACAACAGTGTATGTAGTTCCCTTGGCTCATCTGTACATGCAGACTCTTCACTGGCCCTTCTAAAACTAGTTGGATCAGCTCTATCAATTGTTGTTCACCAAATCTATGTACCCCTGAGATGAGGCCATTTCTTTGGTAGTGGATAAACCTGGAGGTTCTCAAGGTGGGCCTCTTACTGCAGCAAATGATCCTGCCTACCAAGGCTTTCATGAAGGTATAAGAGGTGCACACAGAGATTGCATGGATCAGAGGTTGTAGTCCTCAATGGAGAGTTATCTGCACATCAACCTGCTGGAGCAGCGAGCTATCTGTTGAGCACCAGGAGCAATCTCTCACCTGCTATTGACCAAGGAAATAGTGATCCAATCTGACAGCCAGATGGCCATGTTCTACATGAACAAGCAGGGAAGCAAGGACTCATATGCACTGTGTGAAGAAGCCTTCCAAAATTGGTCATTGGCTGGTCATCACCTTCTCCAGATGACCTATCTTTTAGGAGTCCAAAACATGTTGGCGATCACTTAGAGTGTTGCAGTCTCATGAGTTGTTCTTAGATTGCAGGATTGTGGAAGACTTGTTAAATATTTGGGGAATGCCATTGATCAATCTGTTTACATCAGAGAACAACAGAAAGTTTGAGCGGTTCTGCTCCTTGCTTCCGAGCAATTACAATTTAGCTCCCAATGCATTTATGCTAAACTGGAACATCGGTATACTCTATGCATTTCTGTCAGCTCTTCTCATTACCAAGACTGTTGAGATGGTTAATCAGGACAATGTATGATGGATTCTTATAGCCAACAAAACGAACCAGCAACAGTCTTGTCACCGTAAACAATTCAACAAAAAAAGACTGAGATATCTAATGTCAGTTTGTGTACACCTAGTATAAGTGCAGCACTTATACTAGGTGAACACAAACTGACATTAGATATCTCAGTCTTTTTTTGTTGAATTGTTTACGGATTCTTATAGCCAACATGGCCACATAAGGTGTGGTAATCCTATCTATTTGTCTATCATTTGATTCTCTAATATCATTGGGGAGCTCTCTGACTCTCATCACACAGGAGGGTGGAAAACTGTTTTCCAAGCCTGCCATCATTGGCCCTCGTGGCATGGATGTTGAATATTTAGTAGTCTCCTCCTTACTCCTTCCTAAGAAGATGGAGGACATGTTTATTTCAGCTAGAAATTATCATACAGCTTCAGTTGGACAGGATTCTCATCTTAGTGTGGAACCAGCCATTGCTCCAATGACCCAAGGGACTTGCTTCAATATCTATTCTTTTTCTTGTCCTCAGGCCTAAGTTCATCTATGGGCCATCACCAGTAGATGGAAGAAGCCTTGATCTCCTTTACCCATTAATTTCAAAGTTCATGAGTAGTTCATGGCATTCCTAGCTTCTGTTCAGTAAACTTCCAGTGCCTTGGGACCTCAGTATGGTCCTTGCTAATCTGATCAAGATTCCTTTCAAATCTTTCAAGTCAGTGGACTTGAAGATTCTCACTTGAAAAATAGTTTCTTGTTGCCATCACATTGGCACAAAGTATAAGCGAATTACAGTCTTTGGTTTCATATTCACTATACTGCAGTTCTTTCATAACAGGGTGGCTCTACTCACTCACCCTATTCATTCCAAAAGTGGAATCTATATTCCATATCAACCAAACTATTGTGCTGACTACTTTCTTTCCAAGACTGCATGCACACAAAGGAGAAAGGGTTTTTCACTCCTAGGACTACAGAGAGCCCTAGTGCATGACTTCAAAAGACCTCAACTTCATCATCAAGCTTCTTCGCTATTCAATAGATTGGAACAAGCAATTTTCAAAACAACTTCATGTAATTGGCTAGCAGACTGATATGGGTTGGCTGGTTTGCAGATTATACACTATCAGGGCTCATCAGGTAAGAGTTATGGTGACTTCAGTGGATCATCTATATCATGGGTGCACAACTCCAGACATCAATGATCATTACTATCAACATAAAGGCCTACAAAATTCAACTTACTTGATTTAACCTCTGGTGTGTCCAATCTTGTTGAATAGCTGCTGCTGTCCTAAGTGACATCGACAAACTGTCTGTGGTTTTATTGCCCACAGGAGTCAGCTTTAAAAAGAACATTGGTTAAATGAGTAGCATACTTCTGTTGGCTGCTGGTTAAAACAAGGAAATGCAGTCCTTCAAAATTTAATAACTACAGTTTAACTTCCCTGGCTATTAACAAAGTTGTATATGTTAGATATAAGGATCCTTTCAGTAAAAAAAAAACAAACAAAAAACCCAGTCTGCGGGTTTACAGCCATTGAACCCTTGTTCAAATAAGGTAAAATGTACAAGTATGATCCTCCCACCACAATTTCTGGCTTAAGGTGAGCCATGGGCATGAAAAGTGGTGCAAAGCCCAGTTAATTCTGCAACTTATTTTCTTCTTCTATCATATTTTTCATTCAGCTGGGCAGATGACCTGTCATGTAAGAATTTTATTTCCCATTGCTGTCATTTCTTTCTATGGGTTGATCAATGTTCATTTATGAATCCGATTCTTGAGTTAGACAATAAATAAAGCAATGAAAAGGCAGTGAGCTGGGATCTCCTCCTAAGTAAGGACATTTCTTGCTGTAGTGCTGAAGGCCCTTCACTCTGATGCAGTTTTAATTACACAAGAAATGCCTAGTCTGCACAGTAGTATTCAGTGTGTTGAAGGAAAATTATACAAAAGACATTAAAAAGTAGATTTTTACCCAGAATTTGACTGCTCAGACCACAGCAGAGTCAGTTGCCAAACACACATCTGTCAGCTGTCAAATGCTATCTACTGGAATCTAGCAAATGAAAACATAATATTCCTTTTGTGGGTTACTGGGTACTTTTATAATTATCTGTTTTGAGCAACTGTGATCTCAGAGAGTGAATGTCATTTTATTTTGTCTGAAAATATAAGTACAGATGCTAATCAGAAAATGTGGACGCATAATTAAATCTGTCAAATGTTACATTTTTTATGTCCTTTCTTTTTTAACAAAATTAATCAAATCATTTTTTAATCTGTTAATTTTTTATTTGGTGGGTGGGGAGGCCCCCGTAGTTTACTCCTGTTTCTATGGACTTCCAGCAAAATTAGATCCAATCCTGGGAATGGGCATCATGAGTTTTCACCATGTTAGCATCACTGTGTTCTTTCCCTCAGTCTAATACAGAACTATTCAGCTTACCAAGGAGGAGGGAGTGTGGAATTGTGTGGCTGTTTGTGGTGCTGTCCACATAGAAGACCTTTTACAGGAAGCAACTTCACTTTCTCTATGGACAAGCAGCGCAGTACAGCCAAGCTAAAGGTTGCCATTGATCCAGTTATGTCTATTGTTACAACCAGACATGAGCTTGTAGAAAGCTGGAGTTTATAGTTCTATATTCCGTTATATAGTCTGGCAAGAGTTACTGTCTGTGCAAAACTCTTTAACCAAGCAATAAGGTTTGATGAAAGTGTTTTGTAGAACAAGTTACTGCTTTACAGATCTCTTGAATGGACGCACAATTTTGGTGTGCTATTGAGGTTGCAATTGCTCAAATTTAATGGACCTTTACTGGATAAGATAAGGTTATTCCAATAGTGTTGAGGCAAAGAGCATTGCATTTGGAAATCCATCTTGATAATGTTTGCATTTTAACTGCTAAACATAGTGGGGCGGATTTTAAGAGCCCTGCTCGCCTAAATCCGCCCGGATTTGGGTGGATTTAGGCGAGCAGGGCCTTGCGCGCCGGTGAGCCTATTTTACATAGGCTCACCGGCGCGCGCAGACCCCGGGACTCGCGTAAGTCCCGGGGTTCTCCGAGGGGGGCGTGTCGGGGGCGGGCCCGGTCATCGCGGCGTTTAGGGGGCGTGTTGGCAGCGTTTTGGGGGGCGGGTCCGGGGGCGTGGTTACGGCCCGGGGCGTTCCGGGGGCGTGGCCGCGCCCTCCGTACCCGCCCCCAGGTCGCGTCCCGGCGCGCTAGTGGCCCGCTGGCGTGCGGGGATTTACGCCTCCCAGAGGGAGGCGTAAATCCCCCGACAAAGGTAAGGATGGGGTTTAGACAGGGCCGGGCGGGTGGGTTAGGTAGGGGAAGGGAGGGGAAGGTGAGGGGAGGGCAAAAGAAAGTTCCCTCCGAGGCCGCTCCGATTTCGGAGCAGCCTTGGAGGGAATGGAGGTAGGCTGCGTGGCTCGGCGCGCGCCGGCTATACAGAATCCATAGCCTTGCGCACGCCGATCCCGGATTTTAGCGGATACGCGCAGCTCCGCGCGTATCTACTAAAATCCAGCATACTTTTGCTTGCGCCTGATGCGCCAGTATGTTGTCATTATCAGATATGAGTAATTGAGTTCCCTTTCTGAAGAATGTAAGATGAGTTCTAAGCACTACCTTGTCTTCGAAGAACTTTGTATATGGGAGAGTAAGTTACCAATGCCTGAATTTAATCTGCTTTGAAGCACTAAAACGCGGCATTTAAATCAAATAAATAAATAAAATGTCTGTAATTTGCTTACTCTCCTCGCTATAATATATTTGCAAGCAGAAAGAGAACTTTTCATGTAAGAAACTTTAACTGCATAGATGCCATTGGTTGAAAAGGCATTTTTAACTGATGTAAAACACATTTAGATTCCACTAGTGAAGCTCATAATGGTGGTTTTATATTATTTAGCCCCTTGAGAAATCTTGTTATGAATGGATCTTTCAATTATTCCTTTTAAAAGCTGGCTTTCAGTTTCTGTGCAGTCAGTGCTAGTGACTGAAGGTTGGGGGTGTAGCATTGTTCCATGGTACTAAGTCAGTAGATTTGGAAATACTGATAAACACTTCAGTGAGCAAGCTACTAGGCTGTAGAGATATAGGAACTAGATCTGTCTTGGCCAATATCGCAGAATCATTGAACCTCCTTCTCTTCTCATTTTGAAAATTGTCTTCAGAATTAGAGGTATAGATAGAAAAGTATAAACTAGTTTTTGGTTCCAAGTTATTGAAAATACATCCATCGCAATGGTTTGTTAAGAAGGTCTTTTTGAACAATAATTTAATAGCTAGTGATTGAATAATCAATAATAAAAAAACATCACTGGAGTTCCCCAAGGCTCAGCGCTATCGGCTAGGGATGTGAATCGTGTCCTCGATCGTCTTAACGATCGATTTCGGCTGGGAGGGGGAGGGAATCGTATTGTTGCCGTTTGGGGGGGTAAAATATCGTGAAAAATCGTTAAAAAATCGTGAAAAATCGAAAAAATCGAAAAAACCGGCACATTAAAACCCCCTAAAACCCACCCCCGACCCTTTAAATTAAATCCCCCACCCTCCCGAACCCCCCCCCCAAATAACTTAAATAACCTGCGGGTCCAGCGGCGGTCCGGACCGGCAGCGGTCCGGAACGGGCTCCTGCTCTGAATCTTGTCGTCTTCAGCCGGCGCCATTTTCCAAAATGGCGCCGAAAAATGGCGGCGGCCATAGACGAAAAAGATTGGATGGCAGGAGGTCCTTCCGGACCCCCGCTGGACTTTTGGCAAGTCTCGTGGGGGTCAGGAGGCCCCCCACAAGCTGGCCAAAAGTTCCTGGAGGTCCAGCGGGGGTCAGGGAGCGATTTCCCGCCGCGAATCGTTTTCGTACGGAAAATGGCGCCGGCAGGAGATCGACTGCAGGAGGTCGTTCAGCGAGGCGCCGGAACCCTCGCTGAACGACCTCCTGCAGTCGATCTCCTGCCGGCGCCATTTTCCGTACGAAAACGATTCGCGGCGGGAAATCGCTCCCTGACCCCCGCTGGACCTCCAGGAACTTTTGGCCAGCTTGTGGGGGGCCTCCTGACCCCCACGAGACTTGCCAAAAGTCCAGCGGGGGTCCGGAAGGACCTCCTGCCGTCCAATCTTTTTCGTCTATGGCCGCCGCCATTTTTCGGCGCCATTTTGGAAAATGGCGCCGGCTGAAGACGACAAGATTCAGAGCAGGAGCCCGTTCCGGACCGCTGCCGTTCCGGACCGCCGCTGGACCCGCAGGTTATTTAAGTTATTTGGGGGGGGTTCGGGAGGGTGGGGGATTTAATTTAAAGGGTCGGGGGTGGGTTTTAGGGGGTTTTAGTGTGCCGGCTCACGATTCTAATGATTTATAACGATAAATCGTTAGAATCTGTATTGTATTGTGTTCCATAACGGTTTAAGACGATATTAAAATTATCGGACGATAATTTTAATCGTCCTAAAACGATTCACATCCCTACTATCGGCCACTCTATTTAACATATACCTTCTTCCTATATGCCAACTACTAAAAGATAGTGGAATCACCCACTTCCTCTACGCAGATGACATTCAACTTCTAATTCCCATCCAAAACTCACTTGAAGAAACATACAAACAAATATCTGCTCTACTTGTCTCAATTAAATATCTTCTAACACGCCTGAAACTCATAATCAACATCGACAAAACTGAAATATCTATCCTCATGGATAGAAATTTCTATCCTCATGGATAGAAAACCCAATCCAACACCACCACTCCAACTCATACTTGGCAATCAAATGAACCCAATATCCCCTGTCACCCACACCAGAAACCTAGGAATAATTATTGACAAAGATCTATCCTACAAGAACCATTTTTCAAACAAAATCAAAGAAGGATATCACAAACTGCTAACCCTAAGATGTCTGAAACCATTCCTAAACTCTTATGAATTCAGAACTGTACTACAGCTACTCATATTCTCAACCATCGACTACTGCAATTCCCTACTGATCGGACTACCATACTCCAACATCAAACCTCTCCAGATTCTACAAAACTCAGCAGCCAGAATTCTGACTGGAACAAAGAGGAATGATCACATAACACCAATACTGATTTCACTACACTGGCTTCCAATAAAATCCCGAATTGAACACAAATCCATGACCATCATACTCAACAAATACACAAATTACTACACAACGAACATCAAGGACAAACTTGTTTAAACATAACCCCCCAGAATGCCCAAAGAAACTTATGTTCAAACAACACAGGCCATTTAATAGCCCCCCCCCCCATCAGAGATGCTCACCTGACAGCAACCAGAAAAAGAGCATTTTCCATCGCCTGCCCCAAAATATGGAACTCCCTCCCAAAAGATTTCAGAACCCAACCTAACCTCAAAACATTCAAGAAGGATCTAAAAATATGACTGTTCTACAAAATCTACATTGACAATCAAGTATCACAACAGCCAAACACTCAACAGAACTACCAACCAAAACCACGCAAAAACAAGACATCAACCAGCACCAAGCAAACCCTTTTCATACAAAAATGATCTTATGTTGGACTAAAAAAGAATAACTTTACGTTTAACTAATTTCGCCACCCTTGTAACCCTCCTTTCCCCTCTCTTTCTATTCATCCCCCTGAAGCCCATCCCCCCCACTTCCTATCCCCCTCCTTTAATCCTTACCCACTCCGAACCCCTTTAACCATTCATTTTTGAATATAATATGCATCCTGTTATATCCTTAATTCACATATGTTAAGATACTACCATTTGAATCTTGTAAACCGTTGTGATGGCTTCACTGAACAACGGTAAATAAAACTCAACAAATAAAAAAAATAAATAAATAGCGATGCAAAAAGATCTAGTTCTGAGGTCTTGCATTTGCTATTTTTTGCAGAATATTCAAGTCTAGGGATCATTCATTCGGTTGAAGTTGATGGCTCAGTGAGTTTGCTAATTGATTGTTTTTGCCCACCAGATTTATTGCTGAGATCCGTATGTTCCTTGCAAATACCCAATCTCATATCTGAGTGGCCTCCTTGCAGAGGTGATAAGACAGGCCGCTGTGTCGGGGTACTCGGCCACGCCCCCGGACTGCCCCAGACTACCACCATGCCCCCGAACACGCCCCTGATCCAACACCACGCCCCCATGGCCACGCCCCTGGACCGCCCCTTTTTGCAAGCCCCGAGACATACGCGCGTCCCGGGGCTTGCGCGCACCGCCGAGCCTGTGCAAAATAGGCTTGGCGCACGCAAGGGCAGATTTGCGCCTGGTACGCGAACAAAAGTATGCGCTCGCGCTTTTTTTTAAAATGAACCCCCATTCTTCCTCGCATGTTTATTTAAAACATTGCAACCTGGTTGTCTGCTCGTACTTTTACCATTTTGTGCATTAATCACGCATTAAGCATTGTTGAAAGACTTTTAAAGCATTGAAGATAGCTCTGAGTTCTAGCAGGCTGATGCAATACCAATGTGCTAAAAACGTGAATCCAAACTAGATGCACTCTTTTCTAATGCACACAGTCACCTCTCCTGGGCGCTTGATGCAATAGCAAGTGAACCACTGTGCTAAAAAGGATGCGCTAGGAATAAATTGTGTGTCCCTAGCACATCTATGGCATTGGGCGCCCAGGAGAAGTGGCAGTGCGTGGGTTAGGAAAACGGACGCTCTATATTATGAGCATCCATTTTCCTAACGTATGTACAGCCACGGGTTAGGAAAATGGACATTTGTTAATTGAGCGTTCATTTTCCTAACCTGACCTCTGGCAAGACAGGGATGTGGGCAGTGGTGGAGCGGGTTTCCAATCGTAGACCACCAAGAATGGCGAAAAGCCAGTCGCCAAATGGACATGCGATTTGTGTGAAAACTCAGCCCAAGGAAGTAGAGTGGACCAGTCGTCCTGTCTGCTGTTCACAAAGAAATGGAGGAAGGTTTTTAAAGCCCAGTTGGTGCGTTCGGCTTGGCCATTGCCCTGCGGGTGGTACACTGTGGTAAAATCAAGCTTGATCCCTAATTTCTTGCACAAGGAGCGCCAAAAGTTAGCGGTAAACTGCACTCCACTGTCCTTTGCGATGTGCTGGGGAGTCCATGTAAGCGGAAAATGTGTTGGGTGAATAGGTGGGCCAGCTCTGAGGCTGAGGGCAGTTTTGGAAGGGCGGTGAGATGGACCATCTTCAAGAACCTATGTACAACCGCCCAAATGACATGATGACCATTGGAGGATGGAAAGTCCATGGAAAGATGGGTCCATGGTGGTTGGAGTAGGTCCCATGGTCGTCCTGCAAGGGGTTTCTGTCGAGCGCAAGTTGGGCAGGAGTAGACGTAGGCCTTGACATCCCGTTCTACTTGAGACCACCAGTAATAGCGTTGCAGTAACTTAAGCGTGCGGGGTTTTCCTGGTTGGCCGGCTGTGAGAGAATCGTGGGCCCAGAACAGAACTTTCTGTTGGAGTCGCAGGGTTCCACCATCTTCCCTGCAGGAGTGGTCTGAGTGACAGCAAGAACTACTTTCGCTGGGTCAATGATGTATTGGGGAACGGATGGTCTTCTGTCTCAAAGGCTCTAGAGAAAACGTCAGCCCGAGTATTCTTGGAGGCCGGTTGGTAGCAGAGGGAAAAGTTGAATCTGCTGAAGAATAGTGACCTTCAGGCCTGGCGGGGGTTTAATTGTTGGATGCGGCTGAGGTACTCAAGATTCTTATGGTCTGTAAAGACTGTAATGGTGGCTGGGCCCCCACGAGCCATTGCCGCCACTCCTCGAACACCAACTTGATGGCCAGGAGTTCCTTGTCTCCAATGCTGTAATTCTTCTCAGCAGGCATGAACTTCCAGGAGAAGTAAGAACAGGGCAGCAGGGCTCCTTTCTGAGAGTATTGGCTCAAAACAGCCCCACGGCTATGTCAAAGGCGTCCACCTCCACCACAAATAGGTGTGCGGTGTCCAGGTGCCGCAGGTGTCTTGGAGGAAGGCATGCTTTAAATCTTGGAAGGCTGTTATCACTTTGGTTGGCCATTGCTTGGGGATGGCCCCCTTCTTAGTGAGGGCAGTAAGAGGTGCTACCAGCCAGGAGTATTGTGGGATGAAATGCCTGAAGAAATTGGCGAATCCGAGGAAGTGGAGGGCCTGGAGCCCTGTAGTTTGGGGCCAGTTCTGGATGCTAGAAACCTTCCCTGGGTCCATGTGAAATCCTGTGGACGAGACGATGAAGCTCAAAAAAGGCAGCACCTCTTGTTCGAACAGACATTTTTCTAGTTTGACAAACAACTTGTGATCCCGTAAGCACTGAAATTTCCTTCTGACCTCCTTGTGATGGGAAGAAAGATCCTTGCAGAATATCAGCACATCATCAAAATACACGATGATGCAGGGATGGAGTATGTCCCAGAAGACCTCATTCATAAGAAGTTGGAACACACTGCTGGAGCATTACAAAGGCCAAAAGGCATCACTAAATACTCATAGTATTTAGTATTTACTCATAGCATAAAGCGGTCTTCCATTCGTCGCCTGGCTTTATGCACAAAAGGAAAATGACCTTATGAGTCAAGTCTTTAAAAGTCACTCTTCTGAGTGGTTCGAAAGGCGCCTTACAATAGGTTATAGGCCCCTCGGAGGTCCAACTTCATGAATAGCTTGGCCCCCTGTATACAGTCCAGAAGATTGGGTATGAGTGGCAATGGGTACCGGTCTCTCCTGGTGATGGCATTCAGCCCACAATAATCGATACAGGGCCACAACAACCCGTCCTTCTTTGCCAAAAAAAAGATGCCAGCTCCTGCTGGTGAAGTGGATGGTCTGATGAAGCCCTGTCGAGATTCTCCTGAATATCCTTGGACATGGCTTGGGACTCTGGTAGTGATAGAGGGTATACTTGCCCTCAAGGGGGCATGGTAACTGGAAGGAGGTCGATCTCACAGTCGAATGGGCGATATTCAAGAAGTGTCTCGGCTTTCTCTGTGGAAAAGATGTCCACAAAATTAGTGTATTGCAGAGGCAAGGTAAGTGAGGTGGTAGCCACGAGAAGGCCAGAGTGAGGTACCTTTTGGAGGCAAGATGAGTGGCACAAGGTGCCCCAGAAGGCTATTTTCAGGGTCTGCCAGTCAATGTGAGGGGAGTGTTTCTGGAGCCAGAGATCGCCTCGTTCCTAGAGAGGAGAGGCCCACGCCAGTGCCTTGCTGTACAAGAGCGAAAGAATAAAGGTAGTTGTAATTCTGTCATTGGAAAACTGAGCTGGTTGTAAGGAAAAGTGCATGAAGCAGTGGTTTAGGAGGCCACGACACTGAAGGGAATCTCCTGCGTAGCCACGGAAGCCACGGGTACTGGAACCTGGGCCAGCAGAGAACTGGAAGATGGGGTGGAGTCCAATCGATTCGCCAGGCATTTCACGGTCACAGCTAGCACATCCAAGCACTACTGTTGTTGCTGCAACCGTTGGGCCAGGCCAGGAATGACCTGTAGGCCGGACAGGTCCATGGGGTCCATGGCTTCAGCAATCTGTTGGGAAAGTGGACCCTTGAGCCGAGACGAGGTTGTCGCTACCTCCAGGGGCAGCCTCTGGAGGTCCTCATTGTTGGGCAGCGGTTCTTGGAGAGAAGACCCAACTGGACTTTCACCTATACCAGCCTTCATTCCCCGCAGGTTAAGCCCTTGGGTACCGGGGCCGGCAGGACTTAGGCGTGAGTCTTCCCAGGCATGGAACCAGCAGACGAGGAAGGAGGCAGCATCGGAGGAGTCCAGGGATAGAGGCAGGCGGAGATCAAGCAGAGTCAAGTACCAGGTAAGGAGTCAAGGCAGGCGGAGATCAAACAGAGCCAAGTACCAGGCAAGGAGTCAGGGCAAATGGAGATCAAGCAGTGTCAAATACCAGGCAAGGAGTCAGAACTGAGAAACCAATCCAAGGGATGAGGAGCAAGGCAAGGACCTGAGGTAAGGAACAGGAATGTTCTAACCAGGGATCAGGAACAAGACAAGGCAGAGTCAGGAATGCTGGGATCAGTAACGCAGTCAACTTTCACTCTCTGAAGAGTAGGATCCATTGCTGAGGCGAAGTGGAAGTAGAGTGGCAGGGTTTAAATACTCGCCTAGCCTGACTTTATCAGCCCAGGCCGTGGGGACCTTTCCCGTTACTGGCCCTTTAAATCCTGTGATTCAACGCACACGCACCTAGAGAGGAGACCATAAGGAGCTGGAGTCGGCGGCATTTGGGGTGCCGCAAGAGTAGGCCGCGGACGGAGTCGGCAGCCGGGAGCTGCAGTGGTGAGGTCAGGGCTGGGCCTCCGACTGGCGCAGGTGAGGGGACCCGGTTGCGGTCCCGCGCGGCTGGGGTTCCTAACAATAGTGTTTGAAATTATTATAAATAAAAGGTTGTATGGCTAATCTATTTTTTTTTCACATAGGGCAAATTTATTAAGAACTTCTGTTATGAGCACAAGATGGAAGAACCTTCTTTTTATATAAAGTCTACTCTGTAGTGATTTAATCACCTTCACTAACATGAAGCTCTTTAACCAGCAAGTTATAGCCTTACTTCTGCCTTTCCCCACTTTTCTGTTTGATGATGACTGAATCAACTACTGAACTCTGAGGAAAGTGTTTTGAAAAATATTTTCTTTGAAAACATTCTCCAACATATGAAAACACTTGTATAAAAAGACCACTTATTCCTGATCCCATGGCAAGTTATGACAGATGATTTTTTTTTTTTTTTGCTTATATAAACTCAGCGTTAAATGTACTGTATTAACCTTACCTAATTTTTATAAAGCGCTTATCTAACAGTGCAGCATTTTACTTAGGAGAATTTACTTCTAAGGATATATAGGTACTGTTGTCTTGTTTTTCATCAATGGAATAGCATCCATAGCAGAAGTAAAAGTTATGCAGTTGGTAGGGGTGTGCATTCGTTTTCAACTTAAATGGAAAACGCAACTTATTTTTTTTTTTTAACTTAAAAAAAAGATGAGGCTTAAACGATCGGATTTCCAACTTATTCAACATAGCTATGTTGAATACGTTGGAAATCGCGATTGTTGATCTAAATAAAAATTTAAACCCCTCACCCTCCTTAATCCCCCCCCCCCCCCAAGACTTACCAAAGCTGGCCAAAAGTTCCGTGAGGGTCCGGGAGCGGACGCGTGGGGAATCACGTGACGTCCGCGTCACGTCGGAGTGACGCGGCGTCACGTGATTCCCCTCGGGTTCGCTCCCGGAACCCTCGTTGGGCCCAAAAGGCACTTTTGGCCAGCTTGGGGGGGTCAGGAGGCCTCACTGACCCCCCCAAGCTGGCCAAAAGTGCCTTTTGGGCCCAACGAGGGGTCCGGGAGCGAACCCGAGGGGAATCACGTGACGCTGCGTCACTCTGACGTGGCGCCTCCTGACCCCCCCAAGCTGGCCAAAAGTGCAGAGGTAAAAGTGCAGAGGTAAATTAAGTAGCCATCACTTGGGAGAACCATCACCAATGAACTCTCTAGAAATAGAATGGTGAGCTGAGATACAACAAGATAATATATCTCAATTGCTTAAGTAGGCCATAACTTTTGATGAGCATAAAAAATAATCAGTATGACTATGTGAGCCATGTCAAAGCATAATCCCTACTAGAGGGATGCAAACCTCTCTGTACATCTCTAAAATTCTTAAATTTGAACAAGCTGCCAAGAACTGGAAACTACAACTGCAGAGGACCTATCTTTTAAGATATCCATGCATAGTCTTCCCCCAATCCCCTCCCCCCCCAAAAAAAAAATAGACCTGGGAGAATGTTGGGCTCAAAAGGCACTTTTGGCCAGCTTGGGGGGGCCTCCTGACCCCCCCAAGCTGGCCAAAAGTGCCTTTTGAGCCCAACGAAGGGTCCGGGAGCGAACCCGAGGGGAATCACGTGACGCCGCGTCACTCCGACGTGACGCCGACGTCACGTGCTCCTTGCAAAGGAGTTCAGGAATGGCGTCCTGACCCCGCTGGACCACCAGGGAGTTGTAGTAAGTCTTGGGGGGGGGGGGGGGGGGATTAAGGCGGGTGAGGGGTTTAAATTTTTATTTGCACATATGGACATAGACTCAACTTATGGAGTTCTCCATATGTCCATATTGACCGCAAATGGGACCCCCTTTCGACTTATGGACTTATGAACTTAAACTTTTGGTCTGCACATCCCTAGCAGTTGGGGACATCGGCATGCACATCTCAGCTTCACATTCAGACCATGCCCATGACCTGCCCCTTTTTGAAAACTTCTAAGATGTGCGCGCTCTGGCATTTACGTGCCTAATCAGGCAGCTTTTAAAATCTGCTCGCCCGACATATTCATGCATCCCCTAATTAATACGCACATCAGACTTTTAAAATTCACCTTAAATTATTTTGGCTAGAAGTGATGGGCAAAGTCCTTCTGATTCCTGCATGACAATAAGCCCAGGGGCGGATTCCCAATGACGACCGGCCCGGGGATTCGCCTCCCAGGCCAGCCCAGGAGATACCACATGGTCTGCCGAGCGCGGCTCTGTCACGGCCGCGCTCGGCAGACCACGTGACTAGAGCGACCGGCCCACCGGGGGATACCCGATCCCCCGATAGGCCAATCCGCCCCTGAAAAGGCCTATCACACACATATGCATAAATATTTATTTCTCTGAATGGCATCATTGGCAAAAGTTATGCCATTTCAGAGATTACTTTTGCATTTAAATGCCACAGCAGAGTTCAGCAAGTTCTTGTCTAGGTTAGACATGTACTGCTATAAATGCCACATTTACTAGTGACAGTATATGACAAGTCTATAATCTTCCTGCTACAAAAGCCAGTGTCTAATCTACCCTGCCACGCACAAAAAGAGGAAAGGGGGCTCAATCGATAACAGCAACCCCCCCCCAAAAAAAAATGCATTATCAATATCTATATATACACACGTCACTGTAGCCGCCCAAGTCACGCTGCAAGATTTTTGGCTGGGGAGAGGGCAAAGCCGTGTGGCTAGGGGCCACATTTTGTTGGGGAGGACCATGCTCTGTTGTGTCAACAGCTGAGAAACATTGGAATTGACAGTAATGTTCTCAAATGGTTCGACTCCTTCCTATCTAATAGAACATTCCAAGTCAAATTGGGCAATCATATATCTGATACCTTCCATATTGATTGAGATATCCCTCAAGGCTCAGCCCTCTCAGCAAAACTATTCAATATTTACATGCTCCCACTGTGTAAATTACTGACATATTTAGGAATTACTTTCTTCTTGTATGCTGACGACATACAATTTTACATTCCATTCTCCAAATCATTTGAAAATACAATATCAACACTTTCAACCTATATGAAAGCAATGCAGCAAGAACTTTCGCAACTTAAACTAACATTAAACCCTAAAAAGACTGAAATCATTTGGTTAAGTAGAAACTCATCAATAGTTAAACCACTGGCTCTAGACCTGGGTAATTTTCAAATTACCTCCTTAAATCAAGTATGGGATTTAGGTATCCAGCTAGATGAGAACCTTACTATGAAAAAGCACATCAATAAATTAATTAACACAGATTACGCCAAGTTGCGAATATTACTTCGGTTGAAGCCTCTATTAACTTAAGATTTCCGTACTGTATTGCAAACTCTAATTTTTTCAAACCTAGACTACTGTAACTCCTTATTACTCGGTCTTCCAGCATGTCTCTTAAAACCATTGCAATTATTACAAAATGCCCCAGCAAGACTTTTCTTAGGAACTAGGAAATTTGATTACAGTACACCCTCGCTGATTTCTCTGCACTGGCTACCAGTACAATCCCAAATATGCTATAAAGTATTAACAATAATATTCAAAAGCATTCATTCCAGTAACATTGATATGATTGGCATGACGTTACAACCATACATACCTCAGTGAATACTAAGATCTCAAAATAAAGGACTATTGACTGTTCCTACAATATGGAGCACACATCTGACACAAGTAAGAGATTGTGTGTTTTCCATAGCAGGTCCAAAGCTTTGGAACTCTCTATCTGAGACATTACGCTTGATACCAGATAGAAAGAGATTTAAATATGAGCTGAAAACATGGCTATTCAAAAGTGCATATAACCTATCTTAAAAACAGAATGTAGAGAGATATAACAAGAAAGACAAGAGATATTAATTGAAGCATGAGGAATAAATTCAATGAGAGAATGTAAGAATCTCAACACAATGTTCTGGCTAATAGGTGAAATATGTGAAATTTGTTTGATGTCCTAGCTCTTTTGTTCAGCAGTTCTCAACTGGTGTGTCACCAAGCACCAGCAGGTGTGGCACGTACATCCTGGTCTCCCGCTGCTCTTCCCTCCCTCTCCTCATCCCAGCCAGATGCACATAATTTTTCAATGAACACTGCTGCCATTCCTGCCCGTGCTATCACACATTCAAGTCCTGAGGGGGACGGCAGCAGTGTTTGTGGAAGCTGGCAACAGTAACATGGCCTTTTCTTCTTCCCTCCCCTGAGGCCCAGAAGAGGAAGTGATGTTTACTGGGCACGTGGGAAGAAGAAAGGGCCATGCATGCTGCTGCTGCTGCTGCTGTCGCCACTGCCGAAATTGTGTCCCAAGGGTCCCCGCCGGCCCCGCAGCGGTAAGAAGGCAGCACTCAGATGTTTGCCTCTGCTGCGATCATTACAGCACAGAGCAGTGAGCTGAGAATGTGGCCGTAGAGATTTCCTGCCGCGCTGCTGTTTGGGAAATCCATTGATTAGCTGCCCCGGGTTGCTGATGAAAGAAGTGGCAAGCTGCTTCCCAGATAAGATCAGTACTTGGCTCCTGCAGAGCACTTGGAAGGTGGACATTAAAGACACTTTGCACATTTCAGTGATCTAATCACTGTCGGGTAATTTCAATTACGGATGTTCTTCCTGGATGTAGGGAGTCATTCGGCAGACCATTGCTTTACTAATTATCAGCCTAAAACTATCCACTTAGTGAAAGGACAAATTTGTAAGTAGAGGGATGTTAAGCAAGGAAATGGAGTAGTATTACAGGCTGGTTACAGAAAGGCACAGGGAGCCATGACCCTAGTGTAATTGAGAGTTGAGCAATCTCCTTCCCTCCACAGAGGATCTTCAATGTATCTCAATTCTCATCCTCAGTGCTCTTCCCCTGCTGTTTCAGCACTGATTCTTCCAGTTGGAGCCTGCCCAATTCTGCAGACCCAGGGCAACTAATTTCCCAAACAGCAGCATGGCAGGAAATGCCCACGGCCACATTCTCAGCTGACCACTCTGCAACACAATGATCGCAGCACAGGCAAACAGCTGAGTGCTGCCTCCTTACTGCTGCAGGGCCAGGGGGAGTTACTCCTTCTACAGTTTCCAGCCTGTCATGACTCTGCTTTAATAGCAGCATACCGGCTGCCTTGTGCAGTAGGTGCCATGTGTGCTGGGGGTGGGGGTGAGAGTGAGACAGAGAGAGTGAGTCAACATGTGTGTAAGTGTGTGAGAAAATGTGTTTGATTGAGTCTGTGCATGTAAGTAAGAGAAAGAAAACATGTGAGAGCAAGACACTGGTCAAGGCGGTGATTGGTGTGTGTGTGTGTGTGAGAGAGACAGAGATTGGTCAGGGACATGACTGGTATGTGTGTGAGAGAAGGAGAGATTAGTCAGGGAGGTAACGTGTGTGTGTGTGAGAGAAAGAGAGATTGGTCAGGGAGGTGTCTGGTGTGTGTGTATGAGAGAAAGAGTGATTGGTCAAGGAGGTGACTGGGGTGTGAGAGAGAGAAAAAGATGACTGGTGTGTGAAAGACAGAAAGTGTGTGTGTATGTATGTGTATGAGACAGACTAGTCATGGGCCCTAAGGAAGAGGAGCATGAGGATAGAGATTTATCAGCTATTGCTGCTTCTGGAGTGTGCTATTGGCCTGCAAGGGAAAGGAGTAGGAGAGTTGCTGGAGAGGGTAAGTAAAGGTGGCTTTTTAAGTTTATTTTTCTTGATTGACTGCCATTTTAATTATTGGGTATTATGTGATGTCTCTGCTTTTTGAAATATATTATTGGTATTTAGAGAATTTTTAATAATTTTGTAAGTTTTTAATGATTTGATGTTATTCTGTTTATCAGTTGTTTTGAAACTTTATATTTATTATTCTAGTTTTAGAATTATTTTATATTACTTGAGAAATGTATAAATAGAAATATGGAGACAAAAACTGAACTGGAAACAGCAAGAAGCCAGACTGAGTGTATGCAGTGCAACAATGGAAAACCAAAAATATTAATTAATGGTCACTTTATTCTGTCTGTGTTCTGCATGTGTGACTGAGTTAAGGGTATTCTGCAAGCTTGTAGTTTCTGTGTAGGGATCTATAGCAGCTTGGCTAATAGGAAGTGTACTGGTATTTAGGGCCTGGTTAAATAATTTGGTATTGTTGCCATTATAGGTAGGATTGTTATTATTTGTATGTGTTCCATAATGCAGGTGTAACTTTTTTTTTTTAATTCTTTATTTATTGCTTTCAAAATATAAACAACAAATATCATTTATAATGACAATATCAGAATAACTGACTTATATACATTTACATCCAGGAATTTATATATAATCATAAGAAAATCTTAAACAAAACTGTCAGTCAATAATAGATTTCACTTTGGGAGGTTTAGAGGAGATAAGGAGACTTAAAATGTTGTAAATTATTACCTGAATTAATTGAAAGATATCCAGGACATAAATCAACAGCAGACCAGCAAACTCCCAGCAAAGTCCCGGCTAAGACCGGCCAAGCCCAGCTTAGCCGCGCGCCCCTTAAGCGCGCACGGCTTTAGCAGCACGTCAGTGTCTGCTGCGTGCCGCAGGCAATTCGGCTATATAGCCCGACTTCCGGGTCCCACCTCCGGAGCACGCCCCCAATCAGGAAAGTCAGCTGGTGAGTGTAGAAACGCCGTTGGGGCAAGAACACCGCTTACCCCCGGAGAGGGAGCAAACATTACCCGCTACAGCTGATTTCTCCGGGGGTAAGCAGTGTTTTTGCCCCGACGGCGTTTCCTGATTGGGGGCGTGCTCCGGAGGTGGGACCCGGAAGTCGGGCTATATAGCTGAATTGCTAGTTTTGCTCCCCAGGTGTAACATTTTGCACATTAATTTGTGTACATTATTGCAGATCCTGGAAGTCTGATAGGTGCTATATTTCTGTTTTGCACTGAATGCAGAGTGGCTCTTTTGGGTTTCCATTCCAGTTTCTGTTTCCATATTTGTAATTTGTGGTCTTTCTGTACTTGGTGAAGGTTGATTCTATTTGTGTGACCGAGGTGAAGTATTTTACTAGCATGTAGGCATTTGTATCAATATTATTTGCTGTGTTTTCTCAATAGGACATGTATTGGTGGTAAATTACTGTTTTTTTCATAAAGAGGGCTATTGCACCTGGTAGGCGAGAGTGTTTATGTTGCTATTATTGAGATGACACCAGAAATATCTTTTTTGTATGGTAAATTGAACGGGGAATGTCCTAGTTCTGTTCTGCACCCATTGCTGGGGTCAGGGTGATTCCTGTACATACAGAGTATATGTTTACATTTAGCCCAGTGACGATTATGTGTTCAGTGTGTCACGCATGTGAGAACCATCTGTCAGGTTTGTCCCAACAGAAAAAAGGTTGAGAACCACTGCTCTAAAGTCTTGTTGTTAGCTTGCAAAGCTCTGGCTGCCAATCATTCCTTGCAGAGAACCCTCTGCCTTCCCATCCATATGGACAGGCAACTAAGCTGTAGAGATAGTTAACTTCCTGCATGTTTTGCCATGCCCAGAGAGAGAGACCTTGGACCAGACAGCTGGACTGCTGCTGAGAAATTACCAGATGCTACATGCTTTTTTCTGGATGCCTATTTAAGACCAGGGCTAGTTTATAACTTTGATGCTGGGCAATTAGCTTTGCAATACAAGTGTTAAATGTATGGGTTGGTTCTGATTCTGATACTGGTGACATTAGGCATTTCCCAAATCCACAATGATTGGTAACTGTTGCCTAATCAGTCTAAGCTACTTGTCATGTAACTGCCGCAACTTAACTTGTACTTTTTAAAACAAGGGAGAATTTCCTCACTCCAACACAAGTTTACTGGCAAAGTTTCTAACAAACCTACATGGTAATTTTCAAAAGAAAATGTAAATATAACACACTATTGTAGCAATTTTCAAAAGCCCATTTACCTGTGTTAAGTGCACTTAAAGCAGGTAAACATTAGTGATAATTCAGTAGCATATATTGTAGCAATTTGTATCCTAGCCAATAAAGCAGTCCAAATTCACTAGGGACTGAATTATATTATACTTTTTTATATCTAGTATGGATTTTTATTGTGACACTCTATAATTCACAATGAATGACCGTTAAATGAGATATGGCTTAGACTTATTAGGCAACAACTTCCAATTACTCTTGATCTGGCAAGTCCTACGTCACTGGTATCATAATCAGTGTTACGGTTCTGAAGGTGGACCCTTTGTCTGAAGTAGAGTTGGCGCTACCTGTGAGAGTAAACCCTCTTAGGTCTCCACCGTCAGAAGACAAGGCTGTACTGAAGCGAGGACTGGCTGGAATTTCACCAGTACCAGCCTTGTTCCCCCCGGGTTGATCCCTTGAGTACGTGGGGCCGGCTGTACTTAGGTGGACCTCCGTGAAGACAAGAGAAAAATCAATATACAGTCCGAGGTCGAAAACCTGAGGGAGGTTGGCGGCCAGTCCAGACGTCGGAGCCAGGAGAATGGTCGGAAACCGGTCCAGGGGTGGAAGCCAGAAGAATGGTCAGAAGCTAGTCCAGGGGTCAAAGCTAGAAGAATTGTCCAAGGAGAAAGGGAGCAGAAGCAAGAACCGGACAGGAGCAGGTCCAAGGAGGGCAGGCAGAGGAGCACAGGAAACAGGAACTCAGGATCAGGAACAACACGGAACTAGGCGCCAAGAAACCAAGGCAAAGTCTGAGGGGCAGACCTTGCTTTAAATAGTCATCCGGAAGGAGGAGTCCCCAGGGAGGGGCCGTGACAATTTCCTGTTGAGGCCCCTTTAAATCCAGTGTATCAGCTGCGCATGTGGCTCTAGGAAGGCCTGGCGGGGGAGGAGTCAGCACACAGGAGGACAGCAGGACGAAGACGTGGCCAATCCTCATCAGCGGCAACGGCCGCGAAGAGAGCATCGGGGACGGCTGCCCGCTCCCACAGGCACCTCGGGAGCGGCCCAATGACGCAGGTGAGTGGCCGGCCCTGGTTGCGGACCGCCGCAGCCAGCGGCCATAACAATCAGGACCAACCTATACTTTTAACACTTGCATTTCAAAGCTAACTGCCTAGCATGAAAGTAATAAACTAGCCTAGGTCTTACATATGTATCCAAGGAGGAGCATACAGCATCTGGCAATCTCTCAGCCATGGTCTGTCTGACAGTCGTTCCTTGTAGAAAGCCCTCTGCCTTCCCAGGACTGACAAGGAACAATTCCCATCTATATGGACGTTGTGAAACTGCTTCCAGCTAAGCTGTGGGGAAGTTACTCCCTGTATGTTTTGCCAGCCCTATTTGCCAAATTCAGAATGATTAGTAACTGTTCCCTAACAAGTCTAAGCCATGCAACTGTCATCCATTGTGAATTATAGCATGTCACCATAAAAATCCATACTAGAAATAAAAAAAGTATAATATAATTCAGCTAAATATATTGGGGGTATTATCTGCCCTACACTCTTCCATTCCATATCTTGATTAGAGCCATGCATTCTAAAGCTCCAATCTTATTTTTCAGAATTCTGGCATTTGCATATAACTTGCTTATTAGCAGTTGATATAGATAATTTGGAATTATTCATATTTGACTGCTCTTCTTTTAAATCTACCTGAGCTACCTCAGCTTTTACCACTTCCACTCAATTAGAATTCACTAATTTCCCTATAAGAATATCTCACTCTGAACTATGTGTACCTCAGTGTCTTTAGGCTTTCCCCACGATCTACTTTAAAATCTAATCTAGCTCTGTTTTAATTGTTAGTGGCTGCAGGCAGGTTCCTTTCTGGTTAAGTGGAACCCGTCATATTTACTATTTATTTATTTGAAATTTCTTCTTTTCTGCTGCTTCCTAATATCTGTTCAGTGTAGATTACAATATTGCAATCATAAAATCATCACAATGCAACATAACATAGGCTCCCCCTTCCCCCAGAATTTCCCAATTCCTAATAAATCTAAAACCTCCTGCACTATTTTCTCATTCATGCAATGAGGCTCCTGAACTCAGCCTGCCTCTGGGATTCTGCATGTGGAAGTGGGATCATTTCTGAGAATGCCATTCCTGGAGGTTCTGGTTTTCAGTGTGCTACCTAGTCTAAATTTGGTTTACAAACCTCCCCTACTGCACCTATTTATTTAATTGGTATCCACATGAACTTTGACAATTGGCTCCTCCCTAGCACTCTTTAAAATTCTATCTAGGTGAAGCAAGTGGTCTGCTATCTTAACAGCAGGCAATTAAGTTACTAAGTGATCTTCATGCCCAATAGCCACTCTGCTATCTATATTTCTAATTATCGAATCACTAATAATAACTGCAGTCATATCCCTACCTCCTGAGCACACAGACCTGGAAATGAATCTTCAGTGCTACAGGATCCCTTCCAAGTTGATGCTCTTCTTCCTGGGAACCTTGCTTCTCCAAAGCAGCATATGGGCTTCCAGATTGGTAGTGGGGCCATGTTACTATGTCCCTGAAGGTCTCCTTCATATCCCCCTCTGTCTCCCTCAACTCCTCCAGATCTGCTACTCTAATCTCCAGAGATCTACCCATTCCCGGAGAGCTAGGAAATCTTTGCACTGGGTGAAGACGTACAACCTCTTCCTAGCTGGTAGATAATTGATAATTGACATAGAAGATTCTTACTGCAAGCTGTGAGGATTGTGAAACTTCGGGATCAAAGAATTAAAATGTTTCTGAAAGATGCACTGGTGTTAAGTACACAGTGAGCCTGCAGTCTGCAGAAAGGGCTGGGCTCATTTCATAAGGTATTTGCAGCTGATCGACCAGAAAGAAAGTAGGCCAATCTCTTTGGAACAGGTATTAGACTTTGTGTTAAAAGCATGGAAGGAAGATGTTTTAGCTAATGCTGTCAAAGTATCTATCATAGGCATCTCATTTCTCACTACGTTTGGGGGGTTATTAGTCTTCCTTTTTAAGAAATTCTGTATGTGAAGCAGGACATAAGCATTTTCAGGCTAAGCAGCATCCTATTACTCACAATAAGGTAAATTTTAAAAGCCTTGCATGTGCAAAAATGGTCATTTATGTGAGTAAGTGGCCTGAGTGGGAGCTATGTGAATTTTTAAATAGCTGGGAAGGGTGTGTGTGTATCTTAATGTACAGGCACCCAGAAAGAGGGCTGGGTGTTCCAAAGGCAAGTAACTCCAAAATTTCCTTAGCTGGTGCACCCACCAAATACCAGTATAGAAATTTTAATAAATAAAAATGCTGCAACTCCCTGTTATGCACAGGAGTCTGGTGAACAACAGGAGAGAGAGAGAGAGAGAGAGAGAGAGAACCTCTTTATAAGGCTCAGTCTGATATTCTATATAGGGACCATTGTAAGGGCGGCACTTTCATTCGGGGTGAGTTTTCGGGAGGGGGGTTGGGGTTAGGGGAGAGATGTTTTAGACACATTCCGAGGTATCCATTTTAAAATTGACATCAGTAAAGAATTTTAGACCTTAAAAGCGGTGAAAAGGAGTTTACTTGTACAATGCAGCTAGCAGAGACTGTAGTGTAGAATTTTCATCACTTATACAGACAAAAATTTTTTAATGATGTGTGTGAGCGAGCAGGTGTGTGAGAGCCTATGTGTGTGGAAAGGAGACCCTGGAAAAGAAATTCCTGGAAAAGGAATTAGGAGAAAAATGAGATGAGGAAAAACAAAAAAAGGGACCAGGATCAGACAAGAAAGGTAGAAAAAAAGCAGCTTTTTATTTCCAGTTTAGTGATTGGAATTTGTCAGCTTTGTGAATGTGCATCTCTGATATGTTAGTATTTTGTACACTATAAAAGGAAATGCATTTTTTTCTTCAGTGTTGTACTGCACACAGAGTCTAACTTCATGCAATTTCCATTTGTTTTTCTTTGAAATTTTCTGTTTCTAGTTTGTGGTAGCATGTTCTATGTGTGTGATCGAGATAAAAGATTCTGCTAGTGTGTAGAGATGCAGCTTGTTTGTTTTCCCACTAGAATGTGTATTGGTGTTCTAGGCGCTGATTTAATATTTGCAGTGTTGCTTTTTATAGACAATGTTTGAGTTCTGGGAATTAGTATGGTTATGGCATGGAAGATTTGCTATATAGATTCTAAGTGACTTGTTTTGTAGGGTTTTGTTTTTGAAGTACTGGAGGGAATTGCTTTGCTTTGACTAAGGTGACACTAGATTTTACCTGTTTTCACAGGGCGAGCTACAAGGGGAAACCTACTACTTCTGCACTGCACCCATTGTTGTAGCAGTTAGGTGCAGTGTATGTTTACAGAACTTGAAGTGTAGGATTTATATTGGAGTTCTGTCCCATCCTGTATAAATCTCAGACTTCACAGGAGTTGTCTGATTTTCCAGGGCTAAGGGTGAAGATGAGATGACACCAACAGAGCCTAGGGGTGGTAAAAGCCTAAATTTATTACTAAGGGAGCAAAATTCGGTAAGGATTGTGCTGAGTGGGGGAGGGGAGAAGAGATCCCTGGTGAAGCCAGTATATTTCCCGGAGGAGGCAGGCGCATCAGTTTCAGTTTTCACACAGGGCGCTGGTTGACATAAAGCCAGCCCTGTTCATACAGCACCCAAGAACCATCTGGCTAAAACTTAGCTAATGATCTTAAACCTGCCAGTTAGGAAGATAGATCTCATTGAAACATATTAATGCATTGTGCTTTAAGTGATGCTTTAGCAGGAACTTTCTAATTTTTAGCACAGATTTTTTTCTACATAGATTACATGCTGTCTCAGATAGAGCAGTCTGTTAAATTTAAATATTCTACAAACTTTTCTTTTAATAAAAATGTCATTAATGTTCTTGCCTTCAAGGACATGCTAACTGGCGTGTAGTTGACAGCTTTCTCCCTGCTCCCACTTGTTCAGAGGGTTTACATCCACCATTTCCAAACTTCTGTAACTGCTCCTCTCTTCAGTATGTGACTGAATGGGATTTGAACTGCTGCCAGCACCTCTGTAAACTTTTAGATCCTATATAATGTTATCCTATTTTGGCTCATAATACTTATTGTTTTCCATCTTATAACACACTTTATATATATATTTTTTTTCATTAGTACTTTATTGAAATTTTATCAATTCAACATTAATAAAACATAGGTATTCAGGATTATACCATAATAAAAAGAAACATAATTCTATGGGTAATTTGACAAAGTCAACAACCTGATCTAGTCCACATTATATTTGGGGAGCGCTATAACAAGCAAAAATTTCCTACATATAATTCACATCTTGAGAGACAATTAAATTTATTTTCATCAAAATCTCAGCAATTCTCTAGTTTATCCTGGTATCTGCTCTTTATCTCGAAGGAAAGTTTCCAAGTGAGTGGGATCATAGAAAACAAATTTATTTCCCTGCATTGTGATACAACATTTACAGGGAAATTTAAGGAAAAATAATCCTCCTAAAGATAATACCCTCTCTTTTAACACCAAAAAATGTTTTCTTCTCATTTGAGTGCTTCTCGCTACATCCGGAAATATCTGAATTTTTTTCCCACAGTACAAATAATTTTTATTTTTGAAGTACTTTTGCAACACCATATTCTTATCTGTTTTGTTATTAAAAGTAACTAGAATAGTAGCCCTTGTAGGGATGTCATCAATTGATGCCTCCAAAAATGATGTCAAATTTGGGCTATTACCTTGTATTATATCTAATCCTTCTTCAGGTCCTAAAGAGCTAACTTTAGATCTAGGTATATAAAAATTTTTTGACAATACCATTTCTTTATATGAGGTAATTTGTAGCACTTCATTCATATATTTCCGAAGTAACTCAGTGGCCGATAAAAGTCTGGTGATGGGAAAGTTTAGAAATCGGAGATTCTTAGATCTCAAAACATTTTCCATACCTTCGAGTTGTCTAGACATCACCAGACTATCTTTAATAGAAGATGTACTTGCAACTTATAAATTCACCACTTGTGTATTAACCACAGTATAATTACTTTCAATATTATTTAAACGATTAGAATGATCTTGAAGAGTATTTTTTGTTTTTGTATTAAAAGACGCAAATTGTGACATCGCCTGTGCTAATAATCTCTCCATACTATTCACGGATTTCTAAACATCCAACAACGTCACATTTTTTAAGTCAGGTAAATCAACATTTAAACCTTCCAGATTTTCTAAAGGAGTAGCTGCTGCCACTGGCATTTCCATATCTCCAGTAGCTGCTGCTAAATTCTTATTTTGAGAATTATCATTAATTAAAGATAGTGCACTTAAATTATTTAAATCTCTCACAATAATACTAGAGTCTTGACTTTGAGGAGATGAATGGTGGCTGGGACTCTGAATTGAGCCTGACGAGAAAGATACTTCCGGGTTAGGAGTTGAAAAATCAGAGTTTGTCCTTCTTACAATATGTGAATCCATAGGGCCTCTTACCACCGAAGTTGCAGGAATTGAAGGAAAAACTTTTATCTTTCTTTTCCTGCCCATGTATAAATAGGAACAAGTTAACGATAGTAAAAATCACCGCAAGGAGCGCGCCCCTTAGGCGCGCTCTTTTGGCAGCGCCCTGGCGGCTGCGCGCCGCAGGCCCCTGGTTATATCCGGTTTCACTCACGGTCAGGTGGTTTCTCAGGGGGGGCGTGTCTCAACTTGTTCCGAAGAAAAAGTTCAGCGATGTTTTCTCAGGCTCACAGCAGTCCCACTGGCCGATTCCCTCCGGCGGGGGGAACTCTCTCCAGGTACACTCCCTTAGAGCCAGCCGCAGGCCCCTGGTTATATCCGGATTCACTCACGGTCAGGTGGTTTCTCAGGGGGGGCGTGTCTCAACTTGTTCCGAAGAAAAAGTTCAGCGATGTTTTCTCAGGCTCACAGCAGTCCCACTGGCCGATTCCTTCCGGCGGAGGGAACTCTCTCCAGGTACACTCCCCAACACACTTTATATTTCATATGTTTTATCTGTTAACCCTTATGAACTAGTGATTCTCACATGGAACCTCTGGTTAAGAATTTATGAATAAAAAGTGAAAACGCTTGATCCAAGGCTTCAATTCCTTTGATTAATTCATCACAAGGATCCGTCAACTCTTTAGCGCTATACTACCTCCATATATGGTGTGTACCGTTCATCGTCTCCACTTCCTATTGGCTGATGACAGTATGTAAAACATTTAAATAAATAAAATAAATATCAGCAGCCTCTTTTGAGAGCCACATTTGCATTAATCCTACCTGCTTTCATTTACTCTCCAGGCTAAAGGTTTGTAGTTCCTTCTATAACTTTTTTTTTTTGCTTTTCACCACTGTTCTACCAGTTCACCAACTTCCTTTTTCCCCCTTCCCCAAGTACTTTGCCATGGCACACTTGAGTTCCTGCCTCATTTTAACTCAGCTGGCATGCACAAA
Organism: Rhinatrema bivittatum; assembly: GCF_901001135.1. NCBI lineage: Eukaryota > Metazoa > Chordata > Amphibia > Gymnophiona > Rhinatrematidae > Rhinatrema > Rhinatrema bivittatum. The sequence goes on along the minus strand of NC_042615.1, from coordinate 355,441,080 downwards.
GTCAGTTTTGACTCCATATTTTATTTATTTTATTTATTTATTTAAAAACTTTTCTATACCGTTGCTAAGTTAGATACCATCGCAACGGTTTACATGTAGGCACATATTTAATGTCGATAAAAGTGTACTATAGTACATTCTAACAGGTACCATTAAAGGTTCAGTTACAATATATCAATATCTTTGAGTTCTAAAAATTAATCTTATTTATATTTTCTTCCGCAACTGGACTACAATTTCTAAGTTCAAAATTCATTTTATCTTATTATTTATATTTGGCATGGTTAATATGTCACTATATCCAAGTTAAATATTTAAATTATATAGTTTATATTACATAATTTTATTAATTACCAGTAAAACTATTCTATATTATTTATTATCATTATGTTAAATTGTCATCCAGTTATAATGTTCTATATGTACCACTGTTCTATGTAAAGCCCCCTTATCTATGTTGGGCAGTTTATCGTTATATGTAAACCGGAGTGATTTATAGTCTCTATAAGAACCTCGGTATATAAAAATTAAAAATAAATAAAATAAATAAATCAATATACATAGTCATTTAGCGAAGTAGATCATGACCAGATGTACCAAGGTACTTACTCGGGTAGTTTTATTACACATAGAATTATATTTGTGCTTATTGTGGTGTAGAGTTCATAGACTAATCTACTGTAAAGTCCTAAGTACTGCTTTGAGTAAATTCCACATTCAAAAACGTAGGAACTAAATTCAAGTACTAAATAAATAAATGAATCGGGCCATTGTTATTATACTGAGTCACACTGTCCAGTGATCACTGTACCCTAAATGACCACCTTCAGCAGCATTAGGAGTATTACCCTCATATAAGAAACCTTCCCTGCTTCACTTTTTTTTTTTTTTTGCAGCTGTATGTCTGCTACAAATAAACCTAGCAGTGTGTTTTAATTAGTATGATTGTAGCGTTCCACACAGATGTGCTAGTTTGCAACACTGACATCAACAATAGTTTATACAAAACACTCAATTTACATGTTATTGCAAAAAAATGATATAAACAAGAACATGTGTGCATCTAAATACTGGTTTTCCTCATAACTTCTTGGAACTTTAGTCCTTTACTTCTGGGTGGTCACTGGAGTGCAGGCTATTTTTATTCTAAAGTTCTGTAGGACCCTCGTGAGGTCAACACACTCAAGCACAGTTGAATTCATTTTACAATGAAGTTGCTTAATGCTCTTCCATGTTCTTTCCTTACATATTATTATACCTTCAATGAAACATGCAGGGAAAGGCACTGAGAATAAAGCCCTAGAGATCTTTGGGTCTTTATATCTTTTAAACTTAGTTCTGATGCATGAAATGATTTTACCATAAGCAATGAGTGCATAATGGGGAGTTCCTGTTGGAACTTGTGTCGGCCTCGAGCTCGGAACACTCAAGGCTTGGCAATCCTGTTGTGCTGATGATGGGACGGAGCACAACCGAGGGCGCTCCAGCGTGGAACAAGGAGAATGTGAGCTCTCGCGGTGAAGACAGTCCAAGTCTGGGAGTCAGGAGTCTCGAATCCTCACCGACCTGCACGCCCATGAGACCACCAACGCAATGGTGGTCTCGGAGTGGTCCTCCGACTACTCCTAACCCTTTTGGACCTGCCACAGGGTGCAGCAGAGGTAGCAGGCTGGACAGAGGTCATGGTGGAAGGAGGCCATAGGCACTGGAGCTTGGAACGAAGACTGGAGTTTGGAGTGAAGACTCTGATGTGGAGCTTGAGATGAAGACAGGAAAAAGGGGGATGAGCAAGACCCTCAGGCACCCTATATAGCATGTGAGGCTGGTCGCGGACCACACTGTCCCCTTCGCACCCTACATAGCCGGATGGCTGGTCTCGGACCACGAGGAGAACAGGACAGGCTCAGGAAGTCTCATAGCGCAGGTTAGCAGAAACCTCTCAGATCCTCCGGAGTCGGAACTTGAGAAGGCCAAGATAAAACCGTGTAGCTTGGAAACTCAGATTAAAAGCAAGGAATCTCCGGTGGCACGAGTCCCACTGGACTGGGAACATGACGGAACTTGGGACATCAGAACATCAAGGAACATCAGGACAGAGAGACCAGGAAGATAAACGAAGATCCATGGAAGAAAGTCAAGATGCCAGGAAGGAGCTGGAAACAAGAAGTTGTTGGAAGGACTAGCCCAGGAGGACTAGCTCCTTGCCGAAACAAGGACTGATTGAGAGCAGAGCCCTTTTATAGGGCAGAAGACCGGCAAATCCCTGGGAGGAGTTCAGATGGGCCACACCTGGCTGGCCCTTTAAATGAAGAGAAGAGCCCACGGGCCCGCCCCTTAGGAGGAAAGGGGCAGGACCCTGGGCAGCAGCCATGCTGCCACTGTGCAGAGAGGAGACAGAGGAGGGCCTTGGACAGGCCCCGAGGAAGACGGCGGCATCCAATCCACTGAAGAATCACCAAGGGCTGCTCCAGCTGCAGGAGAGGTCCCGGCTTCGACGGCCTCCGGGCCACAAAGCAAACAAGGTCACCAGCAGCTTCCTGCTATGTTAGGGAAGACCTGGCATGGCTCCTGCCATGCCGGCAAAATGGCGGCTGGGCCGCAAAGGCCCCGGTGTTGGCGGCTCCAGGCAGGCTGCGGCCTTACCAGGGCGCAGGATGGCAGCAAAGACAGCAGCCCAGCCACAGGCTGCATCGCAACAGTTCCATTCTCTATTCCATACTTCTGGGTGTAAGAAAAGGGGACTGGATCTCCCTATCAGGATTTGCTGGCTACTTCCAAGTGATCCAAATTGTCCGCTGTCGGAGACAGGATACTGGGCACAGAAGGAGCATTATTCTAATCATGGCACTTCATATGTTCCAATGAATGAGAGATGTATGTAGAAGTTTAAACTGATCAATCTCCTTTCATTAATTGTTATACTGCAAGAAATAAAACATAATCCCATGCACAGAAGAATATATACCATATACGATCTTAGATTAAAAGAATTTAATTTTGTCATTGGACTTGTTATGTTTGGGCATAAGTGGTCTCAGAAAAAGGCGCATGTGTATCAGCTGTTATGGAGTCTCAATTTAGTGGACGCTTGGGCCGACCTGCAGGGGACTGGGAAAGGTATTCAATGTCTCTGGTACACCGCAGGCCGGGAGGCAGATGTTCAGGCAGGACGTAGAGGTGCTCTTCACCCTGGAAGCTGGTGCTCCCCCGGGAGGAGCCCGTGAGAGCCGAGCCGCTGGGACTTAGGTGAGGCTTCACCCTTGGAAGCCGAAGCCCCCCGGGAGGAGCCTGTAGGAGCTCGGCCGCTGGGACTTAGGCGAGTTGATGATCTTGAGACTGGAGCGGGCAGGCTGATGAGCAGGACTGAGAACTGGAACCAGTCTAGAACAGTAGAAGGGAACTGTAGCAAGACTCGGATACTGGAAACAGGCAGGAACCGTAGCAGGCAAGCAGGAACCAAGCAGGTACTGTAGCAGGCAAGCAGGAACCAAGCAAGTACTGTAGCAGGCAAGCAGGAACGGAGCGAGTTCCAAAGGCAGCTCACTCCGGGGCACGGAGCAACAGGGAACCAGTAGGTAAGCCCGTTGCAAGGCGAAGACTGAGTGTCCGCGGCCGGCTTATCAAGGCCGCGGCGTCTGACGTCAGGAACTGGGCAGAGTCACCACTGGCGGGAAACAGCCTGGGAAACAGCCTAGAAAAGCGCCCAAGTGGCGCGCGCGCCTAGAGGCAGGGCATCCATGGGAGGCTTCCCGGCAGCGCAGCCCTCGCGGGGACGCCGCCGAACAGGCCGCGAACTAGGCCAACAGAAGCGGGAACAGATCCAGGAACACGGAGGTAAGGGTCTGGTCGCGGCGCTCGCGGCCAGAACCATAATAGTACCTCCCCTCTTACGCCCCTCTTAGCAGGTCCAGGTTTACTTGGGTGATCCAGATGGAACTGCCGTAATAAGTCCTTGTCGAGGATGTTACGGGCAGGTTCCCACGAATTATCCTCAGGTCCGCAACTTTATCTGCAAACTTTTTCACAAAAATTTTAATTTCATCTCATTCAAATGTAGTTAATTTTATGACCAAATCACATTTGCAAAGCATTTTTCACATGTAGTTTAGATGTATATTCCTAGCTAATGAGTTGCTTTGCATTATTTTGCACCACAGTCACTCACTAGTAATTAATTTGCATTAAAATTTGCATAAGAGAAAAACTACATGTAAAAAATAGCTATTTGTGATAAAATAGTTAAACTGTATTGTGATAAAATAGTTAAACGGCTAATAGCGTGCATAAAATTTCACAGTGTGATTATGTGTACTATCTGCTGTGGATCTTTCACATGCAATCAAATTCTGCAAAGCCTAACACACTTGGGCACATCGGCCTGAATGCGAAGTAGTTATCGCTCAGAAATGTCCAGCTCCTCAACAAATGATAAGCCTGAGGCATTGATCATAGGTCTTCTCACCGGCATCTGTGTACCGTGTTTGCGGGAAATAAAAAAGTTTTACAACCAAAGCAAACCTTAGGAGTTTTCAAACTCTAAGGTCTTCACAGCACCTCCTTAGCTCCGTATTCATTCGGACAGGCAGAGAGGATGCATATAAAGAAGGACAATTGAACTGGAAGTTGCCTGAACTCGTGTCTAAACAGGGAATTTTCTTCTTTTGAATAACTACCAATTCATGGGTCATCTATAGACAATGTACATAATGCTCCCTCACCAGCAATCTGTATTTGCTTCTAACAAAATGAATCATTATCAACAATGTTTTTATTTAGAAAAAAAATTGTATGCCCTTAATATATGGCAAAACTTGCCACGTGTAAAAACATCATTCAGAAGGTACTCCACTTCTGAACTCCTTAAGGAAAATGCTTCCATTAAAGAGAATATTTTTATACACTTTCTTTAAAGTGACTTCTCCACCAGATGACTCAAACAATAATAATAATAATAATAAAAAAATGTAGAAAGTCAATAATTCTTCCTAGAAATTTCCAGTTTGCTAAAAAGATTTATGCAGGCAATCATACATGTTGTTTTATTTTATATTGCATTTCTGATTTGATTACTGAAGGTTTGTGCCTGTGCAAATTAGTTGAATTTCTTTAGTTAAATCCTTAAATATAAAAATGAGACATAACTGATGCAACACCATAATAACCAGTAGCAGCTGTAACCAAATTCTTAAAATGCAAAACATGTCAGTGTGGCTCATTCATTTCTCAAGAAGTGTGGACAGTTATGAAGTAGTAAGGAAATGATGAGTGATTCTGTACTTCTACTTTTGTTTTATCTCCTCAAAATATCCCAGTATGGGATTTTGATCTACAAGCGAGAAACATACTGTGCTTATAAAGTAAACAGAGCAGTTACTGGCATTTGAGGATATTGGCATTCTATGAAAGAAAACAGGCTTCTTGCAAGATAAGTGACAGTTCTGAGCTAGTCTGAATGTTTCTTGTTGGAGTTAAAACCTCTGCTGCAGGTTTGGATTAGTTCTTGCCAACCATAATGACAGTAGCTTTAAATCTGAAATAAAAATGTGCTGAAACATCTTAATTGTTCAACATTCACAAAAGGTTTTGTTGGGGGTTCTCACTGGCGCCCAATTTAGGAAATTTTTTAAAAGAGAAATGCCTCCTAGAGACCAAAAATAAATGTTTTTAAAGCACCAAAATGGTTCCATATTTTTTCCATAGGCATTTTTCACTTGTTTTAATTCTAACATATTTTTTCAAGGAAAGCTCTGCTATGGTCCAGAGCTATGTTTCTTTTCTTTTTTCACAAATACTCTAAAAATAAAGTCCAACAAGGGGAGACACTCGGAATATCCAATATAACAAGTCAATCCAAATGCAGACTTTTCAATTCCTTAAAATGAAACCACAGACCTCATACCCATATACTGCGCACAGCACTTGTGACTAAAGGTTCCAAAAGTGCTGCTGTTTTCAGTATTGTGATGGGTCTGCAGAACAGTTTCTAAAAAATGTGCAGAATGGTGACTAATACTTGTGCTCAAAACAAATTGGTGTTTTTACTGAGACTAATAGTCCATAATGTACACTTATCTTTCAACATAATGTCCACTTGTGTCTGCTTATGCAGCTCCATCTTTTCTGTAGCATCAGTCCCAAACTGGGTCCATGCGCTGACCTGACGTTGGCTCAGTGCTTCCACAAAAACTCAATAACTACTGGTAGATGTGTCACTTAAAATGTCCTCAATGTTTTCACAACAATTTCCCAGCACTGGCCGTGTTTTGAAGTTTACACTCCTCCTCATGGGGACATTCACAAACCAATTCCTTTGAATATTATCTGTAAACAAAAAACAGCATATTTCACCCAAAGAAAAATATATTGAACACTAAACTGCTATTAATTGCATCAGTAGCATGGGATCTTCTTAGTGTTTGGGTAATTGCCAGGTTCTTGTGGCCTGGTTTGGCCTCTGTTGGAAACAGGATGCTGGGCTTGATGGACCCTTGGTCTGACCCAGCATGGCAATTTTTTATGTTCTTTATGTTTAAAGACGAAATTGAACTCATGAAATTCTAACCTAACTTACATTTTTAAACTTAAAAAAATTTGTAAACACCACCACAAAGGAATGTTTTTACAAACTGCAAGTCCTTAGAAAGCTGAAACCACTACTTCACTTCAATGATTTCTGTATGGTGCTGCAATCCGTCATACTATCTAAAATCGACTATTGCAACTCCCTCCTGCTTGGGCTCCGGCCAACACCATCAAACCCCTCCAGATGGTTCAGAACTCCGCCGCCAGAATTCTTACCAACACCAACAAAAGAGAACACATCACCCCCATCCTTAAGAACCTCCACTGGCTGCCCATTAAATCCAGGATCCTCTTTAAAGTTCTCACAACTATCCATAAAGCCACGCACAACATCTCCCCGTTCTACCTAAGCTCCCAACTGTGTCCCCATACATCATCCAGACCCATCAGAGGAGCATACAAAGACACACTCTACGCCCCCCCAGCAAAATCTTCCCTAAGGAAACGCGCCTTTTCCTCAGCAGGCCCCACTCAGTGGAATGCGCTCCCTCCAGACATCCGACAAGAACCTTGCACTATGACTTTCAGAAAGAAACTCAAAACTTGACTTTTCAGCCAAGCTTTTCCAGGAACATAAGCCCCTTGTTCGCATCTAGCTTGCTCATTCCTCTGCCTTTTCTCATTTTCTGAGCTTTGAGGCACGCTGGACCCTTTTCTGAGCTTGGTGGCACGCTCGACCCTTTCTGTATTCTCTTCGGTAGTTTTCTGATTGTTACTCACCCAAGATGTATTTTTCATTTATTACCCAGTATTATGGTGCACATTCCTTCATGTAGATAACTGTTGTTTTCTGGACCATAGTTTCCCCTATCCCAGTTTCTTGTACTCCCTGTTCCAAGTACCGCCTCCGGACGAACTCGTTGTTCTCAGTTTCAATGTAAACCGATGTGATTTGTATGTCATACAGGAACACCGGTATATAAAAATTAAAAATAAATAAATAAATAAATACATGGTGTATCTGCACTATTCCTGCACCTCTTTTCTTAGCCTGTAGGATCTCATATTGTTATGAACTGGTGAGTGGACCCCTGTTCCGAGGTGAAGTCAGCACTGCCGATAAGGAAGTTAACCCTTGTCGGATGGCAAGGCCTGTTGGAGATGGAGAGCTGAAGACTTCACCCTGGAAGCTCGTGATCCCCCCAGGAGGAGCCCGTAGTGACACGGCCGCTGGGAGTTAGGAGACTCCCAGAAGAATGAAGATGGTCTGGATGCAGGCGTCTCCTGCGGGTCATGGTTTCCAGATGGCTGGCGCCTCCAGCAGGTCGTGAAAAGTCCGGGAGTATACTTGAAGAATAGTCCCAGTCCAGTCCAAGGGTCGAGAGCCGGTCCAGGAACAGACGGGAGAATGGTCCGAAGCCAATCCAGGAACAAAGAAGGAGAAGGGTCCAGAGCCAGTCCAAGTCGATACCAGAAATCACCACCGCCGGTCCAAGGGTCAGGAGCCAAAGAATCAGTCCAACAATGAGAAGAGCAGGAGCGGAGCAAAGAGCGGATCCGGAACACCAAAACAGGAACCAAGCACAGAGCCTCAATACCAAGGCAAGGTCTGAGGAGCAGACCTTGCCTTAAATACCTGAAAGAAGGGAGGAGCCTCCAGGAGGGAGCCACGACATTTCCTGTCATGGCCCCTTTAAGTCTAATCTTCAGCCACGCGCGCGGCCCTAAGCAGCCGGGAAGAGGGAGGAGTCATCTCAGCCCCGTTGGGCTCCGCAGCCGGCCTGGGTAGCGGCCAAGGCCGCGAGAAGAACGTCGGAGGAGGCTCCCTGCTCCTGCAGGAGCCTCCGGGACCACCTGGCATCGCGGGTGAGTACTTGGTCCCGGCCGCGGACCGCCGGGACACCCATGCATTTCTTTTAAAATCTACCTCAAATTGAATAAATAATGATAATAATCATAATCATATGACTTTAATTTCCTAAGGAGTGTTTCATCAGGGACTTTGTCAAATGCCTTCGGAAAATCCAAATATGCTATATCAACCATTTGACTTTTATTCATGTTTATTTACACCTTCAAAAAGCTCTGATTAGTCAGGCAAGACATCCCTTTGCTAAAACCATGTTGTCTCTTTCCCATTAAGCTATGTCTCTGTATGTGGTCAGTAATTTTGTTTTCAAGAATGGATTCTACCATTTTGCTCAGCACCGACCTCAAGCTCAATAGTTCCCAGATCAACCTGACCTAGAGTCCTATTTAAAAATTAGTGTTATCTTGGCCACTCTCCCATCTTCATTAACTGTGACTGTTTTTAATGATAGGTTACAAATTACTAGTGACAGGTTTGCAATTTCATGTTTGACTTCTTTCAGAACTGTGGGGTTAATATCATCCTGTCCTGGTGATTTGTTACTCTTCGGCTTGCCAATTAGATCTATTACATCCTGCAGTTTGACAGTGATTTGCTTTGGCTGCTCAGAATCCTTACTATCAAAGAATGCTTGTGATGTGGATATGTCGCCAACATCCTCCTCATTAAAGACCAAAGCTAGGAAGTCACTTAGATTTTCTACTATTTCCTTATCCTCCTGGAGCACCCCTTTTATTCCTTAATTATCTAGAGGTCCAACTGACTCCCTCACAGGCTTTTTGATTTGAATGTACTTGAAAACGTTTTTATTATTACTTTTTACCTCTATGAAAAGCTTCTTTTCAAATTCTTTCTTGGCCTGTCTTATTACTGTTTTACACCTAACTTGCCAGTACTTATGCTTTTTCTTATTTTCTTCATATGAGTCTGCTCATTTTTTTTGAATGATGCCCTTTTGGCTTTAATGGCCTCTTTCATATCTCGATTAAACCATGCTGGCAGTTGTTGATTTTCCTTTGACTTTTTCTTATGCATGCAATACTTGTTGGGCTTTCAAGATTATATTTTTAAATATTGTCCACACCACATACACACTTTTAACCTTGGCAACTACTTTTATTTATTTTTTTTTAGATTTTTTTCTACCTAATTCCCTTTGCAGTGTTCAGTTTTCACTGGGCACATGAAATGCATATATGTGCACATAATTAGCCAGTGTCCATGGAAACCCAGTTTTCAGAATGACAAGAGTACACATGTACTGTATTGTGAGCAACATGAGCGTGAACCCCTCTTGCTGTAGCACAATTGCTGCTACCTTGTGGGCAGAGCCCTGAGGTCTATGCTGACAGAGGGTGAGCAAATCTTGGCATGGGGCAGGCCATAAAAGAGTCCAAGAGGCTTTGCTTGATGCCGAAGACTTGATGGAAGCAAGGCTGTGGCTGAAGTGGTGCAAAGCTGAAAACTGGAGTAAGGCAGAAGACTTCCAAGAGACCTTCTTGCTGAGGCAACGCTGTGTTTCATGGCTGCGGTTTAAGTACCCGGCCGTGTGATGTCATCGGGATGTGCCCAGAATTTGGATTCCAGCCACAGGATCCTCAAAACTCAGTGTGTGCTGTGCGTGCAATATTTCCCTGCCATGAGAAGCGGCAGTAGCTTGCTGGTGGTGTTGGGGTGAGTGAAGCCGCGTCCCACGAGCGGTAAACAACATACTGTTATTGCCATGCAGAAAAGTATGAGTGTAGAATGAGGGCATTTTGAAGATTTAGAAGTATGTGCATATTTAAATATTTTATAAATAGAGTACACATATATTATTATCAAATATATGCAGGCAAGCCGTTAAGCCCGTAACAATGGGCTACATTAATTTTTTTTTTCGGTCACTCATCCTCCTCCCCCTCGGTCACTCACTCCTTCCGTCCCCTCAGTCTTACTCACCCTGCCTCCCATTGCCTCCCTCCCCTCACTCTCACATCCCCCTTCCTCCCCTTCACTTAGTCACTCCCCACCCTCTCTCAATCACATCCCTCACTCTCATCCCCTCCAATCCCCTCTCAGCTCATCCACAACCCCTTCCCTCTCCCTCAGCCCTCCTCCACTCCCTCTTTTTCTCTTCTCCACAGCTTCTTACCCTTCCCACTTACTTACTCACATCCCTCTGTCTCCCACTGCCTCCCTCCCCTCACTCTCACCTCCCCCTCCCTCCCCTTCCCTCAGTCACTCCCCACCCTCTCTCAATCCCATTCCTCACTCTCATCCCCTCCAATCCCCTCTCAGCTCATCCACAACCCCTTCCCTCTCCCTCAGCCCTCCTCCACTCCCTCTTTTTCTCTTCTCCACAACTTCTTACCCTTCCCACTTACTCACTCACATCCCTCTGTCCCCTTCCCCTCAGTCACTCCCCCCTCCCGTCACTACCCCAGTCACTCCCCCCTTCCCCTCAGTCACTCCTCTCCACCCCCTCAGCCACTTTCATCCTTCCCCTCAGCCACCCACGGACGGCGCAGACGGAAGATCTCCGGGGGTCTCACCCTCGCGCGCTCCTCGCCAACGCCGGTACTGCTCCTCACCGCTGCCGCCGCCGCTACTGTTCCTCCCAGCGCCATGTTTTTTAGCAGGTTACGCTCCGCTCTGACCGACGTGCGTGCCCGCGCATGCACGGTAGAACTGCTCTCTACTGCGCATTTGTGGGCCATCGGTCAGAGCCCATTTATAAGGTAGATGCTATTACAACTGCTATTTAAGCCACAACATTCAAACCTCACTTGCCTTTAGGGTCCTGGTGCTTGGAGTGGTAGTCCTGTCTCCTCCTTCTCTAAATCACTATTCAGATCCCTCCTCGCTGCACCATTGTCTTTTCCATGCATTGAGATTCTGCCTGCCTCTGGGATCCTGCGCGTGGAACAAGAAGCATTTCTGAGAATGCTACCCTGGAGGTTCTGGATTTCAATCTTCTAACTAAAAGCCTCATTTTTACTTCCAGAGCCTCCTTCCTTCACTTTCCTGTTTCATTGGTGCCCACACGAACTACAGCAGTAGGTTCCTCCCCAAGACTCTCTACAATTCTAGTGAGTTGATGTGTGAGATCTGCTACCTTTGCACCAGGCAGGCAGTTACCAAGTGCTCCTCCCACCTACCATCCACTCAGCTTTCTCCATTTCTAATAATCGAATTCACCTATAATGATTGCAGTCCTATCCCATCCCACCTGGGCACACACCCTTGGAGTCACATCCTCAGTGTGAAGGGATATCTCGTCACTTGGAGGGCAGGTCCTAGTTACAGAATCACTTCCTACCAATCCAAGGTGATGGTCTCTTTCCTGGAGACACAGGGGCTGCCAGAGTGAAAGTAGAACTGTTCTATTATGTCCCTAAAGATCTTCTCTATGTTTGTTTATTTATGTTTTGATAGATACTTAATATTCCACTTTTTACCAAGAATGGCATCAAGGCAAATTACAATCAAGTTTAATAATAGACAAATTGCAACTGAGATAACTTTATAGTGGTGTTCAATTTACAGTTGAAAATGCATTCAGAGCGCAGGGTATCTAACTTCCAAGGAGTTAGAACAGGGTGACTGACGTCTCTATAGGGAAGGCCTGGCTGAAGAGCCATTCCTTGGCTTTTATCCTGAAAGTGAGTTAGCAAGGCTCAAGTCATAGGGGTAATAGTACTCTGTTCCATATTTTTGGTGCTTAACAGCTGAAAGCACAAAGTCTAGTGCAGAACAATCTGGCCGAAGCCAGAGGAGGAGACGAAAGAAGAGCCATTTGAGAGGACCTCTCTGTCTGCTTCAACTCCTACAGGTCTGCCACTCCAGCTTCTAGAGATCAGGCTCATTCTCTGATGGCCAGGAGATCTTGCATCAGGTGCAAACAGTAGACCTCTCCCCAATAGACAGAGAATCATACATATGGCACTCAGTACAAAAGAGTAAACAGCCCCTATCTCGCTGCTGAACTGCATCGTTTCTGTTTTAGTTATTACAAATATTATTTCTAAAATTTTCTTGACTTTTATTTATGTGTTTATTTAAAATATGTATATTCCATGTATGCTGTGGGGTATAGATATATGCACTTTATACAATGCACATATATCATGCAGATGTTGTAAAATACATATGCAGATCTGCTCGCGGACATATATGCGCGTATACGCCTCTGCATGCATTTGTTTGAAAGTTTTCCTTTCAGTGTAATTGAGCAACCCAGTCACATAAAGCTGTGCTAATCTAGCCTGTCAATTTTGATGTGCTAAATTTAGCTGACTTTTTGACTGAAAACTTAAAAATTGTCCTAAAGATAACTTATAAAAATTATCTCATTTTCTTGGCTGCTTAGTGGCTGTTTGAATATTGGCCCCTTAGGGCCGGATTTTAATACCTTCGTGCGGGCGAACATTTGTGCAGGCGAACATTTGTGCGCGCAACCCAACGCACACAAATGTTCGCCCTATTTTATAACATGTTTGGGCCGCCAGGCCTTTTGAAAATAGGCCCGGCGTGCGTAACCCCCCTACGCACGTAAATCCTCCCGGATTTACGTGCGTAGGGCTTTGAATATCTGCCCCTTAATGTTTATTTAAATTACTGAGTGATTATAAGAACATAAGAACATGCCATACTGGGTCAGACCAAGGGTCCATCAAGCCCAGCATCCTGTTTCCAACAGTGGTCAATCCAGGCCATAAGAACCTGGCAAGCACCCAAAAACCAATTCTATTCCATGTTACTGTTGCTAGTAATAGCAGTAGTTATTTTCTAAGTCATCTTAATTAATAGCAGGTAATGGACTTCTCCTCCAAGAACTTATTCAATCCTTTTTTAAACACAGCTATACTTAGTGAACTAACCACGTCCTCTGGCAACAAATTCCAGAGTTTAATTGTGCGTTGAGTGAAGAAGAACTTTCTATCATAGTCTATTTTGAAAGGATGTGTTTTTGAAAACAACAAGTAATGTAACCCTAATAGATTTTCTTTTAGCCCTTGTAATATTTAACATCATGCTTGTGTCTCCTAATATCAAGACCAGAACTAGACGATGGAGGAATGGGGGTAGTTGCTCAGGATTAAAAACCTCTTTGGGGCAGAAAAAAAGATGGAAATGCAAGTGTGGACTGGCAACAGATGAAAAGCAAGGAAGAGGGCCTACTCTCCTCCCACCATCTGGGATGGGAAAGCGGACTGAGGATCAGATTTGAAGGGGTGAGAAGGGTGGGGAGAGAGAGGAATGGGTATCATGGTAAGGGCAGGGGCATAAGTTGCCGCTCTGCCCAGTCACTTGGGCCACATTTAGCTGATCAATCTCTTGCTTCTTGAAAGGGCAATTTTTAAACCAATTTACATAAGTAAAAAACATTTTTGAGCTCTATAAAAATGCTGCCTGAAAACTGCCCACCTTCAGTGCAGCTAAATGTCCAGGCGTTGTAGAACCAGGAATGTGCTTTTTGCCTCGCTGAGAGGCGACATTTCCAAGGGTGTGTTAAGGATAGGAGAATAAAAATGACACGCATAGTTTTCCAGCAGAATTCTATCTACACAAGAAGCAGGTGCAAACACTCACACATATTTTGTACCCGTGGCAATTTTCAAAGAGAAAGTACATGCATGCCTGCAATTTGAGAATTGGTGCAACTTCCTCAAGTAAAAAGTAAGTACAGGTTTTGTTCTAAAGAGGACAGTTTAAAAAATTGCCCAGTAATTTTATTTTTTTAACCTGACTCAAAAAATTGTTAATAGGTTTGTACTCTTAGATATTTTCATGCTAATATGAAACATTTATGGAGTCCATGCTCCATGATCTTTACATATATAGTCAATTTTGCCATCCATTGGCCAAAGTGATGCGTCTACTAACAAATATGTATTCAAGATGAAGAATTTACTATTGTTTTCTAGTTCTTGTCTCAAAATCTAGCATGAAAGATGTCGCAGCATCTCCATCTGTGTTTTTCAGCAGTGTAATAGGGGGCAATTGAAATAGCTTGTGTTATTTGCAGTGAAAATAAATACATTTGCCTTTCTGCAATATATAGGCAATGATATATATATAAATGATTGCAGGAAATTGTGAATACCTCCATGATAAAATGGTATACTTCCTGAAGTTCTTAAAGAGTCCACAATATGACCAATTTTGAAAAAAGATACTTAAGGCCAGATTTTTAATGGTCTGCACGCGTAAAACACAGGGGTTATGAGAAGGCTGGGCATTTTGCGCACCGCGCGTATTTTAAAAGGGGCCTGGCCACGCGCGTAATCCCTGTTATGTGCACAAGAGCCAGGCCTCGGCAGAGGGGCAGGGAGGGGGTGGGGGGGGGGGGGGGCTAGAGGTGCCCGGTACAGTGGCCATTTGCTGCTGTGCTGGGGGATTGCGTGCCGGAAGGGTGCCAGCGCGCACAACCTGCTCCTACTCCTTTACAGGAGCAAAAAGTAAGGTAAAAAAATGGGGACTAGGATAGGGATAGAGGGTGGGTAGGATAGGAGAAGGGGAAGGGAGGTTAGGATAGAGGGTAGGGAAGTTCCCTCCCAGTCCGCTCCTTAATTGGAGCGGACTGGGAGGGAACTGGGGAAGCCCGACGATGCAACGCCGTGCAAATTCGCGAAATTATACCCTCCTTTTGCACACCGACTGGGATTTTATAACATGCACGCGCTAGCAGGCGCATGTTATAAAATCATGCGTCCATGTGCGCGCGCTGGGTAGAGAGCGCACATGGACGCGCGCACCTTCTTTTTAAAAATCTACCCCATAATGTCCAACCATAGTAGACAGTTACTGTCCAACTTCCAATTTACCCATGCTGGCTAAAATTATAGAAAAGTGTGTTTTGCTGCAATTAAACAATTTTCTGACTGAGAATGACATTCTTGAAAAATAGCAATATGGCTTTCCTAAGTCATATATTACTGAGATACTTTTATTATCATTGATGGATGGTCTACTAAGAAAATTAGATTATAGGGAAACTGGTCTGTTAATACAACCTGACATTAGCTCAGCATTTGATGCAGTTAGGAATGACATTCTACTTTACAGATTGAGGCAAATTGGGATTGGAGGAACTGGGTACAAATGGTTTGAGTCGTATCTGTCGAATCGCCGCCAGTGTGTAACACTGGATTCCTGTAGTTCTGACTGGTTCGTCGATGAGTTCGGGGGGCTGCAAGGATCATCCCTTTTGGCAGTATTGTTTAACATTGATCTGCATACTTTGTGGACATTGCTCAGATTATTGGAGTATTTTATGCTAATGATCTTCAGCTTTTTCTTCCATGTACAGCTGAAGAGGTTTTCATGGCTATCACCTTTAAAGATTGTATCTTGTCAAATTAACTATTGGTTAAGGTCTACTGGTTTGACTTTAAATACTGAGAAAACAACCGTATTGTGGATTGGGCATACAACTCCTGGAGAAGGTTTTACATACGTGTGTTTTAATCATTGTCACTCTAAGACTGAATTTGAAGCACACAATCTAGGGGTAACCTTGGATTCAGGATTAACTTTGAAATCTCTTGTAGAAAAGAAGTTATGAGCAGTTTTTAACACATTAAAACTTCTACGCCCCTTAAAACAGTTGTTGCCTGGGGACTCCTTCAGGACGGTGTTACAAGCAATATTCCATGAACAGCTTGACTATCGTAATAGTCTTTTGTGTTACTTTCTCAAAATTTGATTAGGTCCATCCAGTTACTTCAGACTGCTGCGGCGCGTTTGTTGACAGGTACGCCTCTTAATGCACATATAAGCCCAGGCTTGAAGGAGTTACACTGGTTCCCCATGACATGGCCATCAAAGTTTAAAGTGTTAGTTCTTATTCATAAGTTGCTCTGTGGGGAGACACCCTACTCCTTGGAAGGCAAATTGCTTAAATATACCCTTGGGAGAACATTGAGTTCCTTGCTGTTCCTTCATTAAAGGATTATAAATTCATGGTTATTCAATCGAGAGCTTTTGTGTAAGTGGGGACAGTCCTCTGGAACAGTTTATCAGTTAAAATTCATGGGGAAACAGATGTGATGGCCTTTTGAAAGAAGTTGAAAGCTGTCTTTTTTTGCTGAGGCATATTATTGATGGATGCATTTTTATGTACTGCTATTGCTGAAAATGTTGTGGATGTTTAAAGATTTGTAATCCATCCTGAATACAAGGAAGAAGTGGCGAGCTATAAAAATAAATTGAAAAATAAATAAATAAATATTAGTAAATGAGATATGTTTGGCCCATGTACACTACAGTGAGTTTTCAAAGGGAAAGCACCTTCCGCCATTATATATTATATTTTGTTGTGACAGACTGTTCTTTTTGTCCATTGTGGCTAGGGGTGGGGTGTATTTTTTATATATCCCTTTGAAAATGAGCAGCTGCAAAGTACTCATGCTAAAGGAGGCCACAAGCATACTTTTGCAGGCAGAAGTTTGAAAGTTTTATGTATGTGCACTGCTTTGCTCCCAGGATCTAAACACATCCATGGAAATGGCTCTTTTGAACCTAGATAAAAGTATGGGTGCTAAGGAAATTCTGTGTATTTTTAGCTGGGTCGAAGAACAATTTTGAACGAAGATATTCTATAAATTGCTATTTACGCATGTAAATAGCTATGAAAATCGTCCTTCCCATGTGTAACTTGGGAATACTATATTGATTCTAGTTTGCTAAATCAAAGTTCTTTTTACATTGTTTAGAGAAATAATGTGGTTAATTTATTTTCCATCAAATCTGAAATGTTCCTTACCCTTACATTTTTCATTTTATAAAATTTGCATCACTCATTCCAGCTGAAAGCTCAGATTATCCAATAAATAAATATCTAACAATATATAGTTGAACATAAGACTTGCCATACTGGGTCAGACCAAAGGTCAATCAAACTCAGTATCTTGTTTCCAACAGTGGCCAAGCGTAGCCCCAAGTACCTGGCAAGCTCCCAAGGGGAAGAGAGATTCCTAGCTGCTTATCCCAAGAATAAGCAGTGGATTTCTGCAACTCTCCCTTAATAATCATTAATGGACTTTTCCTCCAAGAGCTTGTACAAACCTTTTATAAATGCAGCTACACTAATAGCTTTCACCACATCCTCTGGCAACAAATTCCAGAGTTTAATTATGTGTTGAGTAAAAAAAAAATTATCTTATTAGTTTTAAATATGTTACCTAGTAACTTAATTGTGTGTCCGCTGGTGTTTGTACTTTTCAGAAAAGTAAACAACTGATTAATGTTTATTCATTCCATTGCACTCATTATTTTATAGACCTCTATCATATCTCCCCTCAGTTATCTCTTCTCCAAACTGAAAAGTCCTATCATTTTGGTAGCCCTTCTCCGTACCTTTTCTTAATGTGCTACATCTTTTTTGCGATGTGGTGACCAGAACTTCAAACTCCACAGCCCCAGCTTTCAGAGGTCCCACATCCCTTGCAACAGAAGAGGACAGGAGGGCTCATCTGCATACCATTCCCAGCAGCCCCTGGGAGAGGACTCCAGAAGTCACAGCGAATGATACAGGCTTCGTACTCCACAGCCCCAGCTTCCAGAGGCTCTAAACTCCTTGCAGCAGAAAAGGACCAGAAGGCTCATCTGCATACCATTCCCAGCAGTTTAGTTTAAGTATAGTCTTCTCCACTTTCTGGCCAGAATGGAACTTCTGGCTGTATCAGAAGCTCTGCTTATTATGGATGAGCATAGTGAATAAGATTCAGCAATATATGAAGACGACAGTATTATTTGTGCCCCTATGTGCATAGTTTAGAGGGGATGTGCATAATTTAACTTGTCCAAAGCTCATAAAACATTTCCGCATTGTCTGCCCTGCTTGCAGAGAACAATATAAGTGAATTGGAAATAGGAGACACCAGCACCTGTTCAATAATGTGGTTATCTTAGTAACCACTGAAAGAGCTGAGTGCAGAGCCAGGATATCTCCAGGAATTATGAGGATGGGAGATAGGGTAGGAGCAGGGCTTGGTTTCTGGGGGAACGGTCTGGAATGCAGTTCTGGCACGACCGATCAGACTTGAGAGGCAGAGTTACAGAAGTGATCTTCTCCAGCTTCTCCTCCTGGCAGCTTCCAGGGCAGAAGAGAGGTGGCATGAGCTGGAGTGGATAAAGCAGAGAGCAACCACTCTGCTCCCAGTTTAGCTTCTCTCCTCCTGTTCTACAGAGAGTAGGAGAAGGGGTATAACTGGAGCAGAAACTCAGAGGAAAGAACAAGTACAAAAAGGGTTTGAATTAGTACAATTTTGAAACTTAAGTAATAGTGCCAGTCATTAAGGCTTCAACCTGGTCTTGATGATTGCTGCTACAGCTCACAAGTTTCTAACTTGTACTAATTCAACTCTCTTTTTGTCTCTGTTATCCAGGCCTTAATAGCTGATGGAACAACCCAAAATGGACTTCTGCCACATTTTTTCCAGGAGCCAAGGAAGCCAGCGGTGTCATTCAGTTCTAGCTATCCTGCAGAAATGGAGCAGAGCTAATGGTGACATGTCATTTCTGGTATCCCAAGCCCTAGAAGAAGCAAAACAGTGTGTGTGTGGCAAATGCTTACCCTGAGATGGAGTAGCCACACAACTTTGATTTTTTGCACAATTTCCTGGTACAATTGAGGAGGCCCTGATGGATAATTGCCAAGGTCAAAGAGACAAAAGGTAAATGCCAGTCACCTCCAGTGCCTCTGTCGCTATTGGGTATGTTATCTTCCTGGCCAGATTACTGCTTATTATGCTGGCTTCCCAGGCCCCGCTGCCTTTGATGCTGGTGACCACACTGGAGGAGGGGGAATAGAGTGAGTGGGGGATGGTGAGGGGGAGGAAGGGGGCAGGAGAGTGAATGTAGGGATCAGAGGGAAGCAGAATGAGGGTGGGGAAAACAAGAAAGCAAATAAGGAGATGTTGGGGGGGAGAGCGAGTGAGTGATAAGATCGGAGGGAGAGGAAGGCAAGTAACAGGGGATTGGTGAGGTTGTGGGTTGTGTGGGGAGGCAGAGAGTGAGTAAGGGAATCAACATTGTGGGATATGAACGGATTGGAGGGACTGTGAGGTATAAGTGAGATAAGAGTGGGGGGACATTCTGTGAATGAGGCTTTTGGAGGAGGCAGGGAAAAAGTGAATGGGGGAGAGAAAAGGATAGAAAGGTGTGTTGTAGGGGGAAGGAGAGAGTAAGTGAGGTTAGCACATGGGTTGGCTCCCTTAACTTCCTCCCCTGAGGAGGCAAAAAGCAGGATACACCTTTGAATTTCAGACCTTTCACCACCTTGTCTGAGGAGAGCAGGTGGTGCATGGTAGTCTGCCCCCACCCCCAAGGCATAGGATAGCCAGCTGATTCTGGCTAAAAAAAGAAGGCCTGTACCTTACAGGTCAAGGAGAAAGGAATGCTGGAGAGGATAATTCTCTGGGATGGGGCAATTAGTGACCATCAAGGGGAGTAGAGATGGAGAACCATCAGGGATTGGGGGTGAGACTTAGGGGCTCTAGGACCTCTGGTGGGAGACAAGACCACTGAAGAAATCATGGAGCTTTGGATGTAAAATCAGGATCACCAGGGCAGAGAAAAGGAAGGTAGACAAAAAGGGCCCTATTCTGACTACACTCCTCCTTACCCTCCTTACCTCACAAACCCTCCATCCGCAGCAGCCAACAGTGTTCAAACTCCAGTTGTCTGTCACCTGCCAATGCTTACTGAGCATTGATAGGCAAAAAATGGCTGGAGTGGGATCTGTGAATGAAGAATCACTGGGATAAGGAAGAGGAAAAGTATGTTAACATAAATGTGTGTAAATGTGTAGGGATGTGCATTCGTTTTCGCTGTATTGGCGATCCGCAACGTCTATTGCCATATTCGTTATATCATGGTTCCTCAGTGTGTTGGTGCTAGTCTTTCTGCTTGCTATGTTCCCCCTTCATTGTGCTGTAGGATGTCAATGCCACTTGTCTTGCCGCTTTGCCTGTCGTGCTGCCTTCGAGGGTTCATGCATCTGTTCAGTGCTCTCTTTTGAAGCTGTGGTGTGTTTTTGACACTCTCGCTGCTGCTTTGTGCCTCTGTTAAAGCACTTTTGCTACTTCTGGTACCCCTTTGCTCTTTTACAGTGCCTTAGGCTATTGATGCCACTTTGATGCCATTTTGCCACAGTCTAAGTAGCTTGGAGCTCTTTTGTTATTCTGATGATTGCTCCCCAATTCTGCAGCCAAAAATAGGCTGGAAATCCTTCCCCCATTGACTTTAATGGGAACTGGAAAACAAATTCACGTATTAACATATTGGGGCGCCATACGTCCGAATGCAACGGAAATGACCCCCGACGAATATGTATCACGACTGCAACGAAAATTTTCCGGCTGCACATACCTATAAGAGTGTGTTTGTGTTTAGGAAGGAGAGAGAGAGCTCAAACCCAGCCCTGGTAGGCCTCTTCCCCCCCAAACACAGGTCTGCACTCCCCTCACTTTGCCTCTTCCCTCCTTCCCCCCCAGCCCCTCCACATTTCCATTACATTTTGTGTACAAATTAAGCCCTGGGTAGGAGTCAGCTCCCCTAGGAGCATAGGTTTTCAATAATTTGAGAATTTGACTAGAGTTTGAACATGTATAATCTTGGGAAAGGATTGGCATTCATGGAGTTCATTACTAGATTCCCCTTTTTGATTGCTGACTTAAGGCTTAATCTAATTAAAGTGTGATTCAATTTAAACATCCTTTACGGAAGGTCATGTGGGCAATGAGCTGAGCTAGATGCATGCTAACTTAGATCTGGGTGCCATTCACAAATTTTTGCCTTTTCCCCATCTTTGTGTTCTTGTTTTCTCTTTCATCCACTTGCTCCCTGGTTATTTGTGAGACATTTGTGACTTTTACATGGCAAGTTATATCACGAGATGATCACGTGATTTGCAAAAAAAGATTAACATTTTTCCTAAAAATAATCACAAAATAAAAATAAGAAATTTCAACCTATAACCAATAATACATGGTCCACCTCTTGCTCTTGTCCAATATATGAATTACCAGTGGTATTAAGGGAAGAAAATGATTTGATAAAATTTTGGAAGGGGGTAAAAACATGGTTAATGAAGAGAGGATATTAAATTCTCATTTCTCGGGCTGAAGTGAGGTGTAAACAAATGGTTTGTAACTATACAATGCAAGAGCATCTAATGTTTTAATTTTGTTTTATCCCAGGACAAGCAGGATGCTAGTCCTCACATATGGGTGACGTCACCGACGGAGCCCAGCGCAGGAAATCTTTCTGTCAAAGTTTCTAGAAACTTTTGACTGGCCCTGTGAGGCCTCTGAGCATGCCCAGCATGCCATGATATTCTCTGCCACAGGTGTCTCTCTTCAGTCTTCGCTTTTCCGCGCTGCTTCAGGCATCGCGGGACAGGAGCCGTTGCATTTCTTCACTTTTTGCTGACTGAAAAGTCATACTTTTACCGATATTCTCTCTCATAGAAGTCTCTCTCGGGGTTCCCTTTCACCGGCTGGTGAGTACCTCGGTCTTGATTTCTCAATTTTTGAAAATTTTTCTTCTCACGAATTCACATTCTTTGACAGCCGTCGATAACAAAATGGCTACTGGCTTCAAAAAATGCCCTATTTGTAACAGAACCATGTCGATCACTGACCCACATTTAGAATGTGTCCTCTGCCTCGGTGAAAAACATGACGTAAGTACATGTCCTAAATGCGCCGAGATGACAGCAAAGGGGTGAAAGGCTAGGCAGGAAAAAATGGAACATTTGTTCCAGCTGCAACTAATTCCTTCCCCTTCCAAATCATTGAAGTCGTCTCCGGCTGGAGCGACTAAACGAGCCTTGCTTAAAAAACCGCGCCCGGACGGATCCGGTGATCGTCCGTCTTCGCCATCGTCCATAGTATTGACGAAATCGGCAGACCATCTAAAGCTGAAACATCGTCATCGACATCATCGACCGTCATCATCCGCATCGACGTCCCAGGAGGAATCTATGGCAAAGTGGCCACGGGACCAGGAAATACCAGTCCCTTCGATGCCTGGGCCTTTACCTCCATCGATTCCGGATCCTCCACAGACTTCCGCACAGGATCCTTCGTCACAGCCTCCGCCACCGCTTACAACTGCTCTGATTCCACCAGTTGTACAGCCGGAATTGTCTGATCTCATCAGACAAGTGGTCATCCAGGCTCTAAAAGATCAAACACTTCCGGCGATCCCGCCGATGCCGGTGCCCTTGTTGGCGCCGAGGACACCGATGGACTCGATCACTACGACACCGAGACTCGTTACGTCATCGAATTCCATCTTCACCCAGATTCTATCGGGCTCTTCGATGCCGTTCTCGATTCCATCAACGTCGAAGTCTTCCACAACACTTCCACCGACGACTACATCGATGACAACCACTGTATCATCGAGGCAACCATCATCTGAGCCTCCTGAAGTACAAGATCTCGCATTTTATCAATGTCTTTTGCAAAGATATCAAAATGTCATTGATAACCTACGATCAACAAAGCCTCAAGAGACCTCACCCTTGTTTTCCTCCGATGATCCACAGCCAGGCCCTTCAGGCCTTCAATTCCCTCCCAGGTCATCGCCAAAATCTCCCTATAGAGACGACCCAGATGACTCTTGTGATGACCAGCAGTCTGTAACATGTTCTGAGGGATTCATGTCTGAACCTTCTCCTCCAGATCAGAGAAAAAAATCACCTCCAGAGGATTTATCATTCTCAACATTCGTTCAGGACATGGCTCACTCCATTCCCTTCAAACTAACAGCAGAAGAAGATACCAGACAACAAACTCTTGAAGTTCTGCAGTTTGTAGACCCACCTAAACAAGTCCTGGCTGTCCCAATCCATGAGGTTCTCTTGGATCTTCAACGTTGCATCTGGGAGCATCCATCTTCTGCCCCCGCAGTGAACAAACGTGTGGACACAACCTATATAGTGCAGACAGCTCCAGGATATCAAAAACAACAGTTACCACACCAGTCTGTTGTAGTAGAGTCTGCACAGAAAAAGTCGAGACGTGTGCGTCCACACTCATCA
Organism: Rhinatrema bivittatum; assembly: GCF_901001135.1. Lineage (NCBI taxonomy): Eukaryota > Metazoa > Chordata > Amphibia > Gymnophiona > Rhinatrematidae > Rhinatrema > Rhinatrema bivittatum. The sequence goes on along the minus strand of NC_042615.1, from coordinate 355,417,651 downwards.
ACTCCACCTGGTAAAGACCATAGGTTCCTCGACTCATTAGGCAGAAAAGTGTATCAGAGTGCCATCTTAAACACAAAAATCTCTGCTTACCAATTATACATCACACAATATCAGAGGAACCTATGGAAGCAGATGGAGGAATTTATTACCTCTTTGCCTCCACAATTCCAGGAACCAGCACAGCCCATAGTCAACAAAGGCCTAGAAGCCGGGAAACATAAGGTGAGGGCAGTATACGACAACTTTGAGACGGCTTCCAGAGCAGCAGCAGCTGGAATCACTGCCCGTAGATGGGCATGGCTCAAGGCTTCAGACCTCAGGCCTGAGGTTCAAGAAAAACTTGTAGACCTACCATGTGTCGGTGACAATTTATTTGGAGAAAAGGTCCAAGAAGCAGTACAACAGCTTAAGGACCATACAGAGACTCTACGTCAACTGTCTCAAATCCCACAAGAGCCCTCTACACAATCTTCTTGTCGCCTTCCCCGAAGAGAACCCATACGCTCTTACTATAGGCCACGGAGATACTACCCCCAAACTTCTAGGGGTAGGTCAACCAGGCCACAACAATGGTCCCAGGCCAGACAGCCTAGGCCTACCGGTCCGCAACCTCCTGCACAGACAGGCCCAGCGGCGGGCTTTTGAAATACAGGCCAGAGAACAAATCCATCCCCTAAATCCTCGACCAGCCCTGCCAGTGGGAGGAAGAGTATCCTATTTTCACACACATTGGCTAAACATAACATCAGACCAAAGGGTACTCTCCATAGTCTCTCGAGGTTACAAACTAAATTTCCTCTCAATTCCTCCAGAATCTCCACCAAGTTTCTTCCCACAACAAAATTCGCAACTAATTCAATTACAAGTAGAATTATCCATCCTTCTGAAAGCCAGGGCTGTACAGCCAGTGCCCCGGACTCAGCAGGGCAGAGGATTCTATTCCCGGTATTTCCTCATCCCAAAGAAAACCGGAGGCCTACGTCCCATCCTAGACCTCAGAAATCTCAACAAATATCTGAAAAAAGAAAAATTCAGGATGGTTTCTCTAGGCACCATGCTTCCACTACTTCAAACAGGAGATTGGCTTTGTTCTCTGGATCTTCAAGAAGCTTAAGCTCACATTCCCATATTCCCTCCTCATCGCAAGTACCTGCGCTTCATGGTGGGCCATCAACATTTCCAATTCAGAGTTCTACCATTCAGACTGGCATCTGCTCCCAGAGTCTTCACCAAATGTCTGGCAGTAATAGCAGGACACTTGCACAAAGAAGGTGTCCATGTTTTCCCATATTTGGGTGACTGGCTCATCAAGAGTCCATCTCAGCAAGGAGCTCTCGCTTCTCTGACGCGAACAATTGCCCTACTTCACTCCATGGGATTTCTCATCAATTAAAAAAAATCCCATCTCACTCCAACTCACCTGCTTCAATTCATAGGAGCAGAATTGAACACCAATCTAGCAAATGCCATTCTACCTGTAGATCAAGCAGAGACACTCACTCTACTAGCAAGATCCATTTACTTACAGAAACAAATGACAGCTCATCAGTTTCTAACTTTACTAGGCTATATGGCCTCCACAGTTCATGTCACTCCTATGGCACAGCTCACCATGAAAGTTACCCAGTGGACTTTAAGATCACAATGGATCCAAGCCATTCAACCACTACATTATTCAATTCAAGTGACCCACCAACTAAGATCATCTCTACTTTGGTGGACAAACATGGACAACTTGCGCAAAGTCCTACCTTTTCAGCAACCAGTCCCACAGATAACTTTAACTACAGATGCATCCACCTTGGGTTGGGGAGCTCACATAGACAATCTCCAAACACAAGGCACTTGGACAAACCTCGAAGCAACATTTCAAATAAATTTCCTAGAGCTTCGAGCTATACGTTATGCGCTACATGCGTTCAAGGACTGCCTTTCACACAAGACTGTTCTCATCCAAATGGACAACACAGTAGCCATGTGGTACATCAACAAACAGGGAGGTACGGGCTCGTATCTCCTTTGTCAAGAAGCTGCACAGATTTGGGCCTGGGCCCTAACACACTCAATGTTCCTCCAGGCCACTTATCTGGCAGGACTTCAAAATGTACTAGCGGATCGCCTCAGTCGTCAATTCCAGCCACACGAATTGTCCTTGGATCCCTCAGTAGCAACCAGGATCTTTTAGCGTTGGGGCCAACCGACAATAGACCTCTTTGCGTCACATCTGAATCACAAAGTAGACAAATTCTGTTCTCTACACAACCGAGAGAATCAGCCAGCCAAGGACACTTTTGCTCGCCCTTGGAACTCAGGCCTGCTATACGCGTATCCTCCAATACTGCTCATAACCAAAACTCTAGTGAAGCTACAACAGGACAAGGGGTCCATGATACTCATAGCCCCGTATTGGCCTCGACAAGTATGGTTTCCCACACTTCTAGACCTCTCAATCAGGGATCCCATTCGTCTGGGAGTGGCTCCCACTCTCATAACTCAGGATCAGGGTCGGTTACGCCATCCCAACCTTCAATCCCTATCCCTGATAGCATGGATGTTGAAAGCTTGATTTTACAACCACTCAATCTTTCAAAAAGTATATCTCAAGTGCTTATAGCTTCACGTAAACCTTCCACATGAAAGAACTATTCTTCAAAATGGAAACGGTTTTCTTTGTGGTGCAGGCAAAAGGATATCGATCCTTTCACCTGCCCCACTACTTCTCTACTAGACTACTTACCATCTGTCAGAATCTGGTCTCCAGACTTCTTCTGTAAGAGTACATCTAAGTGCAATCTCAGCTTACCATAACAAGATGGGAGATGCACCTATTTCCACACAACCTCTCGTAAGTAGATTTATGAGAGGTTTAACTCATCTTAAACCACCAATTCGGCCACCAGTCATACAATGTGACCTGTATCTGGTTTTAACAACACTAATGCTTTCTCCTTTTGAACCCATAGATTCCTGTGACCTTAAATATCTCACATGGAAGACTATCTTCTTCATAGCCATTACATCAGCTAGAAGGGTTAGTGAGTTAGAAGCACTTGTCACGTATGCACCCTATACAAAGTTCCTACATGACAGAGTGGTTCTCGGTATACATCCAAAATTCCTTCCCAAAGTGGTTACGGAATTCCACTTGAACCAATCCATTGTTTTACCCACATTCTTTCCAAGGCCCCATTCTCATCCAGGAGAAACAGCCTTACATTCCATGGACTGTAAACATGCACTAGCATTCTATATCAACCGCACTGCAGTCCACAGAAAATCCACACAACTGTTTGTATCTTATGATCCAAACAAACCAGGGAAACCGGTGGGTAAACATACTATATCCAATTGGCTAGCAGATTGCATACAGTTTTGCTATGAAAAAGCAGGCCTTCCTGTCCAAGGGCGGGTAAAGGCCCATTCAGTACGAGCAATGTCAACCTCAGTAGCACACTATCGTTCAGTGCCAATTCTTGACATATGTAAAGCAGCAACATGGAGTTCTCTTCACATATTTGCAGCTCATTTCTGTTTGGACAAACAAGGACGACAAGATTCAGCCTATGGACAATCTGTATTAAAGAACTTATTTCCAGCATAATCCCAACTCCTTCTACATCCAACCTGCTGTAATCCACAGCTGACTTATTTCAACAACAATACTTCACTGTTGCCTCAATACAAAATGACTCAGCCTCTAGCTTGCTAATCACCCATATGTGAGGACTAGCATCCTGCTTGTCCTGGAATAAAGCAAAATTGCTTACCTTGTAATATGTGTTATCCCAGGACAGCAGGATGTAGTCCTCACAGAACCCACCCGCCACCCCGCGGAGTTGGGTCTCATTCCTTTTATTATTTTATTTTTTGCTAAAGCTTATTGCCACATACGAGACTGAAGAGAGACACCTGTGGCAGAGAATATCATGGCATGCTCAGTGGCCTCACAGGGCCAGTCAAACGTTTCTAGAAACTTTGACAGAAAGATTTCTCGCGCTGGGCTCCGTCGGTGATGTCACCCATCTGTGAGAACTACATCCTGCTGTCCTGGGATAACACCTATTCTCACAGGACAAGCAGGATGGTTGTCCTCACAAATGGGTGACATCGAGGATGGAGCCCACCACGGAAAACTTCTGTCAAAGTTTAATAGAACTTTGACTGGCCCCTACTGGGCATGCCCAGCAAGGCACTGACCCTGCAGCCAGCAGGGGTCTCCCTTCAGTCTTCTTTTTTCCGCGCAGCAGTTGCCACACGGTGAAAGGAGCTCTCTAACCACGTTCCTGACAGGAATTTGGAAATTAATTTCCTAAGAAAATTTGCCCCTCAGGGGTCTCCCTTCGACAAATTTTTTAGTCATCTTACGGAACCCGGTAAGTTTTTTGCCTTTTTCCATCGACTGCCGTCGAATTTGGCCCTCGAGGCCTGTTGGCACTTACCGATCCCCAGCCTAAATTTTGGCTTCCAGCCATGGCAACGGGGTTCCGTCGTTGTCCGGATTGTACCCGGACTATGTCCATCACAGACCCCCACAGGGTTTGTGTAATGTGTTTGGGTAGTGAGCATGATGTCCTGACTTGCACCAAATGTGCCTTAATGACACCCAAGGGTCGCAAAGCCAGGATGGAGAAGATGGGGCTCCTCTTCCATGCACCCACCCCAACGCCATCGATAGCATCGACGTCATCGGAACCGGCACCGTCGAAGTTGTACCATCATCGTCAACCCTCCGGTGACCGTCCGCCATCGATCGCTTCTCGGCCGTCGACTCCCGTCCCTTCCCCGGATGGGCGAGGGGATCGGAAGGAAAAGCACCGCCATCGACGGCACAAGTCTCGGCCTGTCGAGGATCCACAGCCATCGACCTCTGCTCAAGCCGAGCCACCGACAAAGAAGCCGCGAACAGACCGGACACCCTCCACGTCTCGTTCGCCGGCATCGAGGAAACCCTCACCCTCTCGGGGTGTGGGGGCCGTGATCCCACCGGTTACGGTGGTCCCTCCGGCCCTGCCTCAGCCTCCCTCTCCCGTCGAGCCGGGTATGGTTACCCCTGGTCTCCGGGCAGAACTGGACCGGCTGGTCCAGGAGGCCATCGAGAAAGCGATGAAGAAATTACAACCTCCATCGGCACCGTCTCCGGCACCGGTTCCAGTGCCGCCCCCGGCACCGACGCCGGCACCGGCTTCGCCACCGAGGAGAGAACCGACCACCGAGCCGTTGATACAAGCGCTAGCACCGCTACTGAGCCGCATGGAGGCACTCATGACGGCCCTTCCATCGGTGATTCCAGTGCCATCGACAACACCACCGTCTCCGACTGGTTTCTCATCGGCAGGAGAAACACCATTTCGAATTCCCCCTTCCGGGGGTAGTTCCATCGGTACCTTCTGGTATATCTCCACCGATTTATCCTTCGGCTCCATCGATTCCGCGCCAGGCACCGATTCCATCGGCAGCACAGAAGCCATCGATGCCATTTCTGGTTCCACCTACCACACCGATTCCACCTCGGTTTCCATCGATGCCTTCAGAGCCTCAGCCAGGTCCATCAGGGCTACAAGCCCCACATGATCCCTACGATACCTGGGGTGATGATGATGATACCTCTTCTGACACAGATTTGCCTTCGCCACCATCTCCTACAGAGAGTAGAAAAAGATCTCCTCCTGAGGATCTATCTTTCATTAATTTTGTGAAAGAGATGTCAGAAGTTGTACCTTTTCAACTACAATCTGAAGCTGATGACAGACACCAGATGATGGAACTACTTCAATTTCTGGATGCTCCAAAAATCATCGCTTCCATCCCTATACACCAAGTGTTTTTGGATCTGCTCAAGAAAAACTGGGAATCTCCTTCATCGGTGTCACCAGTTAACAAGAAAGCTGACTCCACATACCTTGTCCAGTCAGCACCAGGTTTCCAAAAACCTCAACTGGATCATCGCTCTGTTGTGGTTGAGTCCGCGCAGAAGAAGGCCAAGCGTCTTAAGCCGCACTCTTCTACCCCACCTACCAGGGACAACAAGTTCCTGGATAGTGTGGGACGGAAAGTGTATCATGGAGCTATGTTGATTTCACGCATAGCTTCATATCAACTTTACATGACTCAATACAACAGAGCCATCCTTAAGCAGATGCAAGACTATGCTGACACGTTGCCGGACCAATACCAACCGCAGCTTCAAGCCCTTCTTCACAAGGGATTTGAGGCAGGGAAGCACGAGATTAGGACTGCCTACGACATATTCGATGCTTCCACGAAGGTTTCAGCCACAGCCATCTCAGCCAGACGTTGGGCTTGGTTAAAGTCATCCAACCTTCGCCCAGAGGTTCAAGATCGTCTTGCTGATTTGCCCTGCTTAGGCGACAATTTGTTTGGAGAGCAAATTCAACAGATTGTGGCGGAGTTAAAAGACCACCATGAGACGTTGAAACAACTCTCATCTGTCCCACCTGAGGTGACCTCCAAGCAACCGCAAAAGAAGGACTCTAAGAAGTCGTTCTTTCGACCACGCCGCTACTACCCTCCGTCAACTAGGGCTCGTCCTGCACGGTCCTCTAACAGGCCTCAGCCTCGTCAGCCGAGAAAGCAAAGACCTACTGTAGCCCCACCTCCTGGGCCTGCGGCGGGCCTTTGACTTCCCTGTATTGAGCACATGCCAACTCCCTCTTCCACACATTCCTGTGGGAGGTCGGCTGTACCACTTCTTACCCCGTTGGAAACAGATTACCTCAGATTACTGGGTGCTAGCAATTATCGCACAGGGTTACCACCTCAACTTCACAACACTTCCGCCAGACTCCCCGCCCCTTCAGGCATGGAGTCTAACCAGCCATTTGACTCAATTACATCAAGAAGTATCCCTTCTTCTACATTCAAATGCTATAGAACCCGTCCCTCCTTGTCAACAAGGGAAAGGATTCTATTCCAGATACTTCCTAATACCAAAGAAATCAGGGGGGTTACGTCCAATTCTGGACCTTCGGGCCCTCAACAAGTATCTGCAAAAAGAGAAGTTCAAGATGGTAACCCTGGGCGCCTTGCTCCCTCTGTTGCAAAAGGGGGATTGGCTGTGCTCTCTCGACCTCAAGGACGCTTATACCCACATTGCGATAACACAATCTCATCGCAAGTATCTGTGTTTTCTGATAGGCCACGACCATTATCAATACCGAGTACTACCTTTCGGGCTGGCATCTGCTCCACGAGTCTTTAACAAATGTCTCGTAGTAGTAGCAGCATTTCTCAGGAAGGAAGGTGTCCACGTCTACCCCTATCTGGACGATTGGCTAATCAGGGCCTCCACCCCTCAAATTGTGCAATCCTCCCTAAAGTTGACAATTCACACACTCCTCTCTTTAGGGTTTCTTGTCAAGTACGAGAAATCTTGCTTGGTCCCATCTCAGACCTTATCCTTCATTGGAGCAGACTTGGACACCTTACAGGCAAAAGCCTACCTTCCACTTCAACGAGTCCAAACTCTCATGTCTCTAGCTCGCCAGCTCCAGTCTCAACACACTGCCACAGCTCGCCAATTCCTCATCCTCTTAGGACACATGGCATCCTCGGTTCAAGTTACTCCCTTGACCCGACTAGCCATGAGAGTAACGCAATGGACTCTGCGACACCAATGGCTTCAAGCTTTCCAGCCTCTGTCCTACATCGTCACAGTTACACAAGCACTACGCCTGTCTTTAACCTGGTGGACGACTCAAGTCAATCTCCTTCAGGGCTTACCCTTTCTCCTCCCAGATCCACAGGTAATCCTAACCACCGATGCTTCCCACATCGGTTGGGGGGCCCATGTGGACGAATTACAAACCCAAGGGTTGTGGTCGCCAGAGGAAGCCGAATACCAGATAAATTTCTTGGAACTTCGAGCAATTCGCTACGCGCTCAGAACTTTCAAAGATCATCTATCAGATCAGATAATCTTAATCCAGACAGACAACCAAGTGGCCATGTGGTACATAAACAAGCAGGGAGGCACAGGCTCCTTCCTTCTGTGTCAGGAAGCTGCGCAGATTTGGGCAGAAGCCCTCTCCCATTCCATGTACCTCAAGGCCACTTACTTGCCGGGAGTAGACAATGTATTGGCAGACTAGCTGAGCCGTGTCTTCAAGCCACACGAGTGGTCACTCGATCCTCTGGTAGTGACCTCTCTGTTTCACAAGTGGGGTTTTCCCCGCATAGACCTCTTTGCGTCCCCTCAGAACCACAAAGTGGACAATTATTGCTCTCTCATTCGGAGCCAACACTCTCAGCCGAGGGATGCCTTCTCCCTCAAGTGGACGACAGGTCTGCTTTATGCATTCCCTCCACTTCCTCTTCTGTCAAGGACTCTCGTGAAGCTACGCCAGGACAGGGGAACCATGATCCTGATAGCTCCCCACTGGCCACGCCAAGTGTGGTTTCCCATACTCCAGGATCTCTCCATCCGCAGGCACATCCCTCTGGGAACGGATCCGCATCTGCTCACTCAAAACGACGGATGCCTCCTCCATCCCAACCTCCAAGCCTTGTCCCTGACGGCATGGATGTTGAAAGGTTAGTCCTTCAGCCTTTTAACCTTTCGGATTCGGTTTCTCGTGTCCTGATAGCTTCACGAAAGCCCTCCACCAGAAGATCCTATTCATATAAATGGACAAGGTACACATCATGGTGCACTTCTCAGTCCCTTGATCCCCTTTCCTGTCCAATCTCTAAGTTCTTGGACTATTTATGGCACCTATCAGAATCCGGTCTAAAGACCTCTTCCATTAGGATGCATGTCAGTGCGGTAGCCGGCCGCCTTCCATAAAGGTATAGAAGGTGTCCCTATTTCAGTACAACCCCTGGTGACACGCTTTCTTAAAGGCTTGCTCCATCTGAAGCCACCCTTACGTCCTCCGGCCCCATCTTGGGACCTTAATCTGGTTCTTGGTCGTCTAATGAAACCACCTTTCGAACCTCTGCACTCCTGTGAATTGAAGTATCTCACATGGAAAGTATTATTCCTATTGGCTATCACTTCAGCTCGCAGGGTTAGTGAGTTACAGGCCTTAGTCACCTATCCGCCTTACACTAAACTCCTGCAAGACAGGGCGGTGCTCCGCACTCACCCTAAATTTTTACCTAAGGTAGTTTCTGCATTTCATATCAATCAATCCATCATACTACCTATCTTTTTTCCCAGGCCCCATTCCAACTCTGGGGAACAGACTCTGCATACCCTAGACTGTAAACGAGCTCTAGCGTTTTATCTAGACCGTACAGTTGCTCACAGGAAGAGCACTCAATTGTTTGTCTCCTTCCATCCTAACAAGTTGGGACAACCTGTGGGTAAGCAGGCTCTTTCCTCCTGGTTGGCGGACTGCATTTCTTTTTGCTATCAGCAAGCTGGCATTCCTTTTCAAGACCGTGTAAAAGCACACTCTGTGAGGGCCATGGCGACTTCAGTAGCACACCTTCGATCGGTGCCGCTTCCTGACATCTGCAGGGCTGCAACCTGGAGTTCTCTCCATACCTTTGCAGCCCACTATTGTTTGGACAAAGCTGGAAGACAGGACTCCATCTTCGGCCAATCTGTCTTGCGTAACCTTTTTCCAACATAATGTACCAACACCCTTCCACCTTCCCAGTAGGGTGCGGATGCCCTTTCCCAAATTCCACCCCAGTTGTTGTGCCTGTTGCACGTCGTTGGGTGCATTTGGTGCAAGCCAGGACATCCTCAGCTCGGTACTCACCCATTTGTGAGGACAACCATCCTGCTTGTCCTGTGAGAAAGCAAATGTTGCTTACCTGATGTAACAGGTGTTCTCACAGGACAGCAGGATGTTAGTCCTCACGAAACCTGCCCGCCACCCCGCGGTGTTGGGTTCGTTTTAGTTTTTACTTTTTTAGGCACTGCCTGGAGCTTTGAAAATCAGACTGAAGGGAGACCCCTGCTGGCTGCAGGGTCAGTGCCTTGCTGGGCATGCCCAGTAGGGGCCAGTCAAAGTTCTATTAAACTTTGACAGAAGTTTTCCGTGGTGGGCTCCATCCTCGATGTCACCCATTTGTGAGGACTAACATCCTGCTGTCCTGTGAGAACACCTGTTACATCAGGTAAGCAACATTTGCTTTACAAGGTAAGCAATTTTGCTTTATGTATTATACTATTTTTCAATTCTAGTGTTATTTGTTTATTGTTTTATGTGTTATTTTTGTAAATCACTCTGAGTGATTTCTTAAATTTGGAAAGGGTAATTCATAAATAATTATAAATAAATTATAAATTATAAATAAATAAATATTTATCCAGAACTTTCTAAAGTTTTATAAATGCCACCATTACTTCATATTTATAGGTTAAACACACTAAATTCTATGACTGGACAGACAAGGCTGGGCAGGTAAGTTTGGGCAGGCAAGGCTAGAAGGCGGGCTGAACAAGGCTAGGCTAAAGGTAAGGCTTGGATAAGGCACAGCTGAAGGCAAGGCTTGGACAAGGCATGCAGGGCTTGGCAGGCAGGTCACAGCAAGGATGGGCAGGATACTGGGCAGGACCTGGAACTAGATAAGAACTTACTGAGACAGAACTCTAGTACAGGTAGGACTGGACAGGATACTGAAACAGACAGGACTGGTAGGGCACAACAAGACTAACCAATGCCAAGACCAAACAAGGAAGGCCAGAGCAGGAGTTAGACAGGATAACACCAAACAGAGAACATAGAAGCCTGAAGGCAACAAGGCAGGATGCCCATAGACCACTAGGCAATAGAAAGGCCTGGAGAGGCCACAAGGTAGGGTACTAGACAGAGTAGGCCTGAAGGCAGGATAAAATTCAGAATAGGCCCGAAGGCCTCAATGCAGGGCAAAGAGTAAGAAGGCTGGAAGGCCAAAAGACAAGGCAAGGCATGGAGCAAGAAGGCCAAAAGGCCACAAGGCAAGACAAAGAGTAAGAAGGCCAAAAAGGCAGGAAGGCCCAAAGATCACAAGGGAACCCAAAAACAGGGCCCAGGACATGGAGCCAAGTGTGACACCATGTGAAGAAAAGGATACAATAGTAAGGCAGATGGCACATGTAAGTAGTGCTTCTTCACACTACTGCTATTTTATAAACCTCACACATATGTGTGTAAGAACTGGTGCATGAATCTTTGCTTGTATAAAAAAGGGCCAGATTAGAGGTGGGTCAGGGGTGTCTCAGGGTGGGGCCAACATTTATTCACATAAATCCCTATTTTATAACCTGTGAAGCAGCACATGTCGGGCTGTTACCTTTGTATATTTACTTCTGTTCTTTAGCAGGTGTAATTCAGAATAAAACTCTTTATAGCCAAAAACTGACTGGGTGAGTATTCTGGGTGAACTGGGGGGCGTGCAGCCTGAAGAACCAGAGAGGTCTAGATAACCTAGAGATAGACTGGGCAAACTGGTAGACTAATTGGTAAAACTGGGAATTTCCTTCACGTGTGCATGTTATAAAATGTGCTCACTTGTGCGTGTAAAAGCCAATAAGTTCTAAGGAAAATACATGAATAATGTTTCCTTGTGTAACTGCTTAAAATTAAGCACACACTTAAGTGTGCTAGGTATATTTTATATAATGTGCGTGGACGATACAAAATTGTAGCTCAAGGGATCTTGCACCCACATATGCGCATATATGGACATGCACACGCTTATTTTAAAGTTACTATCCCTGTTTCTGTTACTCAGGGCTTAATTTTGGTTGGAACAACCCAGAATTGCATTCTGTCACCATTTTTACAGGATCTAAGGAAGCGGAATAGAGGTAGCAGTGTAAATCAATTCTAGTTCCCCCTCAGAAATGGAGCAGAAACAGGCTGGATAAACAAATAAGCATGGGAGTAGCTTGCTTATTGCGGTGGTTACTACCCCTAACCAATTAAGCTTGATACTTCACTTAGATGCAGCTCCAGCACTGCTCTCTACATCAGTGGCGGGGGTGGAAGGTAACTAGAACCAAAAAGTTACTAATAAGGGCCAAGAGTAATAGATAAGTATGAGAAAAAAAATAAGTGTGAAAGCTTGCCGGGCAGACTGGATGGGCTGTTTGGTCTTCTTCTGCCGTCATTTCTATGTTTCTATGTTTCTATCTGTTCCAACTCCGCTGCAGAAATGTGATGGCTCATATCATTTCTGGTAACCCAGGTCCCAGAGGACGCAAAGCAGAATGTATTGGAGCTGCTTACACTAAGATGAGACAGCCACATGGCCTTGATTTGTGTGCATTTTCCTGGCACAACTGAGGAGGCCCTGAGGGATAATGGCCAAAGACAAAAAGACTTGAGGTGAATGCCTGTCGGCCCAGTGCTTCTGCCGCTACTGGGTATGTCAGCTTCCTGGACAGGTTGCTGCTTTCTAATTGGATTCTTGGGCCTGTTGTCTCTGCCACTGTTGGAACATATTAGGGGAGCAGGAAGGGGCAAGTGATTGAGGGGATGGGAGAGGGGGAGAGAGTGAATGAATGTATTAGAGGAAAGCAGAGTGAGGGTGAAAAAGGGCAAGAAAGTAAGTGAGGAGTTGTGGGGTCGTGAAAGTGAGGAGATCGGAGTGGAAGTGGGTTCTATGAGTGAAGTGATTAGAGGGGCAGAAAAAGAGTGAGGGAAGGGAAAAGATAAGAATTGTGTGGTGGCGAGAGGGAGAGAGTGAGCATCATAATCGGCTTCACTTTCCCAATGTTGAGCACAGAGATCTCTTGATGCCAGCTAAGGATTTTAAGATGAAGAGAAAACTATGGTTTTGACTGGGATGTTGATTCTTTGATTTATGGATGCTCTTGTTTGCAACAATTTTGGATGAAGTCATGGCAAAAGATAAATGGAATATTAAACACCCCAGTGAAAATGTCATTAACCATTAGTGTCTTAGATTGTTTACCTCGCTGCATTATGTCATCCCATGTCGTCCCATGACATCTGTTCAGAGGTATGGAGCGGTAAAGAAGCAGTGACAATGGCAATTTGATTTGAAACATAATGCAGCGAGGTAAAAAATCTAAGTAGTTGGAGATTTCTATTGTGAGACTCCCCTGAAGAAAGACTTTTGTCTGAAACACGAACGTGTCGGGATTCAGTTTCATCATTTAAAGAAGCCAACACCCAGGAAGTAGGAAGGTAGCGGCTTTAATACAAGTACAAACCTTAAAATTCCACTCAAAGTTTCATTTTTTCTCCGCTGACAGATTAGCGTTAACAACACAACTGACGTCATTGAAATTTTGGGACTTTATTGAGAATACACTCTATAAAAAATTCTTTTAAAAAAATTGTATACGGAGGTGGCAGGAGGTTAATGATTATGACCAATAACAAATTGGTGCAAAGACAGTTAAATAAGACTTTTTGAAAAATTTTAGATCCATATTGAGTGTAGGTATTGAATTTAAAGATAAAAGTAACATTGATATTCATTAAGTCCATTTTTAGTCACTTTTACCCCTTTGCTTTGGGGATGTGCCTCAAGTCTGACCGGTCTCTCCCTTCTTTCCACTGAGGTCCATATATCCAGGCCCTACCACAGACTTCCTTGACTATGAGCCCCAGTCACTGTAGGTTCATTCATCTAGCTCCCAGACTCTTTTTCTGCAGTCAGCCATGCCTGTTCTCGCAGCTCTGGTTTTACTTCTACCGTCTACTCCAGCGGTGCATTCCCTGGCTCCTTTGGCTCTTCGCCGGGTACTTCTGCATGGCTTTCTTCCAGCTTTTCTCTGGGACAATCACAGTTGGCCTCAGCCTGGTTCAGACCCTTCCCAGCTACAGATCTGTAGTGTCTTGTGCATGTACTATCCTTATCTTTCTCTTGTACCTCAGGGAATTTGTTCCTCCGGATAGCAGACAGCTGGTCAGGTGATTTATAGGGCTGCTGCACTTCTTCTTCTTCTAGGTGAACTGAGCCCTTCCCTGGCCTTGCCTCTGACAGCTCTTTCCTGGTACATGCCTAGGCAATCTGGCTCTTTACTAAGTTCTCTTGCAGTTACCTATGTCCTTCCAGGAGAGTTTGAAGCCAAGCTTGCATTTTTTTTGTTGTTTAGTTGTGTTCTAGCGCTGACTAGGCTGGCTTGTTTCCAGAGGCCCCCACCCTGTTCAACCTTTCCTTTCTTTTTCTATTGAAAACAAAAAAAGAAAAGTGAAAAAAAAAACAATCCTGGTTGTTAATTTCTAACTCAGTCCCCTGATAATTTGGGCAGGGCTACCCACTTTAGCTAGCTGTTCAAAATTCCTAGGCTGCTGCTGCTGCTGCTGCTACAGCAAGGCCCAAAATAAACAAACAAAAACATTTTCTAGCTGTTCAGGTTTTATGTTCTGTCTGATCCATTATCTTTTACTCTTTCCAGTGCTCTGTGCTAGGCTTAGCAGCAATGTTTCAGTACCATCCTTCTCCTCTGAGCAGGAATCATACAGTAAACATTTACTCACTTCTCTCTTTTATAATTATTGACATGGGTCTCCCTCTGTGTGCTGCTTAAATGGGAAATCCCATTTCAAATCCCATATGTGCCATAGCCAAGTGGTTTTAGGCTGGAGACATGAACTGCACAGGGACTCCAGCCTTCTCTTCTTAAGGAATGGTTTATTAATAGTGCAAAACTCAAACTGCTTACCTTCAGAGGCATAAACAAAGACACCTTTCACATTCAGCCTTGAAATTCAGGACAGCAATATTTTAGGAGCTGCCTTCTCCTGGTGACCTGAAGGCTCTCTGTTCCCCTCTTGGCCTAAACCCCTATTTTTGTTCTCAGGGACCCATCCACAGAGCTTCTTGTTTCTCTAGCTTTTAAGGTGGACCAGACCAGAGGGGTTTCAGGGGCAATTCTTCATAGAGTCATTGTGGATAATATATTGAAATGAGCCCTGGATTAACCATTAAACACAATAATGTGCATAGGGCACCAAGAGAAGGGGGCACCACAGATTGTTGAAATTTTGCTTTTTTTCTGTTGCCTCCTAGTTATAAGTAAATAATTTGCTTATATTTATTACTGCTATTTAGTGTTAAATAAACATTTTAAAAAAAAAAATGTATATAGTTGTGGGGTCTGGCCTAGGAGATGGTCTGGAAGAAAACTGAATTTTTTTTTAAATTCATCTTTATTGGCTCATTAATTGCAAAAACCAGATACAATAACAATAGCAGAAGCAATCATGACAACCCTTCTGGCTAACCATACAAACAAACAAAATGACCCATGTTTTCAACATTTCCTCCTGTCCACTGAGAGCAGACACCCCCTACAGACAAACTATCATTCAGACTCGCAAAGACACATATTCAAAAAACCATACAATCACACACCCACCGAGGACAGCTCATAGCCTGGTAGAACACACAGAGCGTTAAAATGCCCAGGCCTAGATATACATATAACTGAACCTGAAGAACTTTATCCTTCAGGAAGATAAACGATTTCTGATTAGCTATGGCCCTTTTCCGGAGTAATTCCAACTGCAGAGTATGAAGCATCTGTTCTTTCCACTGAGCATATGTAGGCTCCTCCTCCTTTTTCCAGCACATTAAGATAACCTTTTTAGCAAGGAGGGTGGTCACGGCAAGAAAGGTTCTACTGCCCTTGAGGTATCGGGCACCCTTTATCCCAGAAACAGAAGCATACAGAGATTCCCGATCAAGAAACAGAACACCCCAACAGCTTATCCAAATAAGCCATAATCTGGTTCCAAAAAGGTTGGACCTTATAACATCATGTAAACAAGTGACCGAAGTCTCCTGGGACTGCTTTACACTTCAAACATGTGTCAGAGTCCCATAGCTTCATCAAGACACCAAGTACCCTGGTAATGTAAAAAAACTGAATTTTTAATATCTTATTTCACCTTCAGCACTTATTGAATCTTAATGTCTTGTCAGTTAAGCAATGGAAGAGGCAAGGGGGCACTATCGTTGGGCTATGCTTAGGGCATCAGTTGGCCTTAATCTAGCCCTGCTTGAAATCCTCAATTCTGTATGCAGTGGTGATCAAAAAAGCAAATAGAATATTAGGAATGATCCGAAAGGGAATGGAGAATAAAACAAAAAATATTATATTGCCTATTTACCAACTTATGGTGTGCCACACTTTGAGCATGTGCAGTTCTGATAGCCCAACGCAAAGAAGATAAATTGGAGCTAGAAACAGTACAGAGAAAGTTAGCAAAAATGATAAAGGAGATGGAACAGCTCCCTTATGAAGAAAGGTTAAACAGGCAAGTGATCTTCATCTTGCAGACAAGAAGACTAAGATGTTTACAAAGATGTCGGGTGGGCAATTTTATGAAAGGCCATCTCTATGTGTCAAACACTGTTTTACGATTTGAAATTTACCCTCCCTATGAAGATCTAGAGCTAATATAAAATGCACTTCAAAGGCATCATAAGGAGAATTAACAGTAAATCAGTTGATTGGTAGATGCAAGAAATATGGCTGTGACTGTGTATGAGGCTTTGGCTATGGCGTGATTGATGCAGCCTGGCAGGCAAACCTGCTAAGCCCATGCTGACAGCAGGTGGACACGCTTCAACTGGGACTAGGACTGGGCTTCACCTATACCAGTCCCATTCCCCGCAGGATGAGCCCTTGAGTTCCAAGGGCCGGCAGGGCTTAGGCAAGAGACCCATTGGAAGCAGTCAGACAGGTAGGCCAAGGTCGAGACAGGCAGCTATCAATGGGTATCAGAGTCCATGCAGCGGTCAGGGCAGCTGAAGCTTAAGCAGCGTCAGAATGCAGGCAGAGATCAGGGCAGGTGGAGATCAAGCAGTGTCAGAATCCAGGCAGAGGTCAGGGAGCAAGAGTCAGTCAGAGAGAAAAATAAGGGGAAGACAATGAAGAGAACAGGCAAGACATGGACCAGGATAACCAAGACCAGGAAAGGCAAGACACGGGCTAGAACTAGGCAAGGCAAGGTGCAGGACAGGGGCAGAGATGAGGCAAGGCAGAAGTGGGAACAAGGAGCAACACGCACTGCAAGCTAACCTGGAGGATCTTTTGTGAGGCATTGGCTGAAGCGTGATTGGGGTTCAAATCCCCAGCCGACACTGACATCATCTCTCTGAACAGAGTTTCTATTCAGGCTGTGAGGTCAATATCAGCTGCTCGATCCTGCTCGCAAGCCCAAAGCATCACACAGGAGCAGGGGAATATGTCGGCGTCTTTGCCACAGTTGCAGCTCACGGCATCCCGAGGTGCGTGTGGCTGGTCACGGTCATTCCGTGGCTGGCCCAATGTTTTAATGGCATTTTACTGGACAGATATGTATTTATTAAATATACATTGTAGCAGTAGCATTGTTAGATGATAGAATTGTTTTCTGTATTTCTTGATGAAACCAATACTGGTTTGTGTCAGTTTGCACTGTATCTTTTCTTTAGAGTGGCACTAGAATTTGTTAGAATTTTATTATATTAAATCCAAAAATCAGATTTTACAGCCATGCTATGGTTCTTGTGATGTTTGCGATAGAATGGTGATGCTGGTACTTGAAGCACCTACAGTGGAAATCTTTAAGAATAATATTGGCACATTTGTGTTGCCAAATTATCAATAGATATAAAGATAAATTAGCTATCTAATTTACATAATGTGATGCACACTGAGAGCCAGCCTGTATCATATGGAAAGATGCAGTTTGTTCAGTCTGGTCTCTACTTCATTATGATTCCCAGAGTTTTGATAGAGATATTGTAAATATGGGCAGAAGTGTGTGAACCCCTGGCACTTAGTGGCCACCCCTCCCCCACTCCATTTACTTGCTAAGGGTGCAGGCACAGAGCCAGCTCCTGTAGCCCACTCGCTAGCTTCCTGGTGCTTGTATATGCAAGCACAGCAGGAGCAAAAAGCCAATGAGAGGAGAGGGAGGACCAGCAAAGGGGGGGGGGGGGGGGGCGTGAATTCAATGAGGGCACCAGAGAACCTGAAAAGCTAAGATGAACAGATATGACTAGTGGTGCCTATGCCTGAGCTAGGGTTGCCAACTCACCCCCAGTTTAACTGAACAGGCTGATCCAGTCCTAATTTTGCCCCATTGCATGCATGGAGATGTAGTTCTGATTATCCCATTGCTTTCTCTTAGACAGTCAGAACTACAATCCCATGCATGTAATGAGGTAAAGCCAGACTGGATCAGACTGTTTGGTCAAGTTGGGGTAAGTTGGCAACCCTAGCCTGAGCACTGCCACAAGCATGCTATGGAACAGCCACTACCAGCTAGACCAAGCCAACATCACCAGAGCTATGGGATAATGCAGCACTGAGAAACCAAAGTGGCCTTATTTTTAGGGAGACACAGAGCTGAGACTGTGATTAGCAGCAGGCCTTGCCTGCAGCATTCCTGCTTATTGTGACTTAGCCAAAAAAGCATCCTTCAAAAATTGGAAGAAGGATCCATCTGAAGAAAATAGGGGAAAACATAAGCATTGTCAAGTTAAGTGTAAAACATTGATAAGACAGGCGAAGAGAGAATTTGAAATGAAGTTGGCCATAGAAGCAAAAACTCATAATAAAAACTTTTTAAAATATATCTGAAGCAAGAAACCTGTGAGAGAGTCAGTTGGACCATTAGATGACCGAGGGATTAAAGGGGCTCTTAGGGAAGATAAGGCCATTGCATAAAGACTAAATGAATTCTTTGTGTCCGTGTTTTCTAATGAGGATGTTGGGGAGATACCAGTTCCAGAGATGGTTTTCAAGGGTGATGAGTCAGACAAACAACCAAATCACTGTGAACCTGGAAGATGTAGTTGGCCAGATTGACAAACTAAAGAGTAGCAAATCACTTGGACTCGATGGTATGCATCCTAGGGTACTGAAGGAACTAAAAAATGAAATTTCTGATCTATTAGTTAAAATTTGTAACCTATCATTAAAATCATCCATTGTACCTGAAGATTGGAGGGTAGTCAATGTAACCCCAATATTTAAAAGGTCTCCACGGGCGATCTGGGTAACTATAGACCAGTGAGCCTGACTTCAGTGCTGGGAAAAATAGTGGAAACTATTCTAAAGATCAAAATCGTAGAGCATATAGAAAGTCATGGTTTAATGGTGCACAGTCAACATGGATTTACCCAAGGGAAGTCTTGCCTAACAAATCTGCTTCATTTTTTTGAAGGGGTTAATAAACATGTGGATAAAGGTGAACCATTACATATTGTGTATTTGGATTTTCAGAAGGCATTTGACAAAGTCCCTCATGAGAGGCTTCTAAGAAAACCAAAAAGTCATAGGATAGGAGGCGATGTCCTTTCGTGGATTACAAACTGGTTAAAAGACAGGAAACAGAGAATAGGATTAAATGGTCATTTTTCTTAGTGGAAAAGGGTAAACAGTGGAGTGCCTCAGGGATCTATACTTGGACCGGTGCTTTTTAATATATATATATAAATGATCTGGAAAGGAATACGATGAGTGAGATTATCAAATTTGTGAACGATACAAAATTATTCTTAGTAGTTAAATCACAAGTGGATTGTGATACATTACAGGAGGACCTTGCAAGACTGGAAGATTGGGCATTCATATGGCAGATGAAATTTAATGTGGACAAGTGCAAGATGTTGCATATAGGGAAAAATAACCCTTGCTGTAGTTACATGATTTTTGGGTTCCATATTAGGAGTTACCACCCAGGAAAAAGATCTAGGCATCATAGTGGATAATACTTTAAAATCATCAGCTCAGTGTGCTGCAGCAGTCAAAAAAGCAAACAGAATGTTAGAAATTATTAGGAAGGGAATGGTTAATAAAACGGAAAATGTCATAATACCTCTGTATCGCTCCATGGTGAGACTGCACCTTGAATACTGTGTACAATTCTGGTCGCCACATCTCAAAAAAAGATATAGTTGTGATGGAGAAGGTACAGAGAAGGGCAACCAAAATGCTAAAGGGGATGGAACAGCACCCCTATGAGGAAAGGCTGAAGAGGTTAAGACTGTTCAGCTTGGATGGGGGGATATGATAGAGGTCTTTAAGATCATGAGAGGTCTTGATCGAGTAGATGTAAATTGGTTATTTACACTATTGGATAATAGGAGGACTAGAGGGCATTCCATGAAGTTAGCAAGTAGCACATTAATCGGAGAAAATTCTTTTTCACTCAACGCACAATTAAGCTCTGGAATTTGTTGCCAGAGGATGTGGTTAGTGCAGCTAATGTAGCTGGGTTCAAAAAATGTTTGGATAAGTTATTGGAGAAGAAGTCCATTAACTGCTATTAATCAAGTTTACTTAGGGATTAGCCACTGCATTTAATTGCATCAGTAGCATGGGATCTTCTTGGTGTTTGGGTAATTGCCAGGTTCTTGTGGCCTGGTTTGGCCTCTGTTGGAAACAGGATGCTGGGCTTGATGGACCCTTGGTCTGACCCAGCATAGCAATTTATTATGTTCTTATGTTCATTCATATGAAATAAAGTTTGTTTGACCTTTCTCGCTTGAACCCATTTTGT
Organism: Rhinatrema bivittatum; assembly: GCF_901001135.1. Classification (NCBI taxonomy): domain Eukaryota; kingdom Metazoa; phylum Chordata; class Amphibia; order Gymnophiona; family Rhinatrematidae; genus Rhinatrema; species Rhinatrema bivittatum. The sequence continues at coordinate 355,397,219 of NC_042615.1, read as the reverse complement.
TCCCCACCATCACCAAACCCACAGACTCAGGGGTAGGAGTGGGAGTGGAACCCAAGCATGTAACAGTAGTGTAGATATGGAGAACATTTAGAAAAGATCTGGTCAAGTCATAAAATGGCATCTAAGGAATAGACTCGGTCTGGTCCTATGGAAAACATGCTGTGGCTGCTTGGTTCCCAATTGAAGCCTTTATTTAATTTCACTTAACTGAGGTTTTTCCAGTGCTTAAAATCTCTCTGTATAGGTGATACAAGGCCTTAAATGGTATCAATCAGCCTTTATGTTACCGTCTGTATGCCCATTCCTGTTGCGAGCGGATTGGTGGACTCTTGGACCGGCCTTGCGGAGAAGATGGAAGCCCTCCGCTGAGATGAGCGAGGCAGGAAGGCAGTGTCAAGCAAACAAGGATGTGGAACTTGGCCGTGGAAGTCTGCGATTCCCCCGGGAGAGGCCCGAGAGGCCGAGCCGCTGGGACTGAGGAGACTAGGATGCTGAAGAGATAGCTTTGCCCTGGAAGCCCGCGACTCCCCGGGAGGAGCCCGTGAGGTCCGAGCCGCTGGGACTTACGAGACTTAGGAGGTTGAAGAGATGGCTTCGCCCTGGAAGCCCGCGACCCCCCTTGAGGAACCCATGAGGTCCGAGCCGCTGGGATTTAGGAGATCTAGGATGCTGAAGAGAAACCAAAGACTGACCAGGGTCGAGGCAAGCGGCAGGCAGAAGAGTCAAGAACAAGGCCGAAGTCAGGAACCAGGAAGTCAAGCAAAAGGTCCCCGGACAGGAACTGAGTCACAGGACCCACACAGGAAAGGAATCCTCTGGAACACAGGCTGGAAGTACCTGAAGCAGTACAGCACAACGAGGGTCAGGCAGGAACCTCATTGCAAGGCGATCTGCTGTGATCAGACGCCGGGTTTAAATACCCCCTGGCGTCTGATGTCACTTTAGGGGCTGACCCGCGGCTTGGCGGGAAGTGCCCTTTAAATTCCTGCTCCTTGCGCGCGCGCCTAGGAGGGGAGGGGCTACATTCCGTGAGTCGGCGGCATCTCCGTCATGGAGACGCCGCCGCGGCACCACCCGACCAGGCCCGAGCTGGTGCGACCCCCGCGAGAGCGGCCCACCCAGAACCGGACCCCGCCGGCCACGGCCCGAGGGAGGAGGTAAGGGCTCGGTCGCCGGACTGGCGACCGAGACCGCAACAATTCCTCTATGTAGCCTAAGAATCCAAAGGTAACATGCAATCTCCAGGAGCTAAGAGTGTCTAGCAAATAGTTTTCTTGAGTGCTTTAAATAGTTATGGATATCTTTTTTTCTTTTTTCTTTTTTTACTGAACGGTGCAATTTCATCCTGCACAAATATAGTAATAATAAATATATGGCTTTAGAAGGACTCCCTTGTGTGTTGTGGTTTGAAACCTTCTTTAAAATGTCAGAAACAAAATAGGACAAAGAATAGTTATATTGGCAGCTGGTAAAGCTGTGATGTAAAAAAGTGGCCAGAACAGTAACAGGATTCAACCAAACTCTCTTGCCAGAGATAGCTGTATTGCAACTAAGCATTTAGTACTCACTCATTTGAAGCATTCTGAAACATTTTTAGGGAGTCTTCCAGGAAAAGCAGCTGTGAAAATGTATCATAATACCAGCAATCTTCCTCCAAATACAGTTTCTCTTGGAAGGTAGTTTTTTTAGAAAAGGGATTTGTTGGGGGGTTTTTTATCCCTTTTTCGAAGGTTTAAAGTAATATATGAGAAACTCCAATGTAACTACATTTTTCATTGGAAAGCGGGCTCTAAATGCTATATTTAAACATATCCAGGAATATGGGTAGACATCTAGGCATCTCTAGGCAGTTAATTTTTTTCATTAACAGCTCCATTAAATGTAAAAGACAACCTTCAGAATATTTAGGTATGTGCAAAGGCTTAAATTCTGACATAAAATTGGTAGGACACATGAGAGAGAGAAAATCTACAAAACGTATTTCTGGCAAAAATAGTACTAGTAGGTCTAAATTGTCATCATTTTTTAAGTGCAGCATGACTCAATTAGAAAAAACTAGCTTTTAACTGTGATGTGAGAAGCAGTTAGACCTGAAGATGTTAGTGTTTAATTTCAGGTGCACATCTCACTCAATGAATCTGCTCCTACATTTTCTTGGGATTCTGCTATGGTTCAGGTTAAGATGTCAATAGAACCTAAAAGTACATCCTTGAATTCCATGAGAAACAATTCATATTAAGGCACCTCATTTACAGCTGCTGCTTTCACACTTGAGCAACAAGTAGCAATGTATTAACTGCATTACAACTGTATATTTCTGATATCTTATAAAACAGAGACAAAGGCAAGGCTCAACTACCTGTCTCACAAGCATGGGAAGTAACAAAGTAGACACGCATGTCTCAACTTTGAAAAACTACTTGCGTTTGGAAAGGGAGAAAATGGGATAAGTTAATCAATCAGTACCATTTTGAAAATGGCAGCTGGAGAGGCAGGAGCAAGTGGGCGTCGCTTTTGCCCCAGGAAGGCTTCTGTCCCCACCTATTGAGTAAGCTTGGGGGGGAATATGTGGGGAGGAACAGATTTTTTTTAAAGCATTTTTCCCTGTACGTACCAGGATCAGTCCAGACCTTGGGTTGAGCCTCCTTTCCAGCAGGTGGAGACAGACTAAAACTGCAGAGGTGCCCTATATGAGGACAGAGCCCATCCTGTAACCCTCCAGTATTTGTCTGTCTCCCAGCAGGTGGATCAGCTCACCCTTCGGTCTCCTGATTCGGCTTCTCAGCCGGCTATCCTTATTTCTTTGGATCAAGCAAGTACTTAATTCCTAGCTATTTTTTTTTCCTTTTCCTGGAAATAATAAATTTTGATCTGTTTAGGATTCTTTTCTTATACAGGAGACGGTACCGTCCCCTAGCTCTTGCCGGACTCAGGAGGGGCTTTGCCCCTTGTGTGCTGCATAGCCTGAGTCCATTTGTGCTTCCCAGTGTGGGGACCAAGGCTGGTGGTCCAGTTCTCGTCTCCCCCTCCTCTGGCTGCCGAAGGGGCTTAGAGCCCAGTGCTGTGCTCAGTGAAAAAAAAAAGGTGAAAAGTTTTTAAACTTTAATTCTCAACTTCTACAGCACTTGTAAATTATTTTTTTGTACTTTTATTTTTTGCTGTTTAAGGGGCTTGAACCGGCAGCCAGACAGGCAGGCGTTAGCAGGTTCCCCCCTGTTTCACTCCTGCCGGCGGGCTGCCAATCATTTTTATTTTTAGACTCTTTTTCTCCTCAGAGCGGCTTCTGCAATGCCGCAGCCGGCAGCCTGCCTTTCTTGTGGGCTGCCCTCCTCGCGATTTTCCCGGGAGGGACTTTGCTCTGCCTGCCTGCCTGCCGGGTGGAGAAGGTCCCTCTTCAGCAGGGCAGGCAAATTTAGCCCGGGGATTCAATCCCCGGCACATGGCCAGGCCATTCCCGGGTCGGCAAAGCCCGGGAATGGCAGCCATCTTGGATTTTTTGGCAGCTCCCGTTCCGGAGCCGCCTGGGGCTGGGGAGCCGAATATTTTGGAGCTACCCCCTGATTTGAGCCCCGAGGACCCCCAGGTCATGGTCCCTGACCCCCCCTGAATCCCCCTCGCCTCCCCCCCCCGGGAGTTCCAGGTCCCGTTTTTCTCCGGAATTTGTGCTGATTATGCATATCTTACTTAGCTAGCCTGCAGGAGGAGGAGAAAGCCCCCCCCAACCCCCCCCCCCAGCAAAAATTCCTCGCTCTGCGCCGTTGACTTGTGGCCCGCCTGCGGAACACCAGGTGTCTCTTCGGGTGCGGGTGGTCCCGGGTGTGCCCCCCCTGACCCCCCCGGTGGCCCCGATCCTCCCGGACCCCGACCCGCTTTCTGATTCTGCGGCTATCCTCCCGCCCCTGGAAGGGGACAACCCCAGGGCCCTACGTATGTTCCAAAGGGAGGAGTTGGAGCCCCTCATTCCCTTTGTCCTCCAGGAATTGGGGTTGGAGGGGCCCTCGGTGGATACCCTCACTGAATCCTTGCCTAATATTTATTTTTATTTATTTAAACATTTTTATATACCGGCATTAGTTGTGGACATCATGCCGGTTTACATCAAAACTGGTAAAGTATGGAAGTTACATTTTAACAGGGAATTAGAAACTGGGAGGAGGGTAAATAATTAAATAGGATAGACGAGAAATAACAGTAACATTAACATTAACATGGTTCCTCGGTGTGAACGAGGAGAGAGGATAACAACATATGGTTCCTCAGTATGAGGAAGATGGAACAGACGCAATGTGGTCTATTTTTTTTTTTTTTTTTTATTGGAGGAGATGTGAGTTTTTATTCTGGGTATGCATGTTTGAACAACCATGTTTTCAATTTCTTTTTGAAGTTGCTCATACATGGTTCAAGGCGTAGGTCAGGCGGCAGTGTGTTCCAGTGAGTGGGACCTGCTATGGAAAGAGCACGGTCACGTGTAGAGGTGAGATGGGCTGTTTTAAGGGAGGGCACAACTAGGGTGCCTTTATTGGTTGTTCTAGTCAGTCGATTGGACTGGGTGGTTGTGAAGGGTAGGTCTAGCCAGTTGGAGTTGTGGGTGTAAATTGCTTTATGCATTATGGTGAGTGTTTTGTAGATAATACGAGAGGCTATGGGGAGCCAGTGTAGGTCTCTGAGTATAGGGGTGATGTGGTCGTATTTACGAGAGTCTGCAATGAGTCTCGCTGTGGCATGTTGTAACATTTGTAGAGGTTTGATGGAAGAGTAAGGGAGTCCTAGAAGAAGAGCATTACAGTAGTCTAATTTGGATGATATGGTGGCCTGTATGACTGTACGAAAGTCTTGGGTGTGAAGAAGGGGTCTGAGTTTTTTAAGTACGTTGAGTTTGAAAAAACAGGCTTTGAGAATGGAGTTTATGTAGTTCTTCATGCTTAGTTGGTGGTCAAGGAGAACTCCAAGGTCTCTCACGGCTGGTTGTGTTGAGAGGAGGTGGAGTTTGGAGGTACCAGATGGCGGAGGTGCAGGGGCAGCGTGAGGTGAGATGAGTAGAAGTTCAGTTTTGTTCGTGTTGAGGGCGAGGTGTAGGTTGGTGAGCAGGGAGTTGATGGCGGTAAGGCATTTCTCCCAATGTTCTAGTGCGTCAGAGATGGAGTTCTGGATGGGGATGATGATCTGAACATCATCAGCGTAGAGGTAGAACTTGAGATGGAGATCAGAGAGGAGTTGGCAGAGGGGGGTTATGTAAATATTGAAAAGGGTGGATGAGAGAGATGAGCCTTGGGGGACTCCCTGTTGGAGGAGTTGTGGTGTGGATGTGGAGTTCCCGATTTTGACTGAGAACTTTCTGTTTGAGAGGAAGGATTTAAACCAGGAAAGGGCTAGGTCTGAGATGCCAATGAGTTCCAGGCGAGTTATTAGATGGTGGTGGCTGATAGTGTCGAAGGCTGATGAAATGTCGAGGAGGGCAAGGAGGTAGCTATGGCCTTGACCCATGCCTCTGAGGAGGTGGTCGGAAAGGGAGAGCAGAAGGGATTCAGTGTTGAAGTGTTTCCTAAAACCAAATTGTGCTGGGTGGAGGATCTGGTGGTCTTCTAGATAGTTCATGAGTTGGAAGTTAACCACTCTTTCCAAAAGCTTGGCAATGAAGGGGAGGTTGGATATTGGGCGGAAGTTAGCAGGGTCTTTGGGGTCGAGCGGCACTCAGGGTCCCAGCAAGCGCTTTCCCTTTTCATCCCATGCACAAGCTATTGCTCCTGCATGAATGGGAGGCTCCTGAAGCGGGACTCCGGGTGAGACGCGCTATGGATAAGTTATACCCCCTCCCGCAGGACGATTTGGAAATCTTGAGAAATCCCTCTGTGGATTCCTATGTCTCGGCGGTCACCAAACACACTACCATCCCGGTGGAGGGATCTACAACCCTGAAGTATGGGCAGGACTGCAAGCTTGAAACACACTGAAACACATTCTCGAGATCCTGGCCCTGGGGGTCCGCACGACGGCCTGCAGCAGTCTCATGTTGCGGGTGGGTCTCAGATGGACCCAACAGCTATTCGGGGCCCAGGATCTTCCCCTGGCAGGGGTAGAACAAGCCGAGCATTTAGAAGCCGTCATCGCCTATGGGGCTGATGCACTCTACGACCTCCTCTGCATCCAGGCAAAGGTGATGGCCTCGGCGGTGTCAGCTAGGCGACTCCTGTGGCTACGCAATTGGTCGGCTGACCCGTCCTCCAAGGCACGGTTGGGCTCGCTGCCCTTCAAAGGTAAGTTGCTGTTTGGCAAGGACCTGGAGAAGCTTATGGATTCCTTGGGGGACAATAAGGTCCATAAGCTACCGGAGGATCGGCCAAGATCTACACGCTCCTTCGCACCCTCCTGTCCCCATTTTCAGGGCAGAGACGCTATATCCCATGCGGTTGGGGTGGTGCCTCGAGGGGTTATTCTTCCTGGTCTCAGTCTTGGTCGCAGCCCTTTCGTGGACGTCAGCCCTTTCGCGAGGGCCAGCCTGCGCGCTCCACCCCTAAGCCTGCTGCTCAATGAAGGTCAGCCGGCCCATTCCTCGATCCCGTTTCTGGGCGGTCGCCTCTCCCTTTTTTTCGAGGAATGGGTCAAGATCACGTCGGACCAGTGGGTCCTCGACATTGTACGAGACAGGTACAGCTTCGAGCTTGTCCGCGACCCACCGGATCTCTTCCTATTCTCCCCCTGCGGGCGCTCCAAATGGGAAGCGGTGGAGCAAACCATCACCAGACTACTGAACCTGGGCGCAGTTGTCCCGGTCCCTGACAGGGAACTTGGCGTAGGCCAGTATTCCATTTACTTTTTCATTCCCAAGAAGGACAGGGCCTTTCGGCCAATCCTGGACCTCAAACAGGTCAACAAAGCCCTCAAAATCCCACGCTTTCGCATGGAAACCCTGCGAACGGTCATCACGGCGGTTCGCCCCGGAGAGTTCCTCACCTCGCTCCATCTGATGGAGGCGTACTTCCATATCCCGATCCACTGCGATTATCAAAAGTATCTTTGCTTCCACATTCTCAATCGGGACTTCCAGTTTCAGGCCCTGCCATTCGGCCTCGCGACCCCGCCTCGCATCTTCACAAAGATCATGGTGGTGGTGGCGGGAGCCCTTCGGCGGGAAGGCATTCTGGTTCATCCTTATCTGGACTACTGGCTTGTGCGGGCCAAGTTGAAGGCCCTCTGCAAACAGGCGGTAGATCGGGTATTGGCCCTCCTCGCATCTCTGGGGTGGATAGTGAATTATTCCAAAAGCAACCTCCAGCCCTCCCAGGAATTGGAGTTCCTGGGAGCCCGCTTCGACACCCGACTTGGGAAGGTCTTCTTGCCTCATGCGCGGGCCCTCAAGTTGATAGACCAGATCCGGGACTTGATCTCGCAGCCTCTTCCGACTGCCTGGGACTACTTACAGGTTCTAGGGTCCATGGCTTCCACCATCGATCTAGTTCCCTGGGCTTTTGCTCATATGCGTCCGTTACAGAAAGCTTTGCTATCACGTTGGCAGCCGGTGTTGGAACAGTATCACATGGTCCTCCCTATTTCGGCCTCTACCTGTGCCCGCTCTCCCAGCGCGTGCACAGGACACTCTCCTGTGCGCGCGATACAGTAAATAAATTTATTTAAATTAGGCCCGTCGGTAAAAAGAGGTGCTAGGGACACTAGCACGTCCCTAGCGCCTCTTTTCATACAGGAGTGGCGGCTGTCAGCGGGTTTGACAGCCGATGCTCAATTTTGCCGGCGTCGGTTCTCGAGCCCGCTGACAGCCACGGGTTTGGAAACCGGACACCGGCAAAATTGAGCATCCGGTTTTCAAGCCGCGGGTCTATTTAACATTTTTTTTTTTTTTTTACTTTTTTAAACTTTCGGGACCTCCGACTTAATATCGCCATGAATGCATCAGTATCCTATCTGGACAAACTCTATTGACGACATGTCCTGAGCCATGATCAGGACCTCTCTTCACACATTTACATCACATTATTTTTTAGATGTAGACTCCTGATGCAACATGAGCTTCAGGGAGAACCTTCTCCAGGGTCTCTATGAGGGTTAGAGTCCAATCCCAGTGTCTCTTTCCTATTTAGCACCCTTTATTTTTTTTTAGAGTTGGCTTCTAGAAAAAAACAGTTGTTCCACCCTGTTGGTAGCACGAGTGTTCTGTTTTTTTTACCTATTCTATTGAAGACAACCCTTAGCTAGAGAGTCACATCAATATGAATAGATGATTCACCTTGTCGTCACAGAAAACAAAGTTGCTCACCTATAGCAAGAGTTTTCTGAAAACAAGGAATTCACCAGTCACACGCAACCTCCTTCCTCTCCCTCTGGAATTAGGCCTATCAGTTCAATAACAGAACTGAGTTACGCCGTGCAACTATGGAAACACAGGAACTGCTATACATGCTCAGAGGGCACTTTGGTTTTCTCCTAGAAAACTCTGTACTCATATTCCCTACCAGAACCATCAGATGATGTGACTGAAAAGAATGAATGGTGATTCCGCTGTTTTCAAACAACAATTATTACAGTTAAGCAACTTTGTTTTACATGGAAGACAAATAGTTTAAAAATAATAGTACTTATTTTTCAATTATGTTGTTACCTGCTTTTCTAGTAAAACTATTTATCCAATTATTGATGGAAAACCTATAAGTTTAAGATTACAAACCTATTTTTTGTTGTTTTTTTATTCTTTCATTCACGTGTTCCAACTTTCTTTTAATAAAAGACCAGTCAACATAACTGTATGTTATTCTATGTGGCTATACACCACACATGTTACTGATTTAAAAAAATGTAACTTTTAAGCCATCTCTTGTGTGTGACAGATCTGTGACCAAATGTGTGTGATTCCATATGGATTGGACTTGGTACAGAGAACCACAATTATAGGTTAATCGTTCTCACTTGGTTATTTATGGCAAATTTGTAGTGTGGTCCTGGTATACAGTCACATGATTTTCAATCAAAATGATTAGCAATAGCCACTAGCTTCTGTCTTGCAGAGCTATATACAAATCTGTTCAGGCTATTATGAGATCCACAAGCTGTTATGGTTCATTATTATGAAGCATGTTTCTGTGCTAAAATATAATTTAAAGAATACTATAGTACTAAAAATTGTCCAACCTAGCAAAGATATCTTTGACAGGGTATAGCTATGTTTAGCCATATTTGTTGTATTTAGAGAACACTGTCTGCTTCCAACCACATTTGCTGCAGAATTTTTCTTGGGTTGATTGTGGGCTGTGTAGTCTTTGCATGAGGACATGTGCATCGTGGCACACCCTATAATTATATGGGAAGTGATGTCTGTCTTGTGATTTTGTAGATTGCTGGATTTTATTGATAGTCATACTTGACAGGATTTATTATAGGAAGGGTTGGGGATCTGTTCTTTCCACAAAGTTTTGAGACAAAAAAGGGAATGTGTACATGAAAATAGTGGTATAGTGACATTTAAATGGTTGAACTTTTTCTATGGTCTTTGATGTTGTGTCATCCCAGTTAGTTAATAATAGTGCAAATACGTTTTACAGGGGCTGAGTGGAAGAAGAGACAATTGCTGATGAACTTTGCTATTGTTAAAGTCATACTAGTACAATAGTATTAATAATTACTAAGGAAGAAAATGAGAAATTAATAGCAAAAAATGACTTTTTTAATGTATTTAAAGGGTCATCACTTCCTGCATTTAATTTTCTAAAAAATCTATATTTGACTCCATGATCTTGGAATTAAATATGTTTCTCCTCTGTTTTTGCTTCAGAATGTATTCTTGAACCTGTGATTCATTAAGGAAAATTACTACTATTTTACTTTGAAGTTTGTTCAAAAATTTCTTTTGTGGTGCTTAAGCTGAAAGTAACTCAGATATGTATGGGGTTGATATTTAGCTGCTATTCTACTGCACAAGTTAGCCTGATAAACTTATCTGGCTAACCTGGCTGAGACATTCAGTAGTGCGTCTACACCACAGAATATACTTAGCTATCTTATAGTTAGCTGGATACGTTATTTGGCTAACTTTAAGAAGCCAAAAAGCAGTCCTAAACTTATCCATCTAACTAACAGGCCGATACAGTAAAGTGGGGCCGCGGTTACCCCGCTCCTAACCCGCTTTCTACTCACTTTCCGGCCGCGTTAGCCCTTCCTGCGATCCACTATCCCCTTTAACCCATCCTTACCGTCTCTTTAAATCCCCGGGTAACCCCTTCCGCACGCAGCATGTATATTAAATGTAAACGATCGAATTAGCTATTCCCTCCCATACAGTAACGCGCGCCCCGACTATCGCTATTTTACCCTGCCATTTTGCAGCGCATTTAACCTGCTAACTTACCGCCTACCCTTACCCCTCTGTTAGAGGTAGGGGTAATGGTAGAAGGCAAACTTTCCCCCAAAAGGAAACCTCTAAAAACCTAAAATCCCCTCCTCCCCTCCTCCCGAAGCGACTTTTTGTTGTTTTCTTACTTTTTGTTGCTTTCAGCTCCTTCCCTTCTCTGCTGTACTCCGGAGGGGCAGCCGGCGGCGAAAGCGGCTTGCAGCGTTCCCTCGCGACCACGTGCAGCGTCTTTTGGGAGGAACCGGAGTCCTAGCGCCTCCAGTGCCCTGGAGGAAAAATCCTCCCCCCCCCCCCCCCCGGAGAACCCAGCTGGGGTTGAGAGGCGCGAGTACTGAGTGAATCCCCTTCCCCAGGGCAGTGCCCCTGACAGGGGCTGCAAGGTAGTGAAGCGTACTTTCATTGGCCTGAGCGCCCGTCAATTTGGGCGCTCCAGCCAATGAAAGCACATAGTCGGGTGCGCGTGACACACATCGCACACCGCACTGCACACCGCACATCGCGCTACCTTTGCCCTGTCATATGATAAGGGCAAAGGGCCACCGGCGCCATTTCTCTTAATGCAGCCGTGGCCAGAGAGCGGGAGATCGCGCCGGGACCCCCCCCCCCCCCCACTGGACCCCAGGTAATTTAAAACATTTTGGGGGGGTTCGGGAGGGTGGAGGATTTATTTTAAAGGGTCGGGGTGGGTTTTAGGGTTGTTTTGGTGTGCCGGTTTTCCTGCCCTCCCCCGATAAAACCATTTTTTAACCTAAAAAACTAAGACGATCAGATTCCCCCCCCCCCTCAGCCAAAATAGATCGTTAAGACGATCGATCACACGATTCACATCCCTACTTTGCACCCATCCAAAGTTTCTACCTAAAGTACTTTCCATTTTCACCAAATCAGGCTATTGTTTTGTTCATGTTCTTCCCAAAACCATATGTGCACAAATGAGAGAAAGCTTTACATTTGTTTAACTGTAAGAGAGCCTTAGCATATTCTCTAAGGAGAACTCAATGACATTGTTTTTCAATCTTATGATCCTAACGGAAATAGTTGTGGCAGTGTCTAAACATATTTTGTCCAACTGGCTGGCAGACTGCTTTGCACATTGTTATACACAGGCTGGACTTCAGATTACAGACTCAGTCAAAGCTCATCAAGTAAGAGTCATGGCTACTTCAATTGCTCACTTAAGAGCAGTTTCTACTGAAGACATTTGCAAAGCTGCAACTTGGTCATCTGTACACTCCTTTGCAATCCAATTCTTTCAAGAAGTGACAGTAACTTTGAGAAGTTTTGTACAGCCTGCTCACCCAGTGCTCACTCCATGAGGAAGTAGGGTTGCTGTTCAGTATATGCTCCACTATGTAGCTCTCAGCTTGAGTCTCCTCACATGTCATAGCTAATTCAGCCCTACCTGGTGGAGAAAGTGAATATGCTTACCGTAAATGAGGTTCTCTGTATACAGCAGAGTGAATTAGCCACACTTAATATCTGGCCTCTTCCCTGAAGAGTTGACTATCTAACTAAAGCTAAACTCTACAATCGACTGAGGGGTTCATGAGGCAGCACACGCATGGATACCCCTGCACATGCTCAGCAGTAAAATTTTACTGAGTTAGAGAGATGGGTCTATTAAGTGTCATCAGATGACATTACCCATGTGTCTTGACTAACTTATCTTGCTGCCTATGGAGATCCCCTTTTACAGTAAGAAAATTCACTAAATAGAGATAGATTGCATAAGAGTTTGTTCAAGTAACTTTTTGAGTTTCCTGGACAAAACCCAAGATTTGAATATTTGCCCCTGCTGATCAGTTAAATTTTGAGCAAGCAACTCATAACCCCCCACAAACTGTAGCTGGATAAAAAGGTGAGGGAGGCTTTCCAGGGTCATAGTTAAATTATAGCCTGTGAGCACTGATATTCAGTGCTACTTGGCTAACTTTAGCCAGATAAGTATGGTCAGAAAGCTACCTGTCCTACTGTTATCTGGACAACTTTACCTGAGTAACTTTAATCAGGGATATTTAGCAGAACAACTATCGGGGTTTGCTCCACTGAACATCTGAGTAAAGTTATCTAGGTAACTTTCCTGCTTACCAGCCTACTGAAAGTGGACTGTAAAATGTTCAATTAGTACTCTGAAATGATGAGCTATATTGCATGTTCTTTATCCTCACTGGTATCAGAATTTATGATGTCACCAGAACCCTGAGATACTAGTATTTCAGTTTCAGGATGACTGTCAAGTTATTCTATGGTTCAGCCTATAGAGGTCTCTTATCTTGCTGTTCTTTAGTTGGCAATGGAACATATTTTTGGTACCGAAACTGAGCTAGGTTTATTTTGTTTTATTGTATTATTCTACTGAAGATATGCCCCAAAACCAAATTTCGTCTGTAAAGAATACTCCTTCTACTGCTTTGTAAAGTGTATCTGAACAGGTGTGACTGTATTACACTTCTTTTTCCTTGAGCAACTGAGCAAGACATGTCCCTTTTCCTAACCTTTTTCTAATGTTTATTGAAATACACACACATTGCTAGGCAACAGCAGTATCCAAAGTGGGTGCATGATTGAGAGTACACATACTCTCTCTGTGTTGTAGAGACTAGAAAGTAATTTGCACATTCTGAAGTATTTCCAACAGCTAAATTAAAATGGTTCAGTTTTTTTATAAAAGTTGTGTCAATAGTTCATATTAATAGCTATTTTTAAAAACAGGTCTTCCTGATAAATAATGAAATGCTAATGTGGAAAAAATAGGTTTCTAATACGGTTTTTTTGTGTTACATATTTTAACACAAGAAAAAGAAAGCAAGGAATTGTAAAGTCTGGGTCACCTGCATTATGGACCTTGGCAAGGCTTTGAAAAGGAAGCTGACTTTTTCAGTGGTGAATCTTGCATAACTATGACCATAGCCAATATCAGTGGCACAGGGAATTTCACAGCTAATTTGATTCCCCAGTCTGGCTTCTATTTCTCAAGTCAGTCAGGATGGAAGGAGTTCCTGACTTTGCTCATGACTATTACCAACCTAGTGGTTAGAGCAATGGGCTGTGAACCACAGAAGCCAGAGTTCAAATCCAGCTGTTGCTCTTTGGGAAGTCCCTCTATTGCCTCAGGTATAAACTGCAGGCCTCATTTACTAGACATTTTTTCCCATAGACACAGAATGGGAGAAAAGCCTTAGATTGTAAATCCTCTGGGGATAGGGAAATGCATACAGCATCTGAATATAATCCGCTTTGAAGTGCCTGAAAAGGAGAAAATAAATAAACCAAATGGTATATTGTATTGGACTCTAGATTTGAGCTACATTATGGTTTAAAACCATCTGATTAGTTAAAAATTTTGCAAGCTTCAGCTGAGTGGGACTTATGGCTTATTTTACATTTATTTTGTCTTTGGCATCATCTGTCTGTGTGGAGATGGTTTGATCTGCATTAGATGCAGGAAGGATGCTTCTGATATATAAATAAAGGATCTGACTTCTGGTCCCACTTACCCTGTGCCATGTACACCCACCCCCTCCACTTTCTGTTTTCCTTAAGAGCTCTCAGAGGGCAGTGACTTTACTGTTTAAGAACATAAGAAAATGCCATGCTGGGTCAGACCAATGGTCCATCAAGCCCAGCATCCTGTTTCCAACAGTGGCCAATCCAGGCCATAAGAACCTGGCAAGTACCCAAAAGCTAAGTCTATTCCATGTTACCATTGCTAATGGCAGTGGCTATTCTCTAAGTGAACTTAATAGCAGGTAATGGACTTCTCTTCCAAGAACTTATCCAATCCTTTTTTAAACACAGCTATACTAACTGCACTAACCACATCCTATGGCAACAAATTCCAGAGTTTAATTGTGCGCTGAGTAAAAAAGAACTTTCTCTGATTAGTTTTAAATGTGCCCCATGCTAACTTCATGGAGTGCCCCCTAGTCTTTCAACTATCCGAAAGAGTAAATAACCGATTCACATCTGCCCGTTCTAGACCTCTCATGATTTTAAACACCTCTATCATATCCCCCCTCAGTCGTCTCTTCTCCAAGCTGAAAAGTCCTAACCTCTTTAGTCTTTCCTCATAGGGGAGCTGTTCCATTCCCCTTATCATTTTGGTAGCCCTTCTCTGTACCTTCTCCATCACAATTATATCTTTTTTGAGATGCGGCGACCAGAATTGTACACAATATTCAAGGTGCGGTCTCACCATGGAGCGATACAGAGGCATTATGACATTTTCCGTTTTATTCACCATTCCCTTTCTAATAATTCCCAACATTCTGTTTGCTTTTTTAACTGCCGCAGCACACTGAACCGACGATTTCAATGTGTTATCCACTATGACACCTAGATCTTTCTTGGGTTGTAGCACCTAATATGGAACCCAACATTGTGTAATTATAGCATGGGTTATTTTTCCCTATATGCATCACCTTGCACTTATCCACATTAAATTTCATCTGAAATTTGGATGCCCAATTTTCCAGTCTCATAAGATCTTCCTGCAATTTATCACAATCTGCTTGTGATTTAACTACTCTGAACAATTTTGTATCATCTGCAAATTTGATTATCTCACTCATCGTATTTCTTTCCAGATCATTTATAAATATATTGAAAAGTAAGGGTCCCAATACAGATCCCTGAGGCACTCCACTGTCCACTCCCTTCCACTGAGAAAATTGTCCATTTAATCCTACTCTCTGTTTCCTGTCTTTTAGCCAGTTTGCAATCCACGAAAGGACATCACCATCTATCCCATGACTTTTTACTTTTCCTAGAAGCCTCTCATGAGGAACTTTGTCAAATGCCTTCTGAAAATCCAAGTATACTACATCTACCAGTTCACCTTTATCCACATGTTTATTAACTCCTTCAAAAAAGTGAAGATTTGTGAGGCAAGACTTGCTCTGGGTAAAGCCATGCTGACTTTGTTCCATTAAACCATGTCTTTCTATATGTTCTGTGATGTTGATGTTTAGAACACTTTCCACTATTTTTCCTGGCACTAAAGTCAGGCTAACCAGTCTGTAGTTTCCCGGATCGCCCCTGGAGCCCTTTTTAAATATTGGGGTTACATTTGCTATCCTCCAGTCTTCAGGTACAATGGATGTACTGGCTCAATTGGTAAGTGCTATGTACTGTCATATGGAAGGTCTGGTCTAATCCCTGTGTTGGGTGTTCCACTCCTTGGGTCAGCTTGGGCTGGGATGCTGCAGATGCTGCAGATGCAGTGTTGAAAGCCTTCCCCCCACCTCCTGTCCCCTGCAGGAGGAGAGAGTCATGGTCCTTGCCTAAAGGGATTCAGGGCCTATGATTGCAGAGTTCCAGAAGGAGCCCTGGCCCCCAGCCTAGGATATCACTATAATGGCTGGTCTAAATGTAAGTTGGGAGGGGATCCAAAATAGGGGAAAAAAATCCCCAGGTAGTTGCAAATAAAGGCTCATGGTGCCAGATCCCAGAACTGCTTCTAATTGAACTGGAATATAAAGAAGCAGGAGGAAACTGGCAGATCAAAAAAAAATAAGGAGAGTCTAACCTCTATTATATCCCACCAAACCTGAAATAGATTGTAACTTTTATTATATTTAGGGTTTCCAACTGGCTCCAAATTTTCAGGACAGGTTTTATTCACCTGCAATCAAGTACTTATAGTCTTGCTTTTCTTAGGGAATGCAATAGTGATATCAGAATAAATCCCAGCAAGACTGGATCAAGCTGGCCTGAAAATCAGGAGCTATTTTGCAACCTTAATCATATTCCCTCTCAGTTGTGTCTTCTTCAAGTCAAAGGGCCCTAATCTGTTAATCTTTTCTTCATGATGCAGCTTTTCATACCATTTCTCATGTTTGCAGACCTCTGTACCATTTTTAGTTCTGCTAAGGGGATTGTACAAAAAGAATTTGTTTGGTTCAGGTTTTTGATTCGATCCCCTGTTTCTTTTGATTTGTTTGGCTTGAATCAGAAGCTCCTTCTTTTTATTTGTTTCCATTAAAGTCAATAGGGGAAGCAATGCATCCTGTTTTGGACTAACTTTGGGGTTTTCCATCCAAGTCATAGGAAACTAACTCATAGGTATCAGCAGCAGTGGCAATGGCACCCTGAGATACCAAGAATGGTATGAACACCCCATGACACCAAAATGATAACATCAATCCCTGCAGCTACCAGCTGGGAGAAGCTGATTGAGAACGTATTGAGATAAGATTAGTCCAACTCTTTCTTTTTCCCATCTCCAACCAACTCTGCTCTGCCTTTGCCTCTCCCATAGACTTTAATGGAACTGAACCAAATGAGCCAAAAGGGATTTGGATTTTTCAGAGGACTGCATCCATTTGGTTCATATGACTTGAACTGAGCTGAAAATAGACTCATTTGGATCAAATTTCACATTCAGATCTTGCAAATGCACATCTGTAGTTCTGCAATATTTTTTTTTTAGTGTAATGAGAAATGTACACAGCATTTAAGGTGTGACCACACCATATATCCATATAAAGGCATAATGTTATTTCCAGTTTTGTTTTCCTGTTGCTTTCCAAATAAGTTCTATCATTCTAGTTCTGTTTTGACCACTGTTGCACACTGAGCAAAGGAATTTAATGTATCTTTCGCATTGACTGCCAGGGCTTTTTTCCTGAGTGTTAATTCCTAATGTAAACCCCATAATTATGGATAAACAGGGCCTGAACTAGCAAGGTTTTTCCCTCATTCAGTGTCTATGGTAAAAAAGAAAAAAAAAGAGAAAAAAAGCTTAATGAACCAGGCTCATAGGTTGGATTGCTTTACCATTTGTACAGCATTCCATACTTGTCAATGTGAAATTTCATCTGTCATTTACATGTTTAGTTCCCCATTCTCTCAAGTTCCTCCTGCAATTCCTCACAATCTGCTCATGTTTTGACAATTTAATTTTGTCATCTGCAAATCTGATTACTTCACTCATTACTCCCTTTTCCAGATCATTAATGAATACTTAATGATACTGGGCCGTGCTCACACCTGCTGTAGTCTCCGCCTTGAAGGCTGCACGATGCAGCAAGGCCAGCCCAATAAAATCTTACCTCACAGGCCATCAGCATGGAATCTTTTCTCTGCTTGTGGCCTTTTTATTTATTTATTTATTTATTTATTTAATTAAAGAGTTTTCTATACCGATGTTAGTCGAAACATCACCTCGGTTTACATGGAACAAAAGCAACGGAAATTACAAGTAACAGGGGAAAGGTAGGGGGTACAAAAAACCAATAGGAGAACAGAGAAGCTCTTGATGTATTCTTTGATTAGCATCCCTGCTTTGGGATCCCTGTTCTTGTATGCCCAGGTTCTTTGCTCTGTCTTGTGTTAGGTCTCCCAGTGGCCTTTCTTTCCTGTGTGTTCCTAGCTTTGCTCCTGTCCTGTGTTAGGCTTTCCAGTGGCCTTCCATTCCTGCATGTTCCAACTTTGCTCCTGTCCTGTGTCAGGCCTTCCATGTAGTTCCCTTGTGCTAGTTGTTGTTCTGTGCTTTGTCTGATTCCTTGTTTGGTCTTTGGACTTACTCTGTCTTGTGCTTTTTTGGCTGTCCCTGACTTGTCGTGCTTACCCCTGTTTGTGTTTATTGTGGTCAGGGTATTTGCCCATTCCTTTTCTGCTTGCTGACTGCCAATTCCAGTGGGTGCCCTGTCCCTGACCCTAACCCTGCAAACTACCCCACATAAGACCTGACAGCCATCAGCAGCAAGCCGAAGGGAAGTTGGCTGGTCAGGCAGAAGATATGCCTGCTCCTCACCCCTGCAGAAGACCCTGTAGCTTTTCCAACTTCTGTTTTCTACTGGGACTGCAACAAGTGCCAGTTTAGAAACCTTCCATTGAAACTTATGTGTCTCATGTGCTCTTTCTCTAATCCTACCTTGTGGGACTGTAAGAAATGCCAACTTGTGAATAGCCTAGCTACAGCAACCTGTCTCTTCTGTCTTGAACCAAACTGGATCTTGAAATACAGACTCCAGTTCCAGACAGCATGATATCCGTCTTACAGATGTCCTGAGCCCTTTCTGAAACTATTTCAGCATAGCAGACATCTGACGTGGTAGAGATCGTCAAACAAACATTACACGTACAATCTTGGTAAAGAAGACATATATTTCTGTCCCCACTATAACCAGCATGGAAGCGATGTCAGCTGTTTCAATGCTAGCTTCTGCTAGACCTGATGTTATTCTAGCCCTAGTCAAGCTTAGTCAAACTTCCAAAAAATCAGATCCTGCGAAATTGAATCCTGTTCTAGAATCCAGTCCAGCTGTTGTTCCAGTATCCCTGTTTCAGTTAGCAGGGTCCAATCCAATGTAAGGGGCCTTCTCATCAGATAGCTGCCTTCAGTTCAGCCTCCATGATTCTGAGTCAGCTAGTGGATTCCTCTTTGCAAACTAGTAGGAATGTGAATCGTTTTTTGACGATTTAAAAAAATTGTCTGATATTTTTTAAATCGTCAAAAATCATTAGAGTGTGCGATACAATAGAAATTTTTCTGATTTATCGTGAAAAATTGTTAATCCCGTTAGTGTCCACTAATGGGAGTTATTTGGGGGGAGGGCGGGAAAACCGACACACCAAAACAACCCCTAAACCCAGCCCGACCCTATAAAACTAATCCATTACCTTCCCCCACCCTCCCGAACCCCCCCAAAACTTTTTATGAGTACCTGGTGGTCCAGTGGGGGAGTGGGGACCGATCTTCCGCTCTCGGGCCATCGGCGCCATTTTGGCTGCCACTCAAAAATGGCGCCGATGGCCTGATAAAAAAAAAAACCCCACCTGACCCTTTAAAAATGACCCCTTAGCTTCCCCCACCCTCCCGATCCCCCAAAACATTTAAAAATTACCTGGTGGTCCAGTGGGGGTCCCGGGAGCAATCTCCCATTCTCGGGCCATCGGCTGCCACTCATAAAGATGGTGCCGATGGCCCTTTGCCCTTACCATGTGACAGGGTATCCGTGCCATTGGCCAGCCTCTGTCACATGGTAGGAGCACTGGCTGGCCGGCGCCATCACTCAACAGAGAATTGGGGGGGGGGGGGGGGTTAAGGCTGGAAGGGACAGAACAAGAAAAAATGATCTACTCCCTATTCTAGCCTACATTGCCTTGTCTCACCCTGGTTCACCCCATCCATGGAGAAAAGAAAAGCCATTCTGTTCCCTAATCCAGCTTTTCCCTATCATTCAGAGACATGAGGGGAGCAGGTGAGCATGGAGTAGAGGAAAGAAGGCTGTGGCTTAGACCTTCTGCTCTGTTGTCCTTTGTCCAGGGGAGGGAGAAGGCAACAGCACCACTAGTACCTAGGGGTGGCAAAATCCTAAATCCAACACTGTGTGTGAGGGAGCATATACCTTGGTCAGAGAAACTGATGATTCTGATTCCTAAGATGCCAAAGAACAGGGTGAAGTTTGGGTCCAGTGGCTGCAGCTCGAAGGGCTCACATTGTGATTTTATATTTCAGCTGAGACACAGCAGATGTGGTGAAGTTTGTGGAGTGCAAGTGGTGTCATAAGAACGTAAGAAGTCCCATGCTGGGTCAAAAAACGGGTCCATAAAGTCCAGCATCCTGTCTCTGACAATGGCCAATCTGGGTCACTAGAAGTACCTCATACATCACAAAGAGTAGATCCAATTCCATGTGGCTTTCCCCAAGTCCACCTGGCTAATAATTGTTTATGAACATCTGCTCCAGGAATTTGTTCTAACTTCTTTTAAACCCCACAATGCTAGTAACCTCGACTATGCCCTCCAGCAACAAATTCCACAGTTTAATTGTGCATTGAGTGAAAAAAAATATTTTCTCCAATTGTTTTTATATCTGCTACCTGCTACTTTCAAGGGATGTCCCCAAGTATAATACCATTTGAAAGGGTAAATAACTGTTCCATGTTTACCTGTTCCATCCTACTCATGATTTTATTAAGCTATATTATACCCCTTCTCTGTTGTCTCTTCTTCTTCATAAGTGAGCCATTCTATGTAGAGTTGCCAACTTTCAACTGTGAAAATTCCAAACACTTAGAAGTGCCAAGTAAAATTTTTACTGACAATGTCCTTTTTCATCCCCACACATGATTGTTATTGCCATACCACTGTTACTAAATGACAGCAGATAAAGACCAATTATTCAATAGAATCATTCAATCAATCCTCTGATATGAGAGCGATCTATTAGGGATGTGAATCGTGTCCTCGATCGTCTTAACGATCGATTTCGGCTGGGAGGGGGAGGGAATCGTATTGTTGCCGTTTGGGGGGGTAAAATATCGTGAAAAATCGTTAAAAAATCGAAAAATCGAAAAATCGAAAAACCGGCACATTAAAACCCCCTAAAACCCACCCCCGACCCTTTAAATTAAATCCCCCACCCCCAAATAACTTAAATAACCTGCGGGTCCAGCGGCGGTCCGGAACGGCAGCGGTCCGGAACGGGCTCCTGCTCCTGCATCTTGTCGTCTTCGGCCGGCGCCATTTTCCAAAATGGCGCCGAAAAATGGCGGCGGCCATAGACGAAAAAGATTGGACGGCAGGAGGTCCTTCTGGACCCCCGCTGGACTTTTGGCAAGTCTCGTGGGGGTCAGGAGGCCCCCCACAAGCTGGCCAAAAGTTCCTGGAGGTCCAGCGGGGGTCAGGGAGCGATTTCCCGCCGCGAATCGTTTTCGTACGGAAAATGGCGCCGGCAGGAGATCGACTGCAGGAGGTCGTTCAGCGAGGCGCCGGAACCCTCGCTGAACGACCTCCTGCAGTCGATCTCCTGCCGGCGCCATTTTCCGTACGAAAACGATTCGCGGCGGGAAATCGCTCCCTGACCCCCGCTGGACCTCCAGGAACTTTTGGCCAGCTTGTGGGGGGCCTCCTGACCCCCACGAGACTTGCCAAAAGTCCAGCGGGGGTCCAGAAGGACCTCCTGCCGTCCAATCTTTTTCGTCTATGGCCGCCGCCATTTTTCGGCGCCATTTTGGAAAATGGCGCCGGCCGAAGACGACAAGATGCAGGAGCAGGAGCCCGTTCCGGACCGCTGCCGTTCCGGACCGCCGCTGGACCCGCAGGTTATTTAAGTTATTTGGGGGGGGGTTCGGGAGGGTGGGGGATTTAATTTAAAGGGTCGGGGGTGGGTTTTAGGGGGTTTTAGTGTGCCGGCTCACGATTCTAACGATTTATAACGATAAATCGTTAGAATCTGTATTGTATTGTGTTCCATAACGGTTTAAGACGATATTAAAATTATCGGACGATAATTTTAATCGTCCTAAAACGATTCACATCCCTACGATCTATCATTAACCCCCAAACTCTACAGGTTAGAATAGAACCCCTATAGAAACCCTGCACCTCTTGTTCTGCAAACAAATATTCTGTGTCCATAGAAAAACCTCAATAAGAGTGCTGAGGAAGAAGAGGCTATTTCCCCTTCCTGTTTACCATATGAAAAAGAATATTCAAATTTTGGCATTATCTCAGTAAAAATGACACAAACTCCGTAAAAAATGACACAAACTCCATCTTCTACCATGCACTCTGAGGCAACACAAAAACCTACAGAAAGCAAACCCACCATCTTCAAACAGCACTAACAACCAGAACTCAAACAGCAATAATCCTACTTATGAGAAGGTGGCACTGCAAATATTGCAATTTGCACTACACCTCCTACTGGGAAAACAGAAAAAAGCAGATTGCTATCAATCCCTATAAGTACATACTAGCAATATACATCACCTCAGCCACATATGCAAAACACACATAGACCCTCACCAAATATAGAAGATATGATCAGAAATTAGAAATATTTAAACAAAAACTACAATGGAAATCCCAATAAGCCAGACTCCACATATAGTGCAACACTGGAGATCTCAAAACAGAAATACATTTCCTTTTTTGCTGAGAAAAATGAAAGGATAAGAAATGCATATTTCCAAAACAGACATATTCCAATCAATAAACTAAAAATAAAATGTGTTCTCCTACCTTTGTTATCTGGACATGTTATTTTTTCAAATAGTGTTGATCCCAGTCTCTTCTGCTTCTATGACCTTGTCCAGGATTTCCTTTTATTTTTTGCTTTGGCTCTCTTTTTCACTTTCTCATCTACATTTGTGTCTGAGATTGACATTTCGCTTTCATCTCCTGCCTTCATTTCTTTTTTTTTTTTTCAATTGTTTCTTTATTGAATTTTTTCAAATGATATACATAAAACATAAAAATATGTTACTTCACAATCCAAAAATATAATTCTAAATTTGAGAACAAATAATCATTTCCTATAGAAAAAACATATAATCATCTAACTTTTCTCAAATTTGGACTCTAATAATGAGAGGGATCTGATTATCAAATAAATTTCCATACTTACAAATCATGTGGAGGGACAACTACTTCTTTATTCTCTATTGTATCTCCTAGAGTCATTTCTTGGTTACTTTTTGGATTTGATTTGTCTTGCAAGAAATTTTCTAATTGTAATGGTTCATTGAAACTGAATTTCTTGCCCTGGAAATTTATAAAACATCTAGATGGATATCTCATATAAAACGTTGCTCCGATTTCCAGGGTCTTACTTTTCAGTTCCAAGAATCGTTTTCTACGGACCTGAGTATTTTTTGAAACATCTGGAAACATATAAATCTTTTTACCACAAAACTGCAGTTCCTTATTTCTAAAGAATTTCTCCAATAAACATTCTTTTTCACTCTCAACCATAAAAGATACAAAGAGAGTTGCTCTACTATTGATGATATCTATTGATTCTTCTAAGAATGTAGTAATTCCAATGCTATTTTCCTCACTTATCCTGTTCTTATCATATCGAGGTACAAAATAATATATTTTTGAAAAAGATGGATTTCTTTTAAATACTTTATTAACATTTCTCTTGGAGATAGTAACCTCGTTATTGGGAAGTTAACTAGTCTTAAGTTTTTTACTCTTATCAAGTTCTCCAGGTTTTCTAAATCATAATGTATCGAAGTATTATCTCTAACTAATACATTTTCTATTTTCTGTAAACTATCTATTTTCCCTTTTGTTTCATTCATCAATGTTTCTACAGCACTCAATCTTTTACCTTGTTCTGAAATTGACGTTCTATTAACACTAATTAGAGAAGTGAGAGAAGAATTAACTTGCGTCAAATTCATGTCCAATTTCACCAGAACCCTCCACAGATCCGAGAGGGTCACTTTGGAAGGGTCCACAGCCGATATCTGTGGACTACCAACAGTTACCACTGGACTCCTTTCCTGTGCCTCACTCGAAGTATCTCTGAGGCACACAGAAAGGTCAGACACGTCCGCCGCAACTTGCACACTTCCTGCACTTACGTTGGATGCATCTTTCCCATCCAGTTGGTCCTCTCCCGGATTCTTGTGCGGTTGAGGGGGAGTTACTGCGTTACCTGGACTCAGCGAGGCTTCCGACGAGTCTCGCAAACTGTCCATCTTTGGCAAACCCTGCCGACTTACATGGGCGTCCATGGGTCCAAGCTTAGGTGTTGTCATTGCAGGAGACGAAGTGGTAAATCTGGCCTTCCTTTTGCGGCCCATCAAACCGCAGATGTTTTCCTACCCAGCCAAATCCCAGTCAAAGCCGGTCTAAGCCGCGCGCGCCTTTGGCACGCGCGGCTTAGGCAGCACGCCGGCGTCTCTCGGATTTTAAAGACCCGGACTCCTGATGATGACGTAAGTCCTCTATCTCAGCTGATGTTAATTTGCTGGCTTTCAGTTACTCACTGCTCGCTTCTAGTTGTTTTGTTAGCGTGCGTTTTCACTCCGGGGACTCCAATCAGGGCGGCTAGTTGTCACTCCGACTCTCGCTCGGCCAGACCCCACTGAACTGCCGGCGTCTCTCGGGTTTTAAAGACCCGGACTCCTGATGATGACGTAAGTCCTCTATCTCAGCTGATGTTAATTTGCTGGCTTTCAGTTACTCACTGCTCGCTTCTAGTTGTTTTGTTAGCGTGCGTTTTCACTCCGGGGACTCCAATCAGGGTGGCTAGTTGTCACTCCGACTCTCGTTCGGCCAGACCCCCACCTTCATTTCTTTTTTCTGCCTCTAGCCACTCATAGCTAGATTTCAACCCTCCTTATTTCTCCTCACTTTTCAGTCCTCAAACTCTCTTTTAAGTTCTTACCTAACCACCAGCTATCAATCTCCCACACACTCCTACTAGCTTCCCAATTCATCTCCCTGCTTTCACATTCTTTCCCAATCACCTATTCCCCTACCAACTAATCTCTATTTCCATCCTTTATACATAGCTCCTCTCCAGTCCTCAACTATTTTCCTCTCTATCTAATCCTCTCAATAATATTCTCTCCTTTGTTTTTCATGCCATCTCCTACCTCCTGCCTTTTCTTTTGTCTTTTACCCTTTACCCAGCTTCCAAGTACCCTTCTTATACCACCTCAACCTTATTCCCAATATCTCACTCTCCAAAACACCTCCATCGTTTTCCTCTTGTGGAGGGGAAGGGAAGGGAAACACAAACTTTCTCCTCTCCCCTCATATGCACACACATGCTCTCTCTCCCTCCCATACACACATACACATGTTCTCTCTCCCATACACACACACACACATACAGACTCTGTCTCCCTCTTACTCACACACACATATGCATTCTCCCCCTATACATACACATTTGCTTTCTCTCCTCCTTATATACACACACACACATACATGTTCTCTCCCCCACAGACACACACTTTCATGCTCTCTCCCTCTTCCCATATATACCCACACATACATGCTCTCTCCCCCATATATACACATACACAGATGCTCTCCCCCATATACACACACATACAAGCTCTCTCTTCCCCTCATAAATACTTGTTCTCTCTCCCTCATATACATACACACACATATGCTCTCTTCCCCATATACGCACACACACACATATGCTCTCTCCCCCTACATACGCACATGATCTCTCCCCCATACACATGCTCTTTGTCCCCCATACATACACAAACACACACACTCCACCTCTCTTTCTCCCCCCTTAGATACACATACATGCTCTCTCTTCCCACCCCCACATATATACATGCTCTCTAGTGACAGAGTATGTATGTCCCATACCACAAATATATGCTTTCTCTTCCTTCTCCTCACTCTCTTCTCCCAAAACGTGCTGGTAGCAGCAGCCTCCTCCATTGGCCCACATGGAAATGGGACACCTCCTGCTTCCATTTCTGTGGCTGACACTGCTTTCTTGTATGGCTACACAGCCCGCCACTGATGCTCTGTCTCCTTTGTTCAGCCGGGAGTACACTACCTCTACAGCCTCCAGCTCCTCTCTTTGATTGGCAGGACCCAGTCACCATTTCACCGCCTTTCTTTCACCTATAGGGTCCAGTCACTTATGTTTTGGCTCTTCTCTTTGGCCAGGATGACCCACCCACTGTTTCTACCCATGCTCTGAGGCTCCTTTTGGTGCACAGTTCAATGTAAGCTGATTAAACCGTGTGGGCTATGGAGTCCTGCACAGTTTAAACAGCTGACACTTTAATTGTGCCGGGCACTGCAAGAGAGATACCATACGACTATGGCAGCATTAGGTGAAGCACCACTGGAGAAGCAGTGCTTGTGGACAAGTAAGATGGCAGGCATGACAGAGGATCAGCCAGAGGGGACTGCAGCTGTACCTGGAGGGCTACAATCCAGACATTTTCTGGACATTTTAGCCCTCCTCCTGGTTTCCAGACAGGCCCTCAAATATCTCTACTGTCCGGAGAAAATTTGGACAATTGACAACCCTGGTTCTGTGCCCTTTATATACTTGCATGGATGCTTAGGATGTGAGATAGAGAGGTAGAGTTTTTGTTTGTAACTTTGACACTTTGACATATGCTTTTCTTCCTTTTTCATGTGTTGTAGAGGGGGGCACCTCGAATGCATGATTCTGGCACTTTTTTATGGGAGATGAGCCTCCATTTCCACCTATACTTATTTATTTATTTATTTATTTATATTTTATTTATTTAAAGCTTTTCTATACCGGCATTCATGATACAGTCATATCATGCCGGTTTACAAAGAACAGGGGGGTGCAATAACTTTGTTCTTTTAACATGTGCAGAGGAAGCAAAAGTTACAATATAACAGGGTTGTTGAAACTGGGGAAGGAAGGAGAGAAAAATAGACATGAATAATAGAATCTTTACAGAAGTAAATTAATTTACATTGTGCGGTAATGTCTCTTTATGTATATTATTTACATAATGCAGTAAAGTCTCTCAATGGATATTAGACTCAGGAAAGGCTTGTTTGCGGTAGGGTCTCTTCATGGATATTAGACTCGGGAAAGGCTTGTTTAAATAGCCAAGTCTTAAGCCTTTTTCTGAATGTTAATAAGCAAGGTTCAAGTCTAAGATCAGGTGGTAAGGTATTCCAAAGAGAGGGGCCCACTGTAGAAAAGGCCCGATCTCTGAATGCTATATTTATTTATTTATTTATTTATTTATTTATTTATTTAAATTCTTTTATATACCGAAGTATAGCAGATTACCTTCACTCCGGTTTACATTGTAACAATTCATACAAGAAACACAGTTTTTTGTTTTTTTTTAACTCATAACGTAAGAACAGAAAAATATGAAAATAACACCTCAACAGAGGTAGAGTAAAACAAGTTAGCAGTATACAATGTACATCTTAAAATGGTGTGTTAATATGGTGTGTTGATTTAGTTGGGGGAACAGTCAGGGATCCTTTGTAGGCTTCTCTGATGGGTCTGGATGATGTGTGTAGTCTGAGGGGGATTTGGAGGTTGAGAGGGGCTTGGGAGTGGATGGATTTATGGATAATGGTGATAGACTTGTGTAGGATTCTGTAGTGTATTGGCAGCCAGTGTAGATTTATTAGAATGGGAGAGATGTGGTCTCTTCTTCTGGAATTTGTCAGAATTCTGGCTGCCGCATTCTGGAGCATCTGAAGTGGTTTGATGGATGAGGATGGGAGACCTAGTAAGATAGAGTTGCAATAATCCATCTTGGAGAATATTACGGATTGTAGGACTGTTCGGAAGTCATGAAAGTGTAGGAGTGGTTTCATTCTTTTGATTACCTGCAGCTTGTAGAAGCAGTTCTTGGTTGTGTTGTTAATAAATGTTTTTAAATTCAGATGTTTGTCTATTACTACCCCTAGGTCTCTAGCTTGTGTAACAATGGTGTTGACTGGAGCAATTTGTGGGGAGTTGCTGTTTTCGGGGGTGATGAGGAGGAGTTCCGTTTTGGCCGAGTTTAGAATTAGGATTAGGTTTGCGAGGAGTCGGTTGATCTCTTGGAGGCAGTTTTCCCATTGTTTGAGAGTTTTTGTGATAGATTCTTTGATGGGTATCAGATTTTGTACGTTGTAGGCGTATAAGAAATGTTTTAGTTGTAGGTTCGTCAACAATTGGCATAGAGGAAGAAGGTATATGTTGAATAGAGTTGGGGATAGTGAGGAACCTTGAGGAACTCCTTGTGAGGAATTGTAGCGTGGGGATTCTTTATTGTTGATTTTAACTTTGTAACCTCTGTTACAAAGGAATGTTTTGAACCATGAGTGAGCAGTGCCTGTAATTCCAATGTCCGAAAGGCGGTTAAGGAGGGTGGCATGATTGACAGTGTCGAAGGCTGCCGACAGGTCCAATAGAATTAATAGGAAAGATTGTCCTTTGTCCAAGCCCATGATGAGGTGGTCTGTTAGCGATACGAATAGGGTTTCAGTGCTTAAAGCCTTGCGGAACCCGTATTGTGTGGGGTGTAGTATTTTGTGATCTTCGAGGTAGTTAGAGAGTTGCGAATTGACCAGTTTTTCCAAAATCTTTGCTACAAAAGGTAGTTGGAGATAGGGCGGAAGTTACTTAAATTTCCTATGCTAAATGTATCTGTATTATGCTGTGCTTTGGCTACCAGGGCATCCCAGCAATGGAGGCGAGAAGTGCTGATCTACAGTAGAAAAGAAATAGAAAGAATATCCATCACAGAAAGAGGTATTCTAATCCACCATTGTCTGCTAGTTATCATAGGCAGACTGTACCAAAATCTACTGCTCACCAGATAGTTATAAATAGACTTATTCTATTTAGCCACTTTCCAATAGTTGCTAACTCATTGTAACAGATCAATATGTCATAAACCCAGGGAGGTCTAATGCACAAGCATATACTCTGGCAGGATAAGTATGACAGGAAGTTTATTATCAAGTTATCTATTCAAACCAGGAAACCTAACTAGGTCTTCACCACCTGAAAAGACTGGCAAATCAGTTACCTTTGCTGCAATAAAGAAACTAAAGTAGTTTAATCAACAAAATGTATGTAGCTATCTACACTAAAAATTGACACTGGTGAATTTTCAAAAGTTGCATGAGTACAAATCAGCACTTTCACATGTAAAACAGCCTACATGTGATATATGCTATTTTTTTTTTTTGTTCAGCTATTTTACAAACCTTAACATTCATGCGTAAATCAGGGCCCGCATGCAAATTTGCACATATAAAAAAGGGGCAGGCCAGGGGCATTCAGGAAAAGGGCTGCAATTTACATGACTCACTTGCTATTTCATAAGCAATTTACGCAATGTAATTGTGGCAGCTTACTCACCTATATTTACTCCTGCTCAATTTCTGGAGTAAGGGATCGTAAACATCTGAAAAGTAAAAAAAAATGACTGGGTGGGAGGGGTCTGGATAAAATGGGGGAACGACAGACTGAAGAGCCAGGATGGTTTCACAAGCTACATACAAATGGACTGGGCAAACTGGTAGACTAATTAGTAAAACTGGTTATTTCCTTGCCACACGCATGTTAGAAAATCCTCCAACCTATATGTGTAAAAGCCTACTTACAGGCGGTAAATGTGTCTGAATAATGCGAGTTAAATCTACTCACGTATACTTTAACAACTGAACGTAACAATAAAGATATTTAAATGTAAAATTGGAAGTAACGGTACAGGGGTATAACATTTGCTCACACTTATCTGGCTAAAATTGACTTATCTGGCTATGTAGTGCCTTTGCTGGTATTTAGACGAACACATTTGGATTTATCCAGACAAGTTCCAATTTATTTAGCTAAGTAACAGCAAGGTGATACTTAGCTGGATAAGTGTGAAAAGCGCTACTTGTCATCTAATTAGTGCTATTTAGACTTATCCAGTTAAGTAATGGCTTTGTCCAGATAAGTGCTGCTACTTCCCGGAGAAGTCTGAACTTGAACAGCACAAATGTTTTACATTCTTGAGCATGTTTGCGTGCATATGTACTCATATGTTATAACTGCACATATTGTTTGTGCACAATTTATATAATACTGTAGTAACTTTGCACCTGCCCATATACACACATGTATATGGGCCCCAATGCACATCTTTGAAGGTTATCCTTTCTGTAAAATGTTAAAGGAAACATTGATTGTAAACAAACTTCATAAATAGTTGTGTCAAGGAACAATACAGGTAGTTAACACAGACAGTCAGGTTGTCAATTAATCCCCCATAGACTAAGAATATAAACCAAGTCCATTTGGGATTTTGAAGAGCTACATTGAAATAGTACAGCCACAAAATATCTTCTTATTTCTTTGACCAACATTCTGGCCAATTATTATATGTCTTTTTTTTTTTTTCTTTATCAGGGCTTATTACAGCCCAAAATGTCTTTCATCCCTTTGACTCTCATCCCTTTGTCTCACTGGTGAGAGTATGCCTCTATCTCTTTTCACATACTGACACAAATTAGAAAACCTCCCTAACTCAAGAAATCTGTCCCAGAACTTAAGTCTGGAAAAAAAATGTCCTCCTACCGAAACTGAATAAGCCCCATTCTCCTCCCGCCCCCATGTGTGAGGACTGCCAGAATATTAGTAATAGGTATTCTCCAAGGACAGCAAAATGTCAGTCTTCAGGGAACCCACCAAATTCCCCTTGGTTTTGGCTTCTTCTTATAATGTTAAGGAATAAGACTGAAGGGCCCCCCATATGGCTGCGTGATATAGTGGCATTTTGGGCATGCCCTATAAGGCAGTCAAAGTTCTAGAAATTTTGACATAAAAGTTCTAAGCTGGGTTCCATTGGATCACATCATAGAAACATATAGAAACATAGAAACATAGAAATGACGGCAGAAGAAGACCAAATGGCCCATCTAGTCTGCCCAGCAAGCTTCACACATATTTTCTCTCATACTTATCTGTTTCTCTTAGCTCTTGGTTCTATTTCCCTTCCACCCCCACCTTTAATGTAGAGAGCAGTGATGGAGCTGCATCCAAGTGAAATATCTAGCTTGATTCGTTAGGGGTAGTAGCCGCCGCAATAAGCAAGCTGCACCCATGCTTATTTGTTTTACCCAGACTATGTTATTAGCCCTTATTGGTTGTTTTTCTTCTCCCCTGCCGTTGAAGCAGGGAGCTATGCTGGATGTGTGTGACGTATAAGTCTTCTCCCATGCCGTGGAAGCAGAGAGCCATGCTGGATGTGCATCGAAAGTGAAGTATCAGGCACATTTGGTTTGGGGTAGTAACCGCCGTAACAAGCCAGCTACTCCCCGCTTTGTGAGTGCGAACCCTCTTTTCTTCTCCCCTGCCGTTGAAGCAGAGAGCTCTGCTGGATGTGTGAAGTATCAGTTTTTCTTCTCCCCTGCCGTTGAATCAGAGAACTTTGCTGTATATGCATTGAAAGTGAAGTATCAGGCTTATTTGATTTGGGGTAGTAACCGCCGTAACAAGCCAGCTACTCCCCTCTTTGTGAGTGTGAATCCTTTTTTCCACATTTCCTCTTGCTGTTGAAGCTTAGAGCGATGTTGGAGTCACCGTAAGCCTGTGTATGTTTATTTAATAAGGGTATTGACTCCAGGCAGTAGCCATCATTCTGGCGAGTCACCCACTCTTCATTGGCAGCCTCTTGACTTTATGGATCCACAGTGTTTATCCCACGCCCCATTGAAGTCCTTCACAGTTCTGGTCTTCATCACTCACATCACTCACATATGAGGACTGACATCCTGCTATCCTTTGAGAACACCTGTTACAGATAAGCAACTCTGCTTTTCTGACTCTCAGGTTCCAATCCTCCCTCCCACACCTTCCATATTTCCCCCTCCTGTTACCTTTCACATCTTCTTACCTTTCAACCTTCCCTTCCTCACCCTCATCTTCCATCCTTCCTTTCCAAGCTCCCAGCTTCCATGCTTAGTTCTCTTCCTCTCCCCTCCTCCTCCCCTTCCATTCTTCCTTCCCTCTGATATGCTTCCAAGCTTACCTTCACCATCTTTCCCTTTCCTCTCCCTCTCCCTCTCCCTCCACTTCCATCCCCTTCCCCTGCAATGGTCAGACAGGAGATGGAGAGAAAGCTGGCAGCCTGCACTTCTAGCTTTCTCTTACTGCAAGCTCCTCTCTCTCCAAATCAGAACAACGTTTGAACTGTGCAGGAAGGAATGAAGCCAGCAACAGGAGGAGGAAGTTAAAAGCACAGACCGTCAGCTCTTTTCTCCTGCTGGTCAGACAACTAGGGATGTGCAACTGCAAATATTTGGCCTTCCAGGCCACCATGAGAACAAATTTGATAGAAACCATCAAATATTTTTCCAGCCCATGCAGCCATTAAGAAACCAAATAGTGGGGAGGGGAGCCAATAGGAGTAATGCATCATCTTCGGCCCTGGGGCAGTTACATCCTCAGGACCAAAAGCAGGATGACAGAGGTAATAACAATGGGAGAGAGCTCTGATGTCCCCTAGTGAATGGTACTTATGGCTGCAGCCATGTTGGCCATAGGATAATGAGGGTTCTGTAACAAATCCACAAAATACTTTCTCAAGCACATATTACACTAATGGCCATGAGTTGTACTCGAACATACATAACAAGCTCAGCAACAGCTTTGCTTTAAAACATACTTCTCTGTCAAGCCTCATGAAACTATCAACTATCACATTGTAACACTCAAGGATGCATACAAGTACATCATTACAGATTCCATAGAACTAAACAAAAAACACCTGACAGAAGAATGTATACAAATATTTTTTTAATCCACTAACTCTGCAGGGGGAAAGCAAGAGTGCTGTGGTATGTTGGTTGTTGGCTGGCCACTTGTTTAATGGTGGCGTGCGGAACGCCTCCTCTATTTCTTCCCTCTTCTTTCCCTGAGCATAAGAATGCTGTTCCCTAGATAAATTCCAGTATTCATTTTGCTCTTGGTGGAAACTGGATTCTTAGTAGACACTAATACTTACTTTTCAAAAAAAAAAAAAAAAAAGATGTTTTAATACCTGAGCTTTCAAGACTTCATAGGTTTCTTCTTCAAATATAGTTATTCTGGTCCAAAAATCTATTTTCTAAAACTTTTCTTAACTATAAATTGTTCTTAAGGTTGCTGTGTTTTACTGTTGTATAATGTTTTATGGTATGTTTATTAACTAGTCTTGACTAAAACATTTAAAGATGATTGATCAGGTGCATTAGTACCCTAATAGGAGTAGCCAAGTGGTTAGAGTAGCAGCCTATGAGTCAGGGAAGCCAGGGTTCAAATTCTGCTACTGCTCCTTGTGACCTCGGGCAAGTCAGTTTAACCTCCATTGCCTCAGATACTAGGGATGTGAATCGTTTTAGGACGATTAAAATTATCGTCCGATAATTTTAATATCGTCTTAAACCGTTATGGAACACAATACAATAGAGATTCTAACGATTTATCGTTATAAATCGTTAGAATCGTGAGCCGGCACACTAAAACCCCCTAAAACCCACCCCCGACCCTTTAAATTAAATCCCCCACCCTCCCGAACCCCCCCCCCAAATGAGTTAAATAACCTGCGGGTCCAGCGGCGGTCCGGAACGGCAGCGGTCCGGAACGGGCTCCTGCTCCTCAATCTTGTTGTCTTCAGCCGGCGCCATTTTCCAAAATGGCGGCGAAAAATGGCGGCGGCCATAGACGAACACGATTGGACGGCAGGAGGTCCTTCCGGACCCCCGCTGGACTTTTGGCAAGTCTCGTGGGGGTCAGGAGGCCCCCCACAAGCTGGCCAAAAGTTCCTGGAGGTCCAGCGGGGGTCAGGGAGCGATTTCCTGCCGCGTATGGCCGGCGCCATTTTCCGTACGGAAAATGGCGCCGGCAGGAGATCGACTGCAGGAGGTCATTCAGCGAGGGTTCCGGCGCCTCGCTGAACGACCTCCTGCAGTCGATCTCCTGCCGGCGCCATTTTCCGTACGAAAACGATTCGCAGCGGGAAATCGCTCCCTGACCCCCGCTGGACCTCCAGGAACTTTTGGCCAGCTTGTGGGGGGCCTCCTGACCCCCACGAGACTTGCCAAAAGTCCAGCGGGGGTCCGGAAGGACCTCCTGCCGTCCAATCGTGTTCGTCTATGGCGGCCGCCATTTTTCGCCGCCATTTTGGAAAATGGCGCCGGCTGAAGACAACAAGATTGAGGAGCAGGAGCCCGTTCCGGACCGCTGCCGTTCCGGACCGCCGCTGGACCCGCAGGTTATTTAAGTCATTTGGGGGGGTTCGGGAGGGTGGGGGATTTAATTTAAAGGGTCGGGGGTGGGTTTTAGGGGGTTTTTAATGTGCCGGTTTTGCGATTTTTAGATTTTTAGATTTTTCACGATTTTTCACGATATTTTACCCCCCCAAACGGCAACAATACGATTCCCTCCCCCTCCCAGCCGAAATCGATCGTTAAGACGATCGAGGACACGATTCACATCCCTATCAGATACAAGCTTATAGGGTCATTCATCAAGCCATGTTAGGGCCAGAGCACACAATAAACAGGGTGTAACATGTGATGTTTATCACACCACTCATTAGTATGTAAATATGATAATAAGTATGTGAAAGATAGAAAAAATTATGCGAATGAGGGACTCACTGCATTCCGCAGAAAAATAACACATAACAATGCGGATTTAATGTCAGAAATAACAATACCTATTTGATTTCCAGTAACCTGGAAAAAAAGGTGACAGCGGTCATTATCGTAGATAATGGAAAATATCATGAGCAATAAAAAAAAGGCCTTGGAGAGACACACCTAAACAGCCCTGGTAAGGCAATAAAAACACCTTTTCTTACCTGCCCTGTCTTCCTAAAGCTACAATGTTAGGGGAAGTGTACGAGTAGTTAGATACTGTCTGCTTCAGGCTGCTCAACAACAACAGACAAGGGAGGTTCAAATGCCTCCTAGGGATGTACCCGCCCCGGAGCCAGATCTGCAAGCTCTGCTGGTGGAGTGCACTGACCCACAACTTGGCTTGCCATGCAGGAAGCCACGCAGGTAGTACAGGGAGCGCATCTTTCAACCCCTTACCACTTTGCTGGGGATGCTGGAGGAACATGTGGTAATAAGGTATCGCCTAAGCAATGTCTCCATCATAGTTTATTTTGTGATGACAATAACAGCACCCACATATGTCATCAGAAAAGGTACAACTCATAATAGCCGAGGCAAAGCTGTTTTAGGAGCTACCATGACATGTCACAGGGAGCCTTTAGGAAATCTTGGTATGTCAGGGCACAGCAAGGACCTTTGCCTGTCCAGCTCAGGGCAAGTTATATTATCCTGCTTTATGTAGGTACATACAAAATCTTCAGAGTAATTTGTTTGTTCTGATAGCTAGTATCCATTACATTCTTTATCCTAGATCGCCAGCCTTAAAGCATATCTGCTGAGGACTCCAGGGGAGACATGCTATCAGATTAGTCATTTTCCAGGCAGAAGCATTTTTCAGATTTGAGGCTCTTGCTTTCCCCACATGGCTGCCATGAATTGTGACCAACATAGCAGAGTTGCTGTCCTATAGGATATGTCTCCTGTGGTGTTAGTGCATTCTAGATGAATTCTGAGACCTAGGCAGCTATGCTGATAAACTCTCAATCATCAGCTTTGTGAATATCATTAAGGCAAGAGAAGGTGTTGTCAGCTGATAACCTCATCAGTCAACAACAAGCTTCTTTCTGAAGCCTTCCACTGTGCAAAATGTATAACCTAACTGCCTTCTGAGGTGTCATGTGGTAGGCATGCTGTCTTTTGCACTTCAGTACTGTTTTATAGAAAGACATGCTATTTTTGTCATCTGAGGCCTGGAGGTGCCCATGTCTGTAACAAAGAAAAGTCAGTGAACATTTATGCTTCCAACAGATGTCTGTCTGGCTGCCTGGTGTAGACAATCTTCTGTGACTAGTAATGACTCTGACAACCTCATTATCAGGGAGGGAGAAGCTTGGCACTGACATAATTCATGGTTGATGATGAACAGGCTGGGGATAGCTATTTTGGGCCTCAGTAGGTAACCAAAGTGCAGGAGGAAGTCTGTAAACAACAATGTCTTTACAGATGTGTATGACTGTATGTGTCTGGGTGACTGATGTGCTGTGTAAGCCTCTGTCAATATCTGTGCCTAGGAATGATGTAGGGCTCGTAGGTTTTGTCCTTTCCACACCAGTGCAAACACCAGAGAAAACACTGTGTGTGCACCCAATTAGCACACACTGACTTTAGCTACAAGCATTCCTGTGCTTCTACTCTTTAGGATCCATGCTATAGGTATGTTAGTGTGTAGGCGGGGAGATAATAGCCTTACACATTGTGATCTAACATTCCATCTTGCCGTCACACTATTTATTCATTCAGCTGAAAAGGGGAGTTAAGAACATTGGCTTCATAAGAGCTCAGCTATCCAGTGCTACTTTGCTGGATGAGTTGATATCTGCCTGTAGTTGGCAGTGAATTAGCACAACTTGCTAACTCCCACAATGTAACTTGCCCACTGAGGCAAACAGGCAGAGACCTACATACTTATGAAGCAAAGGAGAGGCTGATCCTTAGCTAATAGGTATGTAGAGATCAATAATCCAAGGCAGTGTAGGGGTGGGAGTCATTCTGTTGAAGTCTGCCTGATCCCAAACAACAGCAGGCCTCATCACTGTCTGCTCTTGGGCAGTGGGGAATCTCTATCCTCCACACTTCCATGACTCTTCCTCAGCTGTCACACAGCAGCCTCTATGAGCTTTACATAGTGGCCACTTTCTGGGATGACACGGTGTTCTAGCAGGCTGCAAGTAGATGACATCTTTTTTAAACTGTCATACATAAAACGTTTTTATTTAGTGCCTTTTAAGTAGAGTGAGGAAACAAGTAAGAGGCCCTAAGTAATCTCTTTTGGGGTGATTAGTGTCACTTCACCTAACACCACACAAGAATTACATTTACACTATCTATTCTCTGGGCCTAGACCCTGCAGCTGCACATTTCTGCTCCCTAGAGATGAACAAGACCTAGTGCTTTATGTACTTTTCAATTAGGCTTCTGGCCTGGGCAGAAGGCCCCATTGTTTGATCAGAGGTGATAGCTCTTCACATTGGAAGAGGCCAATGGTTAGTTAAAGTTGCCAATGACATTCAGATAGCTATATAACCGATTGGTCACCAATAGAGTAAAGATATTGCTACAGCAGACTTGACATTTATAGGTGATGTGAAGTTACCATCCCCGGCTTTCATTGTGTCCAGGGCCTTGTCCATCCCCTTGAACATATCCAGTCCCAGCCGTTGAATCAGAAGCTCCTCCTTATGATCTTATAACTGACTGTGACCTCAAAATAGATACCCATAATAGCATTCTGCCTCAAGGTTGGAGCAGGACCAGATTTCCATTGCAGGCACCCATAGACAGCTCTGGGGGAGAGGGCATGGTGGGAACACCCCCCCCCCCTCAAGATCTAGGAATAGAGGGTATCCACTCCCAACCGCTTATCTACAGTAGAGCTGTTCCAATTCCAAGGTGACAGAGGTAACAACTTAAAGATGAAACTCAGTGTAGGGTATGCAGCCCACCATTGCAAGTTCAAATCCCTGTCTTTTCCTCCCACATGGGTTTCCTGTTACTATGGAAACCTGTGTGAGAGCAAAGGCCTTCAACTAGCTTGCTATCTCCTTTAAACAGTCACTGAAATGTGCTACCACTTCTCCCTGATCTTGCGCCGTACTAGTAAACAGCTGAACATCATCAATGCAAAGATGAAATTGAATGCCATATTCCATCAATACTTCTGTAAGATGGGCCAATAAGATATTAAATGAAATCAGGGATAATATTGTCTTCTGTGGTACTCCCCATGGTAGCAGATGAATCTCAGAATATTTATTCTCCCAATAAATGTAACAGATATATCTGTTAGGAATGAAGTCAGGCATTTCAATACTTTACCAGAATTACCAGTTGCTGCTAACCTCTGCAACAAGTAGTCATGGTTCAACATATCAAAGGCTGCAGATAATTCTAATAAACTAATAGGGTATTTGACTCTTTATCAGCTTAGGGATGACTCTCATTTACTATTGAAGTAGAACTGATTTGTGTTGTATCCTGTATGGAAACTCTATTATATAGTACAGAGGTTTTCCCCAAGAAGGAACTCAACTACCATATTTGCCAAAATATGAAACCAAATGATAGTTAGCAATAATTCTAGAATCCAAACTCCTTTTTTAAATACTGGATGGATAATAGCTTGTTTTAGCAAATCAGGAAAATGCTCTAATTGCACATTAGCATTGTAATCAACATTAACCATAAGCTAATTTCCTTTATGCTATACTTTACCAGCTTAGAAGAAATAGGATAGATCAAACAGAATGTAGAATTTAATGTCTGTAAAATTTTGTTAATTTTAAATTC
The DNA here is from genome assembly GCF_901001135.1 of Rhinatrema bivittatum. NCBI lineage: Eukaryota > Metazoa > Chordata > Amphibia > Gymnophiona > Rhinatrematidae > Rhinatrema > Rhinatrema bivittatum. The sequence goes on along the minus strand of NC_042615.1, from coordinate 355,359,193 downwards.
AGATATCAGTCCTCTAGTGACATCACTAAGCACTCATTGATACCTATGGATTGAGAGAAGGCACCAGTTTATGTATTCTGTTTGCCTTACAAGTACTATGAAAGTTATTTTTTCAGGCAGCACCATCCCAGATTTGTTAAAGATGCAGTAAGCCCTTAAAATCCACAAAAGCAAAGTTTTTTAAAACATGTACAAGGCTGAAATTTATTTTCTTCTGTATGTCTGCCTGTATAAATATCTGCAAGAGAAATTTCTAGCTGAGAATGCCCTTCAGAATATTGTAACAGCATACAGATGTGCTGGCTTCAATGTGTGTATCTGGTGCAAGTTTTTGTACGCAATATAATAATTACAAAATATGTTGACATTTCCCGATTCATTTATAAGGTAGTACGGCTATTTTCAGAGTTTTAACTATTTGTTTCCAGAAGAAAGACAGTTCAAAACTATGAAGCATCTAGAAAGTATTCCATTGCTGAAGTACTTGCTGGTTTTCTACTTAACTAACTGAGTCCCAGCAGATTTATGAGAAATGGGACTAAGAAATCAAATAGTGCCTTAACAGCAGATCTGTTCCTGTAGCATATGTATTAGATATACAGAGAGCTAATGTGTCTGCACAAGAACCATAAATTTTCAATCAGTATGTGCTGGCTTAAGAACCAGGAGTTTGATTGCAGTGGTGATAATTATAATAAAATTAGCCCCTTGTAAAGTGGCAAGTGATGGAGAATTGTGGCATGTGATGGTGATGTTAGGTCCGCTAGAGGAATGAATAAGATTGGGGAAAGCCCGGGACAGAAAGTGATATGTAAAGGGTATCTAGTGTGCTACTTAAAAATCCATCAATATAAATTCAATTAACAAAGTGTATCCTGTTCTAGTCTGATTCTGACAGCAATCACTTCTCTTTACAGGGATTATTTCTCTTGTCACTACATTCTCAAGTCATCTAAGACCAAAGTAAGAAAGATGCAATAAATAAATAAATAAAGCCTGCTGAAAGTAGTTATAATCCTCAGCATTCAAGTCTCTATATGTTATCTGACGTGAACATTTGATACCAACAGCTTGTTCAAAAAAATGAATATAGAAAGCCATTGCTATTCAATTTAAAATGATTTCTTTCCAAATGTCATAAAAAAGAGTGATCCTAAGCCATGTCCAAGTATGTTTTGCATTTATTTTCTAACACAAGAAAATGGAACATGAGATGATGTAGGTATAATTTTTATAGTTGAAAGACCAGGTACAATGCTGTATTCTGTATAAGTCATTCTCAGACCTTTCCTGGATGCGCACCTGGATGCAAACCTAACCAGTTTGGTTTGGAAGAAATCGCTAACGATTATGTATGAAATCAATTTGCATGCATTGTTGACCCAATATATGTAAATATGTCTCATGCATATCCACTAGGGATATCCTGAAAACTAGACTAGTTAGGTGTGCTTCTAGGACAGGGTTGAGAACCTTCAGTCTATATCATAGCCTTTGCATTTACAAATTATATCAACTTCTGGTTTATGCATACATTATTGTGCAATATGGCTTATTATTTTTCCTGGATTGCCATCTTTTCTCACTGGTATTTTCAATCTTCTGTTGTGGTTTATGAGCATCAGAGTTCTTTGGGTTAAGAATTAATAAAGAATTCACATTTGTCTGCCTGAACTACTGTGATTCACTGGAGGGGACATCAAAGTAGTTATTAGCATTTCCTAAAGGCTGTTGATTCTTTGTTTTCTTGGACTCTCCCAAAGTATCAATGTTTAAGACAATCAGGATTATCACCCAGATTGTTCATCTCACTGTAACACTGTGTGAGAGCTTCATGCACAATTTCCAGTTAACTCTGTGATGTTTGTAAAATACAATAATGTTATCTAGTGCTAAAAGAAGATTTGGGGTTTCTATAAGCTTAGAATGGATATGAAAAAATCAGTAAAATTTAGCCAAGTGTATGCTTTTTTTCTTAAATTAAAAATAAGACCTTAAAAGAAGTTCAAAATCATGCAAATGAAGCTTTGCTGTTTTTACAGTAATCTTTTTTTCCTCTGGAAAGCAAATTATATAAACAGACATCTGAAAAAGAGAAACCCCTCAGAACTAGGAAGGGGAAGTGTTTCTCCGGTAGAACTTAAAATAAAAAGGCAGCACACCTGCGCACATCTGGTTTCCCTACTACACATATCTCACATAGGCTCTACTATGTGAAGTCTCTTCCAAGTCAAACAAGTAGCAAATTTTAAGTAGCACCTAAAGAGGAACTTGGATTGGCTTTGCCAGCCAAACCTCAGACCCTAAAAAGTTCCTGCTGTACAGGCTTTGTTTTCATTTCCCTGACCCGTTTGCATAGCGTTGTGACTGATGGCCTGGCCTGCCTCCCTGTACACAGAGCACCAATAATAAACAGAGGCCAGCTGACACCCTTAGACACCTGCAGAAAAATTCACAGTGCATGATTGTTCATCCTGGAGGAAGCAGTTTGCTGGGGCTTGATGGGCTCCAGCTTCTACTGGTTAGGTATTAGCCTGCACAAACACATACGCTGACAAAGTGCAACCAGGATCAACTCTTGGTAAAATGTTTTTGGGGTTTTTTTTGTGAAGTTCTGATTAGGCAGCTTGATGAACAAATAACAGAAGTATTTAAAGAATTTTACAAAACTGAAACAGTGGCAAAGGCAATCTCATACAGTTCTCTTTTGAGTTTTCTAGTAAAATTTAATAGAAAAAAAGTGTATATTTATTTAATTACATATCCTTACAGCTCACAATTCTACACATAAGAGATCTATGAAAATACATGTTTTATCAAGCCAAACACTTTAACAAAACAATCCTGTAGCCAGTAGGTTATACTTTTTCTGGGTTTTACCAAATTTGAAGGTTTAGAGCAGCTATTATTTCTTGAATATTATTTAAAAAAAACCTTATAGTGGGGGCATTACAGAGGTTACTACTGGATAGCCATGTGACAGATCGCCTCTCTGAGGGGACAAGCCAAAAATAAGTAAACTCTGCATGTAAAATTGTTGTCTCTTCCAAATATTTAACCCAAGAGATAACTGTCACAGTCAGCGGTAAATTTGGTAAAATAGTAGTGGCTTTTTTGATGTCACATAGTGTCAAAAGGTCCAATCAGGAGCCTTCCATCACTGGCAAGGAAATTGAAACTTACTATGTTCAAGAAGGAACTACAATCCCTATACGCACTAATGTCACAGAATCAAGGTACAGCCAAAGAAATTAAAATAGAGGAGGCTTCTCTTACAGAGCAATTCTCTATTTCAAAAGAAAGTGTATGAATTGGAGGAAAGGGCTTTCTTTTTTGGTGATACTATGATATCGTTATAGGACAAAGTAAAATCATTGCTAACTCTCTTGCATTCTCACACATTATGGGGCCTTGCAGCTGATGGCATCTTAATTTATCCTGTCTGAATACTAAAGATTTTGATGCTTTGATTAAAACTACAATACAGGATTTTCAGTTACACCATCCCATTACAGATTATGATCCTACGTTGAGGCATTGAAAGTGGTCCTTAGAGGGGGAATAATCTCCTTTATCAGTCACAAGAGGAGGCAGTTTTTCACTGATCAACAGGAGTTGTTATCCAGGATAAAGGATTTAGAAAATAAACATAAAGAAATGTGTTCCATTCCTTAGGGATGTGCAGCTGGGACGGATACATTCGATTCGGTATTCGTATTCGTCGGGACCCAAATCCATTACATCCGTTTTCAGGGGACCCCGATTCATCCATTAGTTTCGTCTGGTATTCGTTTCCCATTAAAGTAAAAAAAAAAAAACCCATCCCAACCCTTTAAATTTAATTAACTACAACCCCCCACCCTCCTGACCCCCTCAAGTCTTGCCAAAAGTCCCTGGTGGTCCAGCAGGGGTCCTGGAGCAATCTCCTGCACTCGGGCCATCGGCTGCTGGTATTCAAAATGGTGCCGATAGCCTTTGCCCTTACTATGTCACAGGGGCTACTGGTGCCATTGGTCGGCCCCGTCACATGGTAGGAGCAATGGACGGCCGGTGCCATCTTGTGCTTCTACCATGTGACAGGGACCGACCAATGGCATCGGTAGCCCCTGTGACATAGTAAGGGCAAAGGCTATCGGCGCCATTTTGAATACCGGCAACCGATGGCCCGAGGGCAGGAGATTGCTCCAGGACCCCCGCTGGACCACCAGGGACTTTTGCCAAGTCTTGGGGGGGGGGTCAGTATGGTGGGGGCTTTATTCGTTAGTGATACATTGCATTCGTGGGGGTTCGCCATACGTTTCAGAACCCCACGAATGCAACGAATAGGGACCTATATGTTGCAGATTGCGCATTCGTTCAAAACAAATGCACATCCCTACCATTCCTATCTATAGGGCCCTGCTAAACTTCATCATATTGAAAAAGCTTTTCGCTTTACAAAACAAAAATATTACGAGCATCGGATTAAATCTGGTACTTTACTGGCCCATCTGATTAATATAAAAAATCTTCACATATGATTAGAACAATTAAAAACTCCGCTGGAACCTATGTTCATACTACTCAACAGATACTGGGAAAATTTAGATCTTATTTTGAGTAATTATATGTGGACCCTACTAGACGGTTTCTTGCATTCAAACTGTTTTCCTAAGATTTCGGAGAATGCTAGAGATAAATTGCTGACACCCTTTATGGAACTTGAGATAATTAATGCTATTAATTTGTTAGCATTGAAAAAGAGTCCAGGTCCTGATGGATAGCCATTAGATTATTATCGTCATTTTAGAATGGAGCTGTTCCCTATATTAAAAGAACTTTTTAATTTCATGGATACTCTGATATTAGTGCTGTAATCTCTTAGATGTCTTGATCATGATGATTCCAAAACCAGGGATAGATCCTTCTGATTGTGGATCTTATAGGCCAATATCTTTAATTAATGCAGACATTAACATTTTTGCCAAAGCCTTGCAGCTGTGTCTTAGAATATTTGCTCCCACAACTGATTAATTCAGATCAAATGGGTTTTGTGAAGGACAGATACTCGGTTAATAATACAAGAAGATTTTTTCATATTATACACCTGGCCAAACAAAGGCAAATACCTGAAGCGATTGTTTCACTTGATGCCGATAAGGCATTTGATAGGGTTTCATGGACATATCTTTTTCAGGAGTATAACACTTGGGATTTCCTTTTCAGTTTTTCAATTGGGTGTGTGCATTATATCAACAACCCAAGGCATTAAGTCCCGGGGTTTTCCGAGGGGGGTGTGTCGGGGGCGGGGCCGATCGGTGCGGCATTTTGGGGGCGGGGCGTGGTGTTTTGGGGGCGGGCCCGGGGGCGTGGTTTGGGCCAGGGACGGTCCGGGGGCGTGGCTGTGCCCTCCGGAACCGCCCCCGGGTCGCATCTAGGCGCGCGGGGATTTACTTCTCCCTCCGGGAGGTGTAAATCCCCCAACAAAGGTAGGGGGGGTTTAGACATGGCCGGGGGGGTGGGTTAGGTAGAGGAAGGGAGGGGAAGGTGAGGGGAGGGCGATAGCGAATTCCCTCCGAGGCCGCTCCGATTTCGGAGCGGCCTTGGAGGGAATGGCGGCAGGCTGCGCGGCTCGGCGCGCGCCGGCTACACGGAATAGGCAGCCTTGCGCGTGCCGATCCAGGATTTTAGCGGATACGCGTGGCTACGCGCGTATCTACTAAAATCCCGCGTACTTTTGTTTGCGCCTGGAGCACCAACAAAAGTACACGAACGCGCCGTTTTTGAAAATCTACCCCAATTTGAATAGGGTAGTACACATACCAAAGATGGTGATTTCTGTTTTTTCTTTGGGTTTAATAACAAATCTCTATTAATATACCGGGCTCTTTTATAAGCCTGATTGACAATCCTTGTGGGATAACCCCTTGCACCAAATCTCTCTTGTAAATCCTTTGCATGGATTTTAAAGGATGGTACATCTGAACAGATCCTCCTTAGCCTAAAGAATTGTCCCACTGGGATATTCTCTCTAACATGTTTGGGATGAAAACTACTAAAATGTAACAGTCCATTTCTGTCTATCGCCTTCCGGTACAACTCAGTAACAAATATACCATCTTTCTTTCCCACCCTCATATCTAAGAATGGAACCCTTTGACTTTGAATGTCACAGGTAAATTTAAGATTTCTATCTTGACCATTCAAATAATGAAAACAATTTTCAAATTCACATTGGGTGCCAGACCAAATCACAAGGATATTGTCAATGTAACGATACCATAACCTCACATGTTGGTACCATATTGAAGGATATACAAATTTTTCTTCAAATGCTGATACATACAAACATGCGAGGTCTGGTGCCATTGTAGCACCCATCGCGGTTCCATGAACCTGCTGATAGAAGTCATTTTGAAACATGAAATAGTTCTGTGTGAGCGCAATTGTGGCCAATTCAACCAAAAAATGTGTTGGAACCTTCTTATCTATCGTTGTGTCTAAAACCTCTTGTACCAAATTTATCGTAGCTCTTTGAGGGATATTAGAATATAAAGATTCTATATCCATTGATATAAGCAGAGTGGATTCTGCCATCTCGGGAAGGGATTGTAATACTGTTATCAAATGTGACGAATCTCTTATATACGATCTAGCCAATGGAACAAACGGTCGTAAAAAATGGTCTACATAGATAGATAAGGGTTCCAATACTGAACCAATGCCTGCCACAATTGGTCTTCCAGGCGGAGATTCTAAAGACTTATGCACCTTCGGTAAAATGTAAAAGACAGGTATCTGGGGGTTCCGATTCATTAGAAAGGCTGCTTCTTTGATGGTTACCCACCCTACACTTAGGGCTTCTGTAATCACTTCACCAATTTGTGTAGCCAATACTTCAGTTGGATCTACATCCAATTTTTTATAAAACCTTTCATCCCCAAGTTGTCGATTTACCTCCTGTACATATTCTTCTCTATTAAGAATTACCAAAGAGCCACCTTTATCAGCAGGCTTAAACACCAAATTGCGATCATGACTCAAATTTTCCAATACTGTAAATTCCTCTTTGTTCAAATTCCAAAACGGAAATCGTTGCTCCGCCTCTTTTTGTTTTAAATCACGTTCAACAACTTCTTCAAAAGCTACCATCAATGGATGTATCGGACCCGGAGGCATCCAGCATGAAGGGTTCTTAACGACTGAGCCATCAGAATTTAAACTCTCATTACCTTGAAAAAATATTTTCAATTTCATCAGTCGAAAGAACCTTTGCAAAGCCAACCTGATTTCAAATGAGTCATATCTAGGAGTCGGTGAAAAAGACAAACCTCGATTCAAAACCTTGGATTCTAATGCTGTTAATGAACGGGAGGATAGATTTATAACCAAATCATTCATGTTTGTTTTGATTGAATTTGGCGGGCAAAAAAAGGGGTGGAGACTAGTTGAGTAAGTCCTTTTGATTGGTGCTGAGAGATTTAAAAGGACGGGAGAAGACGTAAGGTATACTTCCGTTGATTCACTCGATGGTGGTGTTTCTTTGAGCTGTGGTGGTGGAGTTTCTGCCAAAGATTGAAAAGGTAAGGTTTCCTTTTTCTCGCGTATGCTGAAATTCTCTAAGAGAAGAAAGAATTTCTTTAACTTATCCTGATTTACTTCATTTTAGGTTTATATTATGTGAGACGAAGTGTTTTATAAATTTGAATAAGCAAGACGCTAGGAAACAAGAGTCGGGGATGTGTCTGGCTGTACGTCTGGGAAAAGGTTTTTGGGACGTTCAGGTAAAATAGCTTGTGGTAAATATTTAAAAAGTGGAAATAAAAATGTAATTTGAAGGTATTAATTAAATTTGTGAAATGTTATAGATGAAAAACCCTTTGGATAGATGTTGAGGATACATGAGCAGTAGGAGATTCCTCAGAAGTTCTCCTGAAGAAGCCCGAGGGAAGGCGAAACATGTTGAGAAGATGAAGAAGGATTGAAAGGATTGGCGTTCTTGTAACGAAAGAAATTTCTTATGCAATAGAACTCTTTCTGCTTACAAATAGATTGTATCTAAAACTGATAATGTTATGTGAAAAGGTTTATATGTATGTTTAACTTAAATTATCAAAGTTTTTTTATGAATAAGAAATAGTAAGATATGTGTGAGTGGTATAAAGAGTGAATGTGATGTGCATGGGTATGATGAGATATTTTTAAATGTTCATTGTCTGGGGTAATATGGAAACATAATTTTGGGATGTGTTTTATGAGATTTTCACCAATAAAGATCTAAAATTAGATATATGTCACTATACATTTATTGAATACTAATTGGTTTGTGATATATGAGTAGATTGCCAGGATTGTCGTATCCTGTCATATGACAGGGCAAAGGTAGCGCCGGCGCCATTTCTACAACACACCGGAGGCCTGAGAGTAAAAGATCACACCGGGACCCCCCCCCCACTGGACCCCAGGTAATTTAAGGCATTTTGGGGGGGGGGGGTTTCGGGAGGGTGGGGGATTTATTTTAAAGGGTCGGGGTGGGTTTTAGGGTTGTTTTAGTGTGCCGGTTTTCCCGCCCTCTCCCTTCCCCCGATTTACGATTTTTGACAATAAATCGGAGGAATTCCTATTAAATATCGCCTCTAATGATTTTTGACGATTTAAAATATATCGGACGATATTTTAAATCATCAAAAAACGATTCACATCCCTAGTTTGTAATCCACGAAAGGACATCGCCTCCTGTCCCATGACTTTTTAGTTTTCGTAGAAGCCTCTCATGAGGGACTTTGTCAAACACCTTCTGAAAATCCAAATACACTACATCTACCGGTTCACCTTTATCCACATGTTTATTAACCCCTTCAAAAAAATGAAGCAGATTTGTTAGACTTTCCTTGGGTAAATCCATGTTGACTGTGTCCCATTAAATCATGTCTTTCTATATGCTCTATGATTTTGATCTTGAAAATAGTTTCCACTATTTTTCCTGGCACTGAAGTCAGGCTCACTGGTCTATAGTTACCCGGATCGCCCCTGGATCCTTTTTTAAATATTGGGGTTACATTGGCCACCCTCCAGTCTTCAGGTACAATGGATGATTTTAATGATAGGTTACAAATTTTAACTAATAGATCAGAAATTTCATTTTTTAGTTCCTTCAGAACCCTAGGATGCATACCATCTGGTCCAGGTGATTTGCTACTCTTTAGTTTGTCAATCTGGCCTACTACATCTTCCAGGTTCACAGTGATTTCATTCAGTTCGTCTGACTCATCACCCCTGAAAACCATCTCCGGAACTGGTATCTCCCCAACATCCTCATTAGTAAACACGGAGGCAAAGAATTAATTTAGTCTTTCTGCAATGGCCTTATCTTCCCTAAGAGCCCCTTTAACCCCTCAGTCATCTAATGGTCCAACCAACTCCCTCACAGGTTTCTTGCTTTGGATATATTTAAAAAAGTTTTTATTATGAGTTTTTGCCTCTATGGTCAACTTCATTTCAAGTTCTCTCTTCGCCTGTCTTATCAATGTTTTACACTTATCTTGACAATGCTTATGTTTTATCCTATTTTCTTCAGATGGATCCTTCTTCCAATTTTTGAAGGATTTTTTTTGGCTAAAATAGCCTCTTTCACCTCACCTTTTAACCATGATGGCAATCGTTTTTCCTTCCTTCCACCTTTCTTAATGCGCAGAATACATATGGACTGCTTATTTACTATGCAAATAATATGGGTCCATCTTGATCTTTTTTACCAGCTATATAATTTTCAAAACTGCATTTTTATGTATTTCTCTTCTTTTATGTGCAACACTGATTTTGCATGTGATTAATGTAAACCACCATGTACTGCAATGGAATGTACAGATTATAAATTTTGATAAATAAATAAGCCTAGGGTTTCTATTGAGTTTGTAAAGTCATGTGTGGAGATTAATTTATGATCATCCCTTTACCATTAACACACAACAAAAACAAGCATTAAAAAAAAGTGTTCTCCCTGCGCCATTGAATTAAGGTGATTTAAAGAACTGTCACTTCGTTTAAAAGGCAGAGAGTTCACCTCGAGGAAGATAATCTCAGAACCCAAAATATGCGGCTCTTGCACACTGTTCCTGTTGCACTTGCTCATAAATAGCACTCTGATATCAAATCCATTCCCTTAAAAACCAGACTCATACTTGGTGCTATTACTCAGTAAACTCTTGAAACCGGCTCCGATATCCCTTCTCATAGACAAGGGAATCAACCCACAGCAAAATCCAAACATGCCAAATTTTAACCATAATTCACGGCTCAGTGCTTGTGTCTTAATTGCTGCCGCAACCTTTCTGGTGGCAGCAGTGTCGCAAAAAGAAATTAAAAATTAAAACATCATAGTAAAAGTATTGACTGGACTCCAGGTGCAATCCCTCTATAACTTTTAATGAACATCCATGGCAATGGGCCCCACAAAAACACAAAGAGTTTCAGTATCGGTCCCATGCTGGTGTGTTTCAGTATTATCTCTGATATTAGAGCAGGAGGTCCTGGAAGGCTTTATTTGTGCTAGATGGTGGGTGATGCACGAAGATGATCCCTCCCAGTTTGGAATGGTGTTGGTCTGCAGGAGTAAGGACTCTATTCCATGAATATTCCCTGTGGAGGAGTGGACCAAGGCCAGTAATTCACTGCAAATTATGACTACCTGACCTCCTCATCTATTTCTTCTAGGGATATGTGAAAAGGCATTACCTTAAGAACAGATTTGGAGGAGCTGAGGGTGTCAACATCCTTTGTCAAGGTCTCTGCTAGGCATAGGATGTTGGTGCATTCCTCCATTTCTGGGTCATGTAATCCAAAGTCTCTAAGTAGGTCGTGTAGTTGTTCTAGTTTGTTGTGAATGGATTTTGAGTTTAAGTGGATTGGAAGCATAATATTTGTGTTTGTGTTGTGTTAGGTATCTCTTTCAAGAAGGATAATAGATTTATGGCATCTGAGCTTTCTTCGAGGTTTTGCAGTATATTTGTGGTGTATCTACCCCAGCCTGGGAATGTTTTTGTTTGAACAGAGGGAGGGGAGTTTAGGTTTAGGCTTATAGTGAAGACACATCTTGGGTTTCTCGATAGGGTGGTAACATTATGGAAGAAACAGAATTGAATCTGAGAGCAGCTTCTGTCTCCTGAAAGGTATGATTCTTGCTAAAAGGTGCTTCTAGGCAAGCCTATGTCTGTAGAGGAGCTGCACAAGGTCGGCGAGGGTAAGATTTTCAATTACCAAGTCAAATACCAAACTGTATAGAATTTGAGTTGATTTTATCAGATTTGTGGAAATTTCCCCATCCCCTTTTATTTCTAACTTATTTTGATTGGCTTTGGGTTTTTGGGGTTTTTTGGGGGGGTTGGTTTGTTTTTAGTACTCACTCCTAGTGAAAACCTGGCCTTTAAAATATGCAGTATAACTGTTAATATAATTATTAATAATAACAAAGTAGTAAATACAATTTCTTGTGTTACTGAATATGAGCAGAAGAGATAAGTATAGGACATAGGTTCCCAATCCTGTCTTGGAGGATTCCCAGCCAGTCAGGTTTTCAGGATATCCATGATGAATATGCTTGAGCTAAAGTTTGCATGCTATGGAGGCAGTGCATGTAAATGTATATCATGCATATTCATTAGGGATTTCCTGAGATCCTGATTGGCTGGGGTCCTCCAAGACAGGCTTGGGATCCATTGGTATAAGAGTTTCAGAAATGTGAAATATGAGTGTAGAATAGTGTATCTCAACCCGGTCTTTGAAGACGACCCAGCCAATCCACTTTTCAGGATATCAGAAATGAATATGCATGAGATATATTTGTATGCACTGTTTTCATTATATACAAATATGCATATTCATTGTGAATATTCTGAAATCCAGACTTGCTAAATGGTTCTCAAGTACTAGGTTGAGAAACATTGCCGTAGAAGAAACTTGCTGAGACTTTCCCCTGTGTTGTCACTTTCTTTTTTCTCTGTCTCTTTCTGTAGTCTTCAAGCACAGCCTCAGCCAGAGAATTCCATTGACAGACTACACTAATAGCTGCTCTCAGCTGGGGGAGTTTTGGGTACTACCAGCTCACAACTGTGAAAGAGGTTACAGTAGTTAGTTTCAGCAGCTGCTAGGAATGTTTACATGAGATTAATCCTTGATTTTCTTTTCATTCCAGAATCTCAGTAGCCTACAGCTGAGACTCACATTTCTTAAACTTCTCAGTTCTCTCTGATACTTTACAACCCTGACTTCTTGGCAGGTTCATAAACTTACACTTGAAATATCTTTTCTTTACAGTAGCCTTTATGATAATGCTTTATTTTCCTAGCATAGCTTTGAAACCTTAGATCAGGGCTTCCCAAATATGTCCTGGGGACCCCACATATACTAGGTTTTGATGTATGCAAATTTATCTCATGCATTTTTGTTGTAAATGTCCTGAAAACTGACTGGCTATGCGGTTCCCAGGACAGGTTTGGGAAACCTTGCCTTAGTCACCAAGCATACTAATGTTTTAAATGAGCAAGGCTCATACCTCTAGGCATTATCTCTGTTCATGTAAAATGTCATGATATTATTAATAGTCTGTTGTTAATGCTCAGTGTTATCTATTCCATACTTTATAGCAGCATTTCCCAACCAGTGTGCCGGGGCTGGAGTGCAGGTGTGTTGTGGCTACAGTCTCATTTTCTGTTTCCCTCATGGCTTGTAGGATATCCTCCCACCAGCAGGGGGTGTCAGAGCAGCTGTTATCTGCAACTGCCCCTGCTTTCACCTCTGCTGGCACTCCTTTGCAACAGAAACTGCATAGGGTCATGTAATCTCATGAAACCTATTGGCTCCATGCAGTTAAGATTGCTGAGTAAAGTTGGAAAGGAGGAAGAAGCAGCACTCCATAAGCCTCTCACATACTTCTTCTGTACAAGGATTGGGGTAGAAGTGAGGAAAGGGAAGCTGAATATGCCACCAGGTGTGAGGGAGAGTAAAGGGAAGGTGATGATGCTTCATAGGATACAAACCAGGAGACCAGGGTTCAAATCCCACTGCTACTCTTTGTGACCTTGGGCAAGTCACTTTACCCTCCATTGCCTCAGGTACAAACTTAGGGCCTCATTTACTAAGTATTTTTCCCATAGACACAGAATGAGAGAAAAGCCTTAGTAAATCAGGCCCTTAGATTGAAAGCTCTCTGAAGATAGGGAACTACCTACAGTACCTGAATTTGAAGCGCTGAAAGAAGGGAAAAAAGCAGAATATAAAAATCAAATAAAAATAGGGGTGGGAAGGAGACGGGGAGGGAAAGGGAAGGTGATGATGATGCCAGAGACCGAGGTTGATGGAAGGTGATGCCAGTTTGTGGAGGGAAAGGGAAAAGAAGGTGATAACAGGGGGTGAGAGAGATGGAAGATTATGATGATGATTATGTTGGTGGGGAGAGGAGTGAAGAGAGAGTGGGATGTGGGAGAAAGATGATGATGATGCCAAGAAGTGAAGGAGAGAGCAGGTGGTGCCAGGGGGTGGAAGGGAAGAGAAGGTGATTGGCATAGGTGAGGAGAGAGGGAAGAGAAAGTGATAATGCCAGGGGTAGAGAGAGAGAGGGATGAAGATTCCAGGGGTGAGGGAGAAGAAAGGTGATATTGCCAGTGGGTGGAGGCAGAGGGAATTTGATGATGATGCCAGGGGGTGAGGGAGAGGGGTAGAGGGAAAGGGAAGCTGATGATGATACCAGTGTGAGAAGAAGAGATAGAGGGAAAGAGAAGGTGATGGTGCCAGGAGGTGAGGGAGAAGGGTAGAAAAACAAGGAAGGTGGTGACAATGATGATGTTACCAGGAGGTGGGGAGGAGAAGGTAATGATGATGATGCAAGCAGGGAAGAAGAAGTGGTTGGAATGAGAAGGTGATGATGATAGGTAGTGGGGGATGGAGGGTAGAGCGAGAGGGTAGGTGATGATGATGCCTGGGGGGTAAAGAAGAGAGAAAGGGAAGATGATGGTGCCAGGGGGTAGGGAAGAGGGATGAGATAGAGGGAAAGTGATAATGCAAGGAGGTGGGAGAAGAGGGATGGAGGGAGAGGGAAGGGGGTAGGGGAGAGGGATGGTAATGATGGTGATGATACCAGGGGGTGGGAGAAAGGGAAGGTGATGATGATGATGATAATGCCAGAGGGTAGGGGAGAGTGGTAGAGCAAAAGGCATGATGATGATGGCAGGAAAGGTGCAGAAGGAGGGAGAGAGAAGGTGATGATGCCAGGGGGTGGGGTAGAGAGGGAAGTGATATGATGGGGGTTGGGGATAGAAGGAGAGGGAAGGTACTGATGATTGGGGGAGGAAAAAGATGATGAGAGAGAGAAGATGATGATGATGATGATGCCAGGGGTGTGGGAGAGGGAAGAGAGGATGATGATGATGCAAAGAAAGAGGGGTGATTATGATGATGAGGGGTGAGAGGAGGGATGGGATTAGGTGATTATGCCAGGGGGCTGGAAGAAGAGAGATAGGAAGAGAAATGTGATGCCTCTTTCACCTCACCTTTTAACCATGCCGGTAATCGTTTTGCCTTCCTTCCACCTTTCTTAATGTGTAGTAGAGATGTGTAGAGGAATAATTTTTGTTTGGTTCATTTATTCATTTTGTAGGGCATCTCCATTCGTTTCTTTACTTTCAAATAAAAAAAATTTCATTTGTTTTATTCCTTTTTTCATTGACCATTATAATCAACAGGGGGACCAATACAGTTTTTTGGGGGCTCCAAAATTAGGATTTTCTAATTATTTCTAATGAAGGTTGATGGCATGCCAATGAATCAAGACTGTGTCAATGTGGCACTAAAAGTGGCATGAAGAGCCAATGGTGCAAACCAGTATCAGCAGTGGCAGGACTTATCCAAGGCACTATCAGAGGAGAAAACAGAAGCAATACTGGCCAGATCACCCCAAGGCAGCAAAAGTGGGGTAAAGGGCAACAGCACCAGTGGCATAAAACCCCCAAGGCTGTATGAGAGTAACTCAGAAGCACTAAGTGTTGCATGAATAGCTGAAGGCACCATGAAGGAGGAGCAAAGCAACAAAAGAGGCATACCTACCCGCCCCCCCCCCCCCCACACACACACACGCAAACACTCACAAGGCAATGAAAGAGTGGCATAAAGACCCCAGAGCATTATGAGTGGTGCAAAGCAGGCATCAAGAGGGGCACAAGTACTCCAAGGCTCCAAATGAGGGGCAAAGGGCAGCAACCAAATTGGTAGAAAGTCCTAGGCATGAAGAAGCCAAAGGAAATTCCTAGAGGAGCTGGCTGTTCAGGTTTGGAGTTTGTCTTCAGTGGAGGCTAATATGCTACTGACTAGAGGCACCAAATGCTCTTTATCCACTAGGAGTTCAATATTCAAAAGCCATTTAGACAGATAACTTTTCAGTTATCTAAATGGCTAACTGGCGATGTTAAATGCCGTATAAGTCAGGGGTATTCCGGGAGAAGGCAGGAAGCATTTTGGGGAGGACCTGAGTTAGCTGCATAACCTACGTGGCTAACTCTGGTCACACCATAGGTGTTAGGGCCCAGACCCATATATCCAGGCTGCCGCCTGCTTCGTGGTGCAATCAGGACCACCTCCGATGTGGCCATGCACTGCAGCACAGTGCGCAAATCGACGCAGCTGCGCTCCTCCCCTCATGTCGGCATCCCTCCCAATACTCCCCACGCCTAGCACAGGAAAAAATCCCTATTTAGGCTGACAGCCCAGCACAAGCCCTTGCCTCGGCTAAAGGCTTGCTTGTGCTGGTGCTACTTTTTGCGAACTCTCCCTACTGCCTTTGGACTCAGACTGCCCTTGGATTGCCTTGCCTTTCGCCTGCCTTTGGTTTTGGATTGCCTTTGGATTTACCTTGCCTGCCGCCTGCCTTTGGATTTGGATTGCCTTTGGATTTGCCTTGCCAGCCATCTGCCTTTGGACTCGGACTGCCCTTGGATTTACCTTGCTGCCTGCCTTTGGATTCGGACTGCCTTTGGATTTGCCCTGTCTGCACCCTGCTTCTGGATTCGGGCTGCCCTTGGATCTGCCTGGCCTGCTGCCACCCCAGACTCGAATTGGGCCTCTGAGCTCAGGTAAGGCTGTTATTCTACCATTTGGGTCCACAGAACAAAACAATAGGGCTGTCCTAAAGATAGCTGGATATTCTTATCCGGCTAACTTTAAGATAGCTGAGTAAAATTCTCATTAAGTTAACCAAATAACTAAATCCAGCTATTTTAACTAGCTGCTCAGTGGCTGAATATTGGCCGATAGCTGTTTAATATCCTGTAATTCAGTGAATCTAAGACTCAATTCTTCTTATGAATACATTTTTACAAATACTGCCTCTGTTACTTCAGTAGCAGTAATCATGGAGGAGCGCAGTCCTTGTGGTTCTGGGTGCTTCAGGTCTACAGCCCATGCCTTTTGATGTGGTATAATCCATAAAAGGCTAACTACTGGATGAGGCCAATAATCGCAAAAACAATAAGGGAATGGAGTTTGAAGAAAAGGTCCATGAAAGTATGAAACTGTTAAAGATAACTGATTGGGTAAGGCTGTGTAAATCAATGGGTGGCCAGGACAAAAACAAGAATCAGTAAGTACCACAGGGTAAGGGAATTTGAAAGGAATCTTGTAGACAGCTAGAACAGTGGAGGAAGCACTCTAATGAACCAAGATTGGCTTGGAGCAGTAATGGCAGCAAGAGAGGTACTGGTAATTATTAAAAACTGAAACAGTTGGAGCATCAAGAGGAGTATCTGTAAAACATCCAAGATGAGCCTCAAGGACTGAGGTAGAGGAAAATGGTATCAAAAGCTAAGCAGTGGTACAGTAGGCATGCAAAGCAATGGATGGCCAGGACCAAAGCAAGAGTTAACAAGTATTGTAGGGAAAGGGGATTTGGAGGGAACCTTAATAGATATCTGGAGCAGCAGAGGTAACACCCTAAGGAATCAAGATTGGCTAGGAGTGATGATGGCAGCAGTGGTGCTGGTGATAATTAAAAATTGAAATGGTATAGAGCAGAGCATCGCAGCGTGAACTGTCGTCCCAGAAGGTAGTAGCGCAAAGCCTCTAAAGCCTACTTAACTGCCAAGGTCTCTTTCTTCAACAACATCCTTGTGAGAAGCTCCGCTTTCTCCAAGTAATTGGGGATAAACCTTCTATAGTACCCTGTAAGGCCTAGGAACAATTGTACATTTGCTTTTGCACCTGGGTGATTGCTTCGATATTCCTGGTGTTTGGATGGTCCTTGCCCTTCCCCACAGTGTAGCCAAGATACTGGACTTCTTGCCTTCCCAGCAAGTACTTCTTGGGGTTAGTCATAAGTCCTGCTTTCCTCAGACTGGTTAGCACAGCCTGGAGTTGGCTTAGATGTGTCTTCCAATCTGGGCTATACACTACGATGTTATCCAAGTAGGCGGCTGAATATCCGTGATGTGGGTGGAGCAGGTGGTCGACCAAATGTTGAAACGTTGCAGGAGCACCATGGAGTCCAAAAGGAAAGATAGTGAACTGGAAAAGTCTACCTGGAGTCAAGAACGCACCTGCCAATACCCTTTTGTAAGGTCCAGGATAGAGATGAACTGGAATGATCCCAGCCACTCAATCAGTTCATCCACTCATGTCATCAGGTACGTGTTGAGTTTTGAGACCTCGTTGACCTTTATAAAGTCAATACAAAGCCTTATGCTTCCATCTGACTTTGGCACCAACACTGGATGAGGACCAATAACTGTTTGACTCCTCCATTACCTCAAGCTGGAGCAGCTCCTTTACTTTGATATGTGATATGGCACATGGCCTTAGGAATCTGATAGAGCCATTGCCATACCACAACTCCAGAAGGCGTAAAGATGTCGTGCTGCACCAGGTGAATACGACTGGACAGGTTCAATAAAATCTCCTTGTTTTGCTCTACCAGCTGCTTTGTGCAGTAGACAGTTGCTCTCTGAAGGAAATGGGGCTCAGTCCAGTTCAGTTGTGACCTCTGGGTCAAACTCTCCTTCTATCACTACTCCGCACTCCTGTACAATCCATTTCTTCAAGAGGTTTACATGGTAGATTTGAGTTTTCTTTCGTTTATCTGTCTGGGCTATTTTGTAATCCATGGGCCCTGTTTTCTCCAAAACTTCATAGAGTCTTTGCCAATGGGCTAACAACTTGCTTTCTGAGGATGGGAAGAGGACAAGGACATGATCCCTGGCTAGAATACTCTTTGGACCATGGGGCGATTGTGAGCTAGGCCTTGGATACTCTGAGCCTATTCTAGGAATAGGCAGGCTGCCTCCCCAGTCTTTTTTAGGCAATCTTGTAGTCAATGAGGTTTGGCTCAGGGTTCCCTTTGTCTTCCCAAGTCTCCCAAGCTATATACAAGATTCCTCTCAGTCTCCTCCCATATGGAAACTCAAAGGGGGAAAAGCCCATCAAACTCTGTGGTACTTTGCGTATTGCGAACAGCACATAGGGTAGCAGTGCAGCCCAATTCTTGCCGTCTTAATCCACAAATGTTCTCAACATTTATTTGAGCCTCTGATTGAAACATACAATAAGTCCATTAGTCTGTGGATGATACACCGAGGTATGCAGAGTTTTTACCTTGAGCAAGGACACAAACAGATTTCACTGATCCTTCAGGATCTCCTTGGGCAGCCCAAGTCAGGGTCTTTATATTCCATATTGGTACTGCCTCTGGATATGTTGTGGCAGAGTCAAACATAACGAGGATGTAATTATTTCCTCAAGTAGATTTCTTTAGTGGCCCCTACAAGGTCCATTCCCACATTTTCAAAAGGGGGTCTTCATTATGGGCATTGGAATGAGAGGTGCCACCCGTACACCTGTAGGCTTTTTGTGAGTTGGCAGGTAGAGCAGGACCGGCAATACAACTGGACCTGTTTATGTAGGCCCGGCCAATAGAACTGTGCCAGTATTTTCTCTCAGGTCTTTTCCTCCCCCAGGTGACCCCCTAGAAAGTGGCTGTGTGCTAGTTGTATGACCTTCTGCTGATACAGTTTGGGTCACTACTTTACCAGGTCACACTTCCCTTTGTGACCTGGTAAAGTAGATCCCCTTTCATCACAATATAAGGGAGAATAGAATCTGTAACCTGTGTTCCAGGGACTAGCTCTCTGTCCACCTTCTGTATATGCTCCTGTGCCCACTTCAAGGACTCATCCTCGCTCTGGGCCCACCTGATGCTCCCCGGTTCACCCCACTTTTCCCACTCAAAGAGGTCAGGTAAGATATTTTGGGTGGATTTTGACTCTTACCCTGACTTTGGTCCTTCCTCTCCAGTTGCCTCTAAATTAGCAGCATAACTGTATTTATCCTATCAGCGATGCCACCGGGACTTAAGAGAGAGTCTTTATGATACAGATATGAATTCCTTCAAAGGAAAGAGCTTTGGAAACTCCATTTCTTCAATGTTCTGGGTGGAAAAGCTTGTTATGAGCTGGTTCCAGAGGCTCTTGAAGTTTGAACAGTCCCATCCTATCACCATACAGTAAGGTAGCCAAGGAAAAACTCCTACCTCAATTTTGTCTTGGCTGACCGGGGTCTTTAGTTTTACCCTGCTTGTTGGATACTGCCATTGATCTCCATGGTACATGCCAGGGTCACCACTCTGAGATAGTCAATCTGGACTCACTTCACTAACTCTCTTCGTATGAGCATTTTCACACTCCCAGAGTCCACTAATGCCTGGGTTGGAACCCCCTCCAGCTCATCTGCAATCACAAAAGTAGAGACTCCCTGACTGGGGACATCCATGAAATTACAAAAGCGTGGGGTCATGGCATTCACATCCATTGGCTCATCTTCCCTGCAGGGACAGTTTCTGGCAAAATGGCCCCTTTCTCCACAGCTGAAACATGGTGGTCCAGCTGAGGTTTGCAAGTGAGGTGAAAAGTCCTGTCACATCTGCGTTACTAGTTGTCAAGACCTTTGACTCTTAGGACTCTGGTGTCCTCTACCTGGGTCGAGTGGCTTCTCTGGGAGCTGTGGCATTTCAGCCACGATCTGGGCCTGATAATAGGCCTCCGCTACTTTCAGCACCATTTCAGCTGAAAGTTTGGGTGTCGGCACTGCCTAATAAGCCATTCGAGGCTATCTAGGAACTGTTCCAGCAGAACTGCTTTGGCTACCTCCACCCTGTCTTAGCTTCCAAGTGCAGCCACTTCCAGGCGACATCTTTAAGTCTGTGGAATAGGTTCCTGGGGTTTTCACCAGTCTACAGAAACCCTCGCTAAAATCGCTATCGCTAGGCTTCTGGGATGAGTCCTGCTTGCTATAGAATGGCGGCCTTGACTTCCTGGTATGTGGCCCTCCCTTCTGGATTGGAGGTTTGGAAGGCATCTTGACTACTTTTGGTGAGTAAATTCCCCCAGATAGGTAACCCACCTGTCCTCTGGCTAGCCTGTCAGTCGTGTTGTGCTGTGTTATGTTCAAAGTTTTTCAGGAAATCATCGGGGATCATCTTAATTAGTGTCAGTGACACGGGAGATAGATTAGTTATGGCGGTTTGCACAGCTTGTACTATCTGAGTTAACACTGTATGTGGCTGCACCACCTGTTCTCTCAATGCCTGCTGCTGATCAATTTGCATTTGCAGGGCTTTCTGTAATTGTTGCTGCCCTGTAGCAAGGACCTGGACCACTTGCTCCATCTTCCCTGCTTATCAAGCTGCCTCCAAACTAGGTATCTCTCTGGGGAAAGGAGAGGGGAAATAACCCAAAAAACCCTGCTGGTCTGTCCGGTCCTTACTCACTACTTGACCCCTGCCTAGACAGGTGGGGTGAGTCCCCTTGGCCTATTGTGCGAAGGCTGACTGAATGGAACTGGGAGGCCTCAGGGGAAAAAAAAACAACCTTTACACATTTGTTTTAAATTTCTGCTGCTGCTGCGGCTACGAGCTCTAGCGTGTGCTTCCCACTTAGACAAGAGATTCCACTGCTACCACTATATGTGGTAACATGGCAAATTGGTGTGTAGGAATCAGCCAAGTGAAATAAGGAGGCAGATTCTTGCTGTTCCTTAGGTGCACTTTGGGGTAGATTTTAAAAGAAGCGCGATCAGCCTACTTTTGCTTGCGCATCAGACTCAAGCAAAAGTACGCTGGATTTTAGTAGATACGCGCGGAGCCGCGCGTATCCACTAAAATCCTGGATCGGCGCGCGCAAGGCTATCGATTTTGTATAGCCTGCGCGCGCCGAGCCGCGCTGCCTCCCCCCGTTCCCTCCAAGGCCGCTCCGAAATCGGAGCGGCCTTGGAGGGAACTTTCCTTTGCCCTCCCCTCACCTTCCCCTCCCTTCCCCTACCTAACCCACCCGCCCGGCCCTGTCTACACCCCCCCCTTACCTTTGTCGGGGGATTTACGCCTCCCGGAGGGAGACGTAAATCCCCGCGCGCCAGCGGGCCTGCTGCGCGCCGGGCCGCGACCTGGGGGCGGGTACGGAGGGCGCGGCCACGCCCCCGGGCCGTAGCCACGCCCCGTACCCGCCCCCAAAACGCTGCCGACACGCCCCCGGAACGCCGCGACGACCGGGCCCGCCCCCCGACACGCCCCCGACACGCCCCCCTCCGAGAACCCCGGGACTTACGCGAGTCCCGGGGCTCTGCGCGCGCCGGGAGGCCTATGTAAAATAGGCTTCCCGGCGCGCAGGGCCCTGCTCGCCGAAATCCGCCCGGTTTTGGGCGGATTTACGCGAGCAGGGCTCTGAAAATCCGCCCCTTTATGTATAGTGCACAAACCAAAAACAAACAGTGCAGCTCACCTTAACTTCAGGTAACTCACAATCCTTAAATGCAGCAGGTCTTAAACTTTAGGTAACTCACAATTCTTAAACATAGCAGGTCTCACTAGTGTAGGACTCTGCTTACTCCCTGGGGCCTCTCTAACCCTTTTAGGCTATAGAGCTCTTAAACTCTGGTTGGGGGGCTCCTCCCTTCACCCAGGATTCCCTGTGGTTCTGAATTTTAAGGAGAACCAGGCGAGACAGCTGTGCCCTGTCCTTTAAGGTAGTCTAAGGGAGTTTTCTATAGACTCCCTCACACAGCCTTACAGATAAACAAAACAGAAAACATACTTTAAAAATATGAATATAATAAAATAAGAATAATAAATAATACATGTATACCTATTTTGACTGTTTTACCTCCCTTCTTCACATCCTGGTTCTTTAGGCCTGATTTTCAAAAGCATTACTGCACATGCAGCACTATTTTGTATGGTTAAATGGGCTTTTAGAAAACTGTCCCAGGGGTTGTTCACAAAAAAGCATGTGCAGAAGTGATTTTGCATGTGCTTTTCTGCATTCTAGAAACGGGTGTTCCCAGGACTGGAGTTGTGGTATAAAAATCATTTATGTGCACACTTTTGATTTTCAAAAGCGTGCACATAAATATACATGTACACATTTGTGCCTGCTCCCGAGAAGCGTTCCGCATAAACCTGCTAACTTTCAAATCAGACTTATGCATTAACTCTGCTTTAATAATTCAGGCTTAAATCTGTATGTACTTTCTACATGTGAACGTCAACTGTACACTGGCTGTTATAAAATTGCTCTCAAAGAGTTTAGTTGGCTATTGAGTTGATATTCAGTGGCCACAGAGTGGCCAAAAATAACCGAATAAATTTACTATATTATCTTTATCCAGATATGAAGCTGCACCTAACTAGCTAAATATCAGGCCGATACAGTACAGTGAGCTCCGATGGAGCGCACTGTTAACCGGCATTTGGACACGCGTTTTCGACGCACTAGCTTTACCCCTTATGTTGCGGGCGCTATTAGTCTCGGGGGGGTTGGACGTGCATTTTCGACGCGCTAGCTTTACCCCTTATTCAGTCGAAAACGTGCTTCCAACCCCCCCGAGACTAATAGCGCCCGCAACATGCAAATGCATGTTGATGGCCCTATTAGTCATTCCCGCGCAATACAGTAAGTAAAATGTGCAGCCAAGCCGCACATTTTACTTTAAGAAAGTAGTGCCTTCTCAAAGGTAGGCGTTAATTTCTGCCGGCGCCGGGGAAGTGCACAGAAAAGCAGTAAAAACTGCTTTTCTGTGCACCCTCTGTCTTAATATCATGGCGATATTAAGTCGGAGGCCCCAAAAGTTAAAAAAGTTTTTAAAAAAATTTTTAAATGGGCCCGCGGCTCGCGGGTTGAAAACCGGATGCTCAATTTTGCCGGTGTCCGGTTTCCGAACCCGTGGCTGTCAGCGAGCTCGAGAACCGACGCCGGCAAAATTGAGCGTCGGCTGTCAAACCCGCTGACAGCCGCCGCTCCGGTCCAAAAGGAGGCACTAGGGACGCGGCTAGTGTCCCTAGTGCCTCTTTTTACCGCAGACCCTAATTTAAATAAATTAATTTACTGTATCGCGTGCACAGGAAAGTGTCCTGTGCGTGCGCCGGGAGAGCGGGCGCTCGCCCGCTCTCCTGCGATTTTTAATGTTTTGGCCCTTATCTGGCTTTATCCGATCACTCAAGATTTGTGTGCTCAGATTTAGGGAAGGTATTTGTGCAGTCGCACTTAGTAAGACAACTGTAGTTGGTTAGCACTGAATATTGTACTAAGTGGCTACATTTTTAAAAAGTGCCAAAGTCCCTTTTTTTCTGGTTAAGTCTATGCTGATGGTAATTTTGTGTGAACAACTATTGCCAGTGCAGAGGATTTTCAACTAGTTTGATATACTGTATATAGTTAAAAGCCAATTGTAATTGAGTAAATCTTTTGCATATCAAACCCCTGTGTTTTTTTTACCACCTTTTCTCATGTGTGTGTGTGTGTGTGTGTGTGTGTGTGTGTGTATATATATATATAGAGAGAGAGAGAGAGAGAGATGTGCATTCATTTGAAGTGAATGGCTAAAACATGACAAGTGAGTCAATTTTTTGTTTGCTGTGAAGGAAATGAATTGAAACATGACATTTATAAAATTCAGAAAATTTTTCATGTTATTTGTTTTTGGCAACTTGCATGCAGAAATGTCATTTGTGCACATAAATTGCAAACTGTGCTTACAAATTGCAAACTGCACGCATTGGTTGCAATTTGCGAATGCAAATTACTGAAAATGAATAATACGAATAATTTGATAAAAAGAAATCAAAATGAAATTCAGACACAAAATGCACCAAAAATAAAAAAACGAATCAAAATTATTTGTGTGCACATCCCTAATTATTTTAAATTTTTTTTTTAAATTATTTCTATTGAACATACATCTCCCATTAGGGATGTGCAGACAAAAAGTTTATGTTCATAAGTCCATAAGTCGAAAAGGGGGGTCAATTTCAGTCAATATGGACATATGGAGAATTCCATAAGTTGAGTCTATGTCCATACGTGCACCGGTTCCCTAAATAAAAATTTAAACCCCTCACCCTCCTTAACCCCCCCCCCCCCCCCCAAGACTTACCAAAACTCCCTGGTGGTCCAGCGGGGAGTCAGGAAGCCATTCCTCTATTCCTTTGCGAGGAGCACGTGACGTCCGCGTCACGTCGGAGTGACGCGGCCGTCACGTGGTCCACCACGGTTCCGCTCCCGGACCCCTCGTTGGACACAAACGGAACTTTTGGCCAGCTTGGTCAGCTTGGTCAGGAGGCCCCCCCAAGCTGGCCAAAAGTTCCGTTTGTGTCCAACGAGGGGTCCGGGAGCGGAACCGCGGTGGACCACGTGACGGCCGCGTCACTCCGACGTGACGCGGACGTCACGTGCTCCTCGCAAAGGAATAGAGGAATGGCTTCCTGACTCCCCGCTGGACCACCGGGGAATTTTGGTAAGTCTTGGGGGGGATTAAGGAGGGTGAGGGGTTTAAATTTTTATTTAGGATCAACGATCGCGATTTCCAACGTATTCAACATAGCTATGTTGAATACGTTGGAAATCCGATCGTTTTCGCCTCATCACTTTTTTAAGTTAAAAAAAAAAAAAAAGTAGCGTTTTACATATAAGTTCAAAACGAATGCACACTCCTATCTCCCATCCTACTTGGATCTGTTCAGGATGTCATCTATCAAACTTTCAGCAATGTCCTTGGCAGACATCATGTATACTCAGCAATCCCCATCAGTGTGAATCCAATGAAAATACCTGCCTTTGGTGATAGGATATTTACTTACCTGTAATTGTTCTCTTAAGGTAATATTGTCATGGATTCACATAATTCACCTTCCTTCCCTTTGGGCGCCTGACACTAAGTTCCCTCCAGATCTAGTCTTGCTAAGGCTGAAAAGGAAATGGCATTTGTAGCAAAGCATAGCAGAAGATTTTAAAGTGCCAGTACTCTTAAGCTTGGGAAACTGCATATTATTACTTGACCTATTGTGTAAATCCATAGAAATTGTTTTAGTTAATTATTATTACTGGCAAGTTTGCAACTCCCTAATTACAATTTGAACATTCAAAGTGAGACGTATGAACAGAGCAGTGCTCTCTTGTGAAGATTTGATGACCTTCGGAGTGAGGGTAACATCAAGCTAGGTTGAGAGAACATTGCACAAATCTCATCTTTGGGTGAGTTTCCTCACTCCGAAGATCATCAAATCTTCACAAGAGAGCACTGTTCTGTTCGTACGTCTCACTTTGAATGTCAAAGTGGCCCCTAACCCCTACACTAATACCTAAACCTCACCTCGTGTTACTAGGTGGGCCTCCCATAGAGATATAAATTCCTATCTAGTTTAAGGGCATTATAGCTAGGTTTACAATAGGGGAGTCTTGTCTCCTGGCCATCATTTTAGGTGTAAATTTTTAGTTAGCCCTTTCAGGAGGCAGGATGTCTTTATGCTTGCTCCTGTTTTTGTTAGGTTCCTGGGAAAGGATCCTTGGGCTTCTAGGGATGAAGCCTAGGTATGGAAAGGGTGCCTATTTCTCTTTTTCAGAAAAATCCTTTTTGCCCTTTGAGTTCAGAGGAAGTTTTTTTATCCTTCTTTCTTCACCTTTTGGGGTTTTCTTTCTTAAGCTAACTTTATTTTTACCATCCAACTGAGTGTCCTAGGTACCAGTGACTCACTATTACCGGTATTAAGGAGATGGAGTCTCTCAGAGAGTGAGATCCAGTAGACTATTGGGAGTCTGGAAAGGGAATGAATCTTCATTCATTACTGGGAAGAAGAAGAAGAATTCAGTAGTTTTGAAGGGCTCCTGACCTGGTATCGCTAGTAAAGAATATTTTGTACTGCTGCCCAAAGACCCACAGATATAAAATGAGAAAAGTTAGTGGCTGTCAACTACTTTTGAATTTTCCTGTGGGGCTACACAGAAATATTCCACATACCTGTTTTTAATAACTGAGTAAAGTAATATTCACCTATTCACCTGTGAAGTGTGATAATGATAGTACAATGGGATATAATATAAAGCATATTGCAATACTGTCTCAACACATGCTAGGAGGTATTTTGCCTTTTGATTTTGCTTATAGAGTGTGTGCAATCATCTTTTGCCAATAAATCACAGGTGTACACCATATGAGCAGGTGAAAATATAACCGTGAGGGACGTAATGTGAGTTTTCTTCCCATAATGTGTCCCAAATCACAGTGCATCTGTTATACATTTAGCTTTGGTTATTTTAGAGATATTTAAGCAAGTGAGTACATAGTTACTCTTATTCTTATTCAAAAAGATTTTTTTCCATAAGCACAGAAGAAGAAAACTTATTTTTTTAATAAAACCCATGTTGCTAGCTTTGCTCAATACATTGGATGCTACTATCTTTACTGGGATATAAAGAGAATATTGGATCATTAAACCCTTTCAGAAAATTATGTATCAGCATGAATAGCAGCAATTTATGGCAACTATCTAGACAGTAGGGATTTGCAGAGGGACGCCATATGTTGCATTCGGGATTCGTATTTGTCGGGGCAGATACGTTGCATTCGGCAAGGGGGGACCCATATACGTTTATACGTTAATTCTTATTCGTTTCCCGGCTAAAATTAAATTAACTACAACCCCCCATCCTCCTGACCCCCCCGAAGACTTACCAAAACTCCCTGGTGGTCCAGCAGGGGGGTCCGGGAACCATCTCCTGCACTCACACCCTCACATGGTAGGAGCAATGGATGGCCGGCGCCATCTTGTGCTCCTACCATGTGACAGGGGCTGACCAATGGCACCAGTAGCCCCTGTGACATAGTAAGGGCAAAGGCTATCGGTGCCATTTTGATTACTGGCAGCTGATGGCCCGAGTGCAGGAGATCGCTCCCAGACCCCCGCTGGACCACCAGGGACTTTTGGCAAGTCTTGGGGGACCCTCCTGACCCCCACAAGACTTGCCAAAAGTCCAGCGGGGGTCCGGGAGCGACCTCCTGCACTCAGGCCGTTGGCTGCCAGTATTCAAAATAGCACCGATAGCCTTAGCCCTCACTATGTCACAGGGGCCGACCGTCAGCCCCTGTGACATAGTGAGGGCAAAGGCTATCGGCTGCCAGTATTCAAAATGGTGTGAGTGCAGGAGATGGCTCCCGGACCCCCTGCTGGACCACTAGGGAGTTTTGGTAAGTCTTGGGGGGTCAGAAGGGTGGGCGGTTTGTTTAAATTGGCTCCTTTAGACGGCCGAATAATTCGGCAAAGATTCATTATATTCGTGGGGAATCGCGATACGTTTCGCTTCCCCACGAATACAACGAATATGGCCCTATACATTGCGGATTACTAATTCGTAGGGAACGAATGCACACCCCTACTAGACAGAAATAGACAATCTGATGGCAGATATAAGCTGTGGGGCCCATGTAGTTTGCCCTATTTATGTCTTGTTACAACGAGAGCCCAGGTGATCTCTGGTGGTTCCTTCATATCTATGCATAGGGGCAGCACAGAGCAGTCTGCTGCCTGATGTGAGGGATGAGATAGCACTCCTCCTGCTCTCCCCAAGGCATAGCACAGGTCAAATTATTGAGAGGCCCATGGGGGAATCCTCTTGGAGTCTGGCCCTTTTGGTGATTTGAAATGCTGTAGAAAGGGGAAAGCAGAGGTCAGAGTTCCCAGAGCAGTGGCAGACAGAGTGCCAGGGATAACATTTCTAGGAAGGTGGCAACCCTGCCACACCCGAGAAACCCTACCACCTGCCTCCCACGTTTCCCCAGCATTTGGAAAAGTGGGAGATGGGTGAATGGTGCGGACCTGTGTGTGTGGCGGATGCTCTCCAGGTCAGTGCAAGGGTATTTGGCGCACTAGGCAAAATTGTGCACCTCCTTCCAGCCCTCAACATACACAATTAAAAATTATGCATTTATAATAACAGATTTTCTATGACAAAGGATATTTATAGTCTTCTGAGGTAAAAATATCACAATAACATGTCTAATATTTTTACATGCAGTGCTGTGGTGCCAACCAGAAGACCCATAATGGTATTAAGCCTATTGTACAGTTCGTCTGATGTGGGCTTGGCTCTCAGAAAGCAATGAGTAAATTGAGATACAATTATATACCATTACAATTACTAACCTCCCATATCAAAACAGCACTAAATGCCAGCACTCAAATAGTAACTTCTGTACCTCTGAAAAGGCAACACTGCCAATATTGCACCAGGCCCTAAAACATCAATACATCTTCTATTAGGAAAAAAGAACAAGCCAGGCTGCTATAGATCCCTATAGAAACTACATGCCAGAAGAATACCTTACCTTGGTCACACATGCAGAACACAGATGGACCTTCACCAAATACAGAATAAAGACCTCTAAAGTATAAATAGAAATGTGCAGACCAAAACTGAACTGGAAACTGCAAGAAGCCAGATTCTGTATGCAGTATAACCATGGAAAAACAGAAACACCATCATAAAACAATTATAAAATTAAGAAATATAACACATCTGTCATAATAGTAAAACTATACTACTAGAAAGAATAAATATTTCACAACTAAAACATGTTTAAACATTTCTCAAAAACCAATAAAATATTTCAAAATAGATATGTCAAATAACATCCATCTATTTAAAATAATAAGAATAAAAAATTTCCCTCTCTCCATTCGTGGGATCTTTTGATTTCCAGTCACTTTGAAATTGTTGTAGGTTGGGGAGGAGGGGCTAAACATACTTACACATTCCTTCTCTCATACACATATGCTCTCATACACACACTCCCTCTCTTTCACATATACTGGCTCTCTCTCACACATATACTCATACACCCTCTCATGCACATGCACACAGGGTCTCACGCAGATACTCCAGACCCTAGCACTCACACACACACATATGCATACATGTTCTCTCACACACCCTCTCTCTCATATACAAACTCAGATTCATACAGGCTATCTCACATTCTCACACATCATGCAGAATGGCACTCACACATATCTCCTCTGTCACACACAAACTCACACATGCATACAGGTTCTGACTCATACCCACACACACCCATCCTCTCTCTGTCTCACACACACACACACACACACACACACACATCTTCTCAATTACTCTCACACATACACAAACCGACTTTCACTCTCTCTTACACTCACACACACACACACACACACACACACTCTCTCTCTCTCTCTCATGACTTCCCCCTGACTTCTTTGACCACTGAGGGATAGGATTTGCAACAGTGTTCAGGGCCTCTCTTCCACTGCAGCAAGATGGAGTCCACCGGGCCTCTCTTCAGCTGTGATGGGATGGGGGTTCCTCAAGTCCTGCCAGGTCGCTCTCCAGAATCATGTGGGAACTTCAGTAATTACATTTTTTGCAGCAAGGTGAGATGGTCCCCGCAGGAATGCTCTGGGGACATTTTTTGCTGCCTCCAAAATGTTGCCACCTCATGAGGCTGCCTGATCTTGCCTAATGATAGAACTGCCTCTGTCTATGTGACTAAGGATGCTCTGTGTTTCTTACATGCTATCTTGAATTGCATTATGTTTTTGTCTCTACACCTCCACTGGGGGGCTATTCTGTGCATTAACTGTCCTTTCTATGAAGAAATACTTTCTAGTATTATTTCTGGCTCTACCCCCTATGAACCTTATATCATGGCCTCTTGTTTAAAATGTCCTTTACACTGAAAAATGTTTGCTTCTTATGTTTTGTTTACATTATTGAGGTATTCAAATGCTTGTACCATATCTCTCTTTCTCTTCTCTCCTCTCCATCATCAGGTTTTAAGTCTAATTTCACAATGCTTTTGGTGAAAATTCTGCACAGTGGGGTCAATTTTAAAAAGTCTGCACGTGCATCCATGTGCATCCATGTGCGCACAGTTCCCGGCACATGCACATGGACGCGCTGATTTTATAACACGTGCATGCCGGCGTGCACGTGTTATAAAATCCGATAGCCGCGCGCACAAGTGTGCCGGATTTTAAAATCCGCACGCGCATGTACAGGCGGCCTGCAACTCGCATGTGACGCGGCGAGGGGGATTTTATAACCTAAATACGGCGACGCAATTGGGCCTCTCCCTGTCCCCTCCCAGTCTACTCCAATTAAGGAGCGGACTGGGAGGCAACTTTGCTATCCCTAACCCTACCCTATCTATCCCTAGTTTTTTTATTGTGTTACTGCTCCTCCAGCTGCTGCTGTGCGTTTCCTTGGGACAGCGGCTAATGGCCCTGTCCCTGCCCGCTCTCTTCTCCGCCTCTATGGACAATTCAATGGCATATATTGTAGCAATTTTTAGAAACTCGCTTGCACAGGTAAAGTGCATTTGCACCTGTAAATCCAAGTTTTAAGCGTGTAAATGCTTTTTACAATTATCCTTAAATGAAGGCAAGTCTGAAAAGGTGAGTAATGAGCGTGGTCTGGAAGAGACAAGTGTGTTGCTCTTCAGGAGGAAATTTATTCCAAAGCAAAGCTGCAGGAGGAGGCTTGCTTGGTGTAAGGGACACTGAAAAGAGTGAATGACAGCAAAAGGCAAGAAGAACTGCAGTGAATAAAAGCAAAGACAAAGGGAAGGCTCAGACCAGGAATGCCTTAATAGGTAAATACTAGAAGTTGGCAAGTAGAATCTGATCAGGAGCCAATCTGGAGAGGACAAGCGTGGCCATACGAGTGTCAGGACTGACTGCAAGAAGCTGAACAGTGCAGTTTTGCAGCAGCAGTAGGAGACAAAGAAATGATTCAGGGAGACCCCTTAGCAAGTTTTCGCAATGATTAATGTGGGAAAAACACAATATACAGGAGATGGCAACAAGCATCCAAGGTCATTGAAGAGGGAAATTTAAGTAGCAGAAAACAGAAGAACAGATTGAAAGAATATGTGAATGTAATCACAGGGAAGGCTCAACAGTGATAGTAAGATTCTTTGAATCACAGAAGGTGAAAGGCATAGAAAAGGTCAAGGAATATAAGCAGACAGGAAAAAAGAGAATGTCAGTCTTAGAAGGGTTTGACATTAATAAGTGACTGCATCTATGATGAAACCATTGATTGGCAAGGTGAGAAATGGGTTGAGGGGAGGATTTAGAGAATGGAAAGAAGATCTAGATATCTGTAGTAAAAAAATGGTGCAAACAGCATAATTTATTAAAGATTAAAAAGTTTAGTCTTATTAGAAACTAGTTTAAAAGCCCATGAAAAATGGCAATCTAAAATGGGTGAAAACATGTACCTTCAGTACTGTAATGACTTACTCCTTCACCTATATGCACACATAACTTATCCACATCTGAGGCTGTCACCCCCCTCCCCCCATGCAGCCTCTGCACTCTCTAAAGCCCCTCATTCTCAATACACGAATCAACTCAGCACCACCATACAATAAACTCCCAGCCCCTCTTCTACCCTATAAACTGAAGCCCCTCCTCCAATAACGAGACAATAGAGCACCCCCAATCCCCTAAGCCATCCAAACCTGGTGATTAGTGTGTTGGGGGGCTCAGTGAGTGAGTGTGTGTATATGTCTGTATGAGTAGGTGATGTGAATGTTTGTGTCTCAAGGAATGGCGGGCATAGGTCGGGGGTGGGGGTTGTATATATGTGTATGTCTTTGTGAGTGTGAGTGTGAGTGCATCTTTGAGAATGTGCCTGTGTGTCCTCTGGTGGAGTGTGCATGTGTATAAGTGTTGAGTGGGGAATGTGGGTGTGTCTCTGTGCATGGGGGTATGTGAGTTTGTTGGAGTATGGGTATGTGTGTGTCTCTGAGTGTGGGTATACTGTATTTCTGAGTAAGGAGTGTCGGAGTGGTTGTGGATGTCTCTGAGTAGGAGGTATGGGATTATTTCATTTGTGTGTAGGTATCTGTGGGGAGGGGTGAATGGCAGTCTGGTATGTTTGTGGCACAATCTTTCTCTACCATTCCTACCTCCCATACATGCTTGTTTTTTTCTTCTTCCCTTCTCTTTCTCACCCTTTTCCTCCAACTCCTACCTCTATTCCTCCCACTCATCTCTCTTCACTCTCCTCTCTCTCACATTCTCTTTGCCTTCTCTCCCCCCTTCCCTCCTCTCTCTCTCTCTCTCCCTTTCCCTATTTATTTATTTAAAAAATGTATACCCTGCCATTATGGCATTTGTCATTCTAGGTGGCTTACAACTAAAACATTTACAAAATTTGCATTCAAGACAACTTGTCAACAGAAATACATGCAGATACAAGTCAAATTTCTAATCACTGCACACTCCTCCCAGCCTGTTTGCTATCATCAACATCACTCTCATCCCTATTCTCCATTTCCCTCTTCCTCCTCACTCATACTCCTATCCTTTTACCCTATTCTCCTCTCGTCCTCTCTTCGCCTCCATCCCCTACACAGTGCTTTCCTTCCTCCCATATCTCTTCTGCTCATCATTCCTTTCACCAGGACCAGCCAGCCCTCCACTGTTCCAGACATCCTCTTGTGCAGTTGGCCACAGATACACAGAACACAATGTAATAGGACGAACTGCCGAATAAGTGACGCTGGGCTTTTATAGTATAGATGGTAATAATAAAAGGGGAGTCAAGAGGACTACAGTATGTGACTAATTATCACATGCACTGTTCATTTGTTCACAGTCCTTTAAGCTCACCCATTCTTTTTACTATATTAGTTACAGATTTTTAGTTTATATCACACTGTGAATATAGTTTGAGCTGCTCTTTGGAATTTTTAAAGTTTATTCACAAATAAAATATTTTAGATAATTCAGTTGACTTTAAAAATGAACAAAATAATTAATATTCCATTGTTCAGGATTTTATTTGTCCTGGATAGATATACAATCACCATTACAAGTAAATTGGGCCACTTCTGTGATGATGATCATTAGATCCCAATGCAGGCATCATGCTAGTAAACATAAAACATAAGTCTAGCAAGAACTGAAGAGATTTTAGGAAAAGGAGATCCTTTTTAAAATCATAGGGCAGCTCATAATAAGATGCACTCCGAGTTTGCCATAAAAAAAAAACTGTTAACTACATAAGCAAGAGGGTTTAGGAATAAGACACCAAAAAGGAAGGAATACGACCAGAAAACCAACTCCAATTTTAATCCTTTTTCACTTGGCTGCAGCTCAGCAAAAATATATGGATGATCAAAATTAAGACTTGTGGTGACTGGTTGGACAATAGTACTTTTGGATGTAAATAATAACATAATTAACAAATCAGAAATAACCATGCAAAGAAACATCTTGAAATAAGCTTATTTTAACTCTGCAGAACAGAAGAGAGCACAAATCAATCAACACACAAATGTTGTAATCATCACTGAGTTTATGTGTTCGACATGTAGTTTGGGGGAAACCAAAATAGAGAAATTGGCCCATGGGTTGCAAAACCATTGGCTTCAAATGCTTTTTGGCCTGTGATAGCTGGATGGATGGACTTTAAATTATTTGACATTTATTTTCTAGTATTGCTTACAAAGTAATTATTTTAACATCTGTGTGGTCTACACTCCAGTTAATTTGATTTCTGCAACTCAATAGGTCCCAGCGAGTACTAAGAACCACATTTGAGATTTGTCAGTTAGCACAAGTGAGATGATCTTTGTATGATTTCAGAGTTTTTACTTTGCCTAATCCTACTAACTAAATAAATTAGAGAATCAAAGCACTTCTTATGAATGCCTCTGTATCCTAAGCTGGTGTCATTTGATGATGTTTAAGAGCAGGAATCCAGCTTTAAGATATAAAAGTAGAGGTTTATAAGCAACTTGTATAATTAAAATCACCAAGGCTAGAAGTATTTTACATGAGCAAAATCCAAGGAAAGCATACATTTTCCAGTTTTTGTATGCTAAGATCACAGTTTCTTGCACCTGCTTTTAGACCACATCCTGCTTGTCTCGAGCTTATTAAAATTTGGTATTTAGGTTAGTTAGTGAGATCCAGTGTATTTTCTTCTTATTCCTGTTTAATTGTTACAGTGCATGACTTTCTTTTTGTCAACCAGTTCTCTTTCACTCTAAGGCATTTGGAAACCTGTGCTAATGGGTCCACTTACTACAAAGATATAGGGAATTATCAATATTTGTGCATGTGTAACATAGTAACGATGTCAGATGGCAAATGGTCCATCCATCCTGCCCAGCAATTAGCTTTTGGTAGTAACTGCCACTCTGCGCAGGTTACCCCCAGGCATTCCGTTAAGGATAGTAACTGCCGTTCTATGCAGGTTACCCTATACATTCCATTAAGCGTAGTAACTTCCATTCCATACAGTTTAACCCCATGATTTATGTTAAGGGAAGTAACAGCCATTCTGTGCAGGTTACCCCCATGCAGAAATGTTAGACCATCCCTTTTTTTAAGCCTTTAGGGATCCGCAGTGTTTGCCTCATACCCTTTTGAATTCATTAGCTGTTCTTGCCCTTCTGGGAAAGCATTCCAGGCATCCACCACTCTCTCCATGAAGAAATATATCCTGACGTTGGTTCTGAGTTGTCTCCCCTGGAATTTCATTTCATAACACCCTAGTTCTACTGTTTCTACTACGACAAGCAGGATGGTAGTCCTCACACATGGGTGACATCATCGGAAGGAGCCTGGCATGGAAAAGCTATGACAAACTTTCTAGAAACTTTGACTGGCACACTTAGTAAGCTCAGCATGCCACTATCCATGCATCCACACGAGGTCCCTCTCCAGTCTCTTCTTTTCTGCAGAGCTATCATCTCGCGGTTGCATAGCTCATGCTTTTTCTCTTTGGAAAGCGTTTTTCCTGCGCTGGGTCCCTCTCTTTTCCTCCCCACCATAGTTAGCCAGCAGCTCGGTAAGTTTTTGCATTTTGTGTGGTTGATTCCCGGTTGCGACGTCCTCCCGTGTCTGCCGGTCATCAACCACTTGCCGGCTTTCTTTTCATCATGGCATCGTTGTGTTTTCTTTGAGGCCCCCAGTGCCCTCGGACCATGTCTCTTACAGATCCGCATGAGGCATGTATCCTTTGCCTGGGTGCATCGCAGGAGTCTGGGGCTGTCCTTTTTGCAACCAAATGACCCCTAAGGGCCAGTGTCCACCCCTCCTCTGGGGCCTCCAGAGCAGAGGGGTGCAGGAGATTAGCCTTCAATGGCCTCCACTTGCTTGAGGACTTTGGGATTGTCTCCTTTATCCTCGGCGCCAGAGAAAGACAGGGCCGAGCACCGTGGGAAATCCTGGAAGCATCAACACTGGACTCCTTGCACAGTGCCAGGCTCGGGTTGGCACTGGCACCTATTGTGATGCCCCCAAAGTGATGCCTAAGCAAGGAGGTATCACCCTCCATTGAGGCCGGGAGTCCAAGGTATTCCCCACCGATTCTGATGCCAGGTGCTGATTCCCCTCGGGGCCCTGAGGGGATCTAGCTATGCCTTCTCCAGCCTTTGAGGAGGAGCTTGAGTGCAGGGTGCAGTTTGCAGTTGTTCGGGCCCTGCAGGGCAGCGAGCTGCCAGCCCCACTAGTGCCTCCACCAATGCCGGAGCCTGCCCTTTGATGTTGGCACCACTGCTAGAGCACCTCAAAGTTCTGCTCAGCGTTCTCCCCATGCAGCCAATGCCGGTTGTCAGGGTGCCATCCATGCCTCAGCAACCACTGGTGCCTCATCCTCCTGATTCTATCCCCATTGTGAAGTCCTCTGAGGAGGAGGTGCCTTCGAAACCAGAGGGGCCATCAAGGCCCTCAGTTCCATGGCTAGTGTTACCCGGGCCTGCTTCGAGGCCTTCAGGACCCTCGATGCCCTCAGTACCTTTGGTGCCCTCAGTGCCTCCAGTACCCTCGGTGCCAAAGTCGTTGGGCCTGGGAAGCCCTCCCCCACAGATGTCTCCAGGCGATCTTAACGATGATGACGCCCTTTATGACCTGAGGGGAGATGATACCTCTGAGTCTTCTACCAATGACTCTGGTGACCTTCCCCTGGGCCCGTCTCCTCCAGAGGAGTGGCACCAGTCCCCCCCAGAGGACTTAACCTTGCTGATTTCATGCGGGCCATAGCTGAGGCCATTCCATTTCAACTTCTTGTGGAGGAGGATGCCAAACACAAGATGCTGGAGGTTCTTCAGTTTGTGGATGTCTCAAAGGAGGTGGTGGCAGTTTCCATCCATAAGTTTTTTAAGGAGTTGCTCCTTAGAATTTGGGAACACCTCGTCGCTGTGCCTCCGGTGAACAGGAACGCCAATGTGCAGTATTTGGTCCAGCATACTACGGGGTTTGAGAAGCATCAGCTCCCTCACCTGTCAATTGTGGTGGAGTCTGCACCTAAGAGGACAAAGTGCTCTTGTACCCATGCCTCCGCCCCTCCAGGATGGGAGCACAGGGTGCTGCATGCATTGCGTAGGAAGGTGTTTCAGGGCGCCATGTGTTATAACCGTTAGAGATGTGAATCGTGTGCCCAATCGTCTTAACGATCAGGTTCGGATGGTGGGAGGGAAAAATCGGATCGTTAGTTAAATCGGATCGTTAGTTAAATTACCTGGTGGTCCAGTGGGGGGGGGGGGTCCCCGGCGCGATCTCCCGCTCTCGGGCCATCGGCACCATTTTGGCTACCACTGATAAAAAGGCGCCGATGGCCCGAAAAACAAAACCCACCCCGACCCTTTTCAAATTACCCCTTTGCTTCTCCCACCCTCCCGACCCCCCCAAAAACCTTTTAGATGTACCTGGTGGTCTAGCGGGGAGTTCAGGAGCCATCACTTCAATCGTGCCGGTGCTGGAGGTTTCAAAATGGCGCCGATCGCCTTTGCCCTTACCTTGTCACAGGGAGCGACCGTCGCGAATCTCAAGTCGCAGCGGCCCGAGAAGAAGAAGAGGCCCGGTAGCAGGGCCACTGCAGAGCCCATCCTGCGGCGACCCGCAAAGAGGAGGCCTAGAGGTGAGTGTGAGCCTGTGCTTGAGAAAAATTCATATATAAGGCGCACCGGATTATAAGGCGCACTTCCGATTTCTGAGAAAATCGTAGGTTTTTATGTGCGCCTTATAGTCCGAAAAATACGGTATTATTTTCTATGAAGTGCACAGTTGTCATTATTTCTGAGTGACAAACAGGCCACTGAGATGAATCTCATCACTCCTTCTAAGCCCTTAGAGTCTTCTAGATCTCTTTGATGATTTGAATAGTCCTATTAAAATGGCCTCATTTTGTCTACTTCTGTTCATATTTCTTTTTTTCTTTCTGAATTAGGTTAGGATTGAATTCCCTTTTTCTTTTTGTTCATATAGTTTTTGTGACTTGCATCCCTTCCATAATTGTGGACTAGTCATTTTGAATTCAAATGTATCTGTTTGCTTTTGCTCTCTTTGTGGTGTACCTAGTATTAACTGTAGTTAATTAGCATCAGAATTCAATTTTTTTTTTTTTGTACAAATCAATATTGCTTGGTGTATATTTCAAAATCTCAAAAAGTATAAAATAAATAAATGCAGAAATGGACTGCATCAATGTGTGCTCCCTTGGCACAACTGAAAGATGCCCAATGCTCTTTCTGACAATGAACAGCAGCTCTCATAAAATGGGCATGAAGAGTGAATGTCTACACTCAGTCGTCTGGTTCCAGATGTGTCCAATCATTAATGCATGCCATGCATGACTGATGGATGATGTGCAGTAGCCTATACAGAGTTGAAATAGCAGGAACTTAGAAGGGCTTCCAATCATATCATTCCTTTTCTTAATGTGGGTGACAGATGTGGTATAGAACTGTACCAGGCCCTACAAAAAGTAGCATCTATGAAGGCTGAGCCCCCTGTATTAGTATGTCAGTGATAGGGATGCTCACTGTTGAGTCCTGCAGGATTGCTGATACACAGCTGGAGCCCTTATGTGGGCCAGATGATGCTCCATTGCCCACTGGCCCTACCCTTTCCATCCTTTGTTGATCTGTTGAAGGCTTTTTTGAGCTGCTAGGCTATGAAAGCACTGCAGGGATTAACTAGTGCAGCAATTTCCAACTCTGTTCCTCAAGGGCTACAAACAAGACTGGTTTTCATTGTAACTAAACTAGGTAAATAAACTTTGTTCTTAGACTACATATATGCAAATATTCTTTCTGGATATCCTGAAAACCAAATCTGCTTGCAGCCATTGCTGAGAACTCCAGAGCTAGTAAATGGTCTGAGTAAAAGGAAGATGTGCCTTTATAGTTAGAGAGCTGTCATTCTAAGAAGGAGGCACAAAAGTGAATCACAGGGATAATATGAATTCTAATGTTTTTGCACATTCTGCTCTTGTAAGCCAGCATCATGTTTTACAGTTTGCTAATGCATTGTTTTGTTCTATATTGTTGTTGGGTTTTTTTTCTTTGTTATTGACTATAAAAATCCATTTTGTATATATCTTACTGCTGTTTCTTTCTCCATTCTGTTTTATGGAGCCAAGCTGTTTCAGAGAATATTTAAATTGGGCAGTGTGGTGACTGAAGTGTGAGCAAGCATTTTTACTTCTTACTATTAGTTTGAACTGATATCTTTCATTGATTAAACTCTATGTACATCCCCTGCCTTCTTCTACAGGGGAAGCAATATCAGAAGAGTAGCTTTGCACATGCAAAAAAAAAACATGCAATAAAAAAAAGAATAATGCTTATGTGTTTTTTATGATATTGATACTACATTCTGAGGCTTGGAGATGGGTTAGCCCCAAATGATTCATTAGACACTTATTAATGACTTATTCACTGCTATTCAGCTTCTTGAGGATCAATTTTTCCAACACAGTGTAACATTTACATTGTTTGCTTGACCCTCCCAAATAGCTGGTTCAACCAGCCTTGGGTAAATCAGTCCCAATGTAAATGAAGCAGTGGTTTAATTATAAATAACTTCAATGAGCTGAGTCTATTTGGATTAGGATTTATAGTAAAATCATTTTTTTTCACATCAGCTTTCACTTTAGAAGTAAAATTGCATTATCACGTATGGATTTACATAATTTTTGGGTAATATGCAGAAGCCTTGCTAGGGGGAGTGGGGGGGGGGGAATAGGAGCAGTGCTGTTTGGGATAGGGGAATGGCTGCTGGATGAAGAGGGGCACTGGGAAGAACCCACAAGTGTTCCTAGCTTATTCAGTGAACGCCGTTCTTTGTTATTTTCTTGTTGGAAAACCTTAATAAAAATAATTTAAACATACAATTGCATTAATTATGAGACAAAAATCATTTAAACTTGTATAATTCAACTTGGAATTATATAATTACCACACAGCAAGTAAGGTTCTTGGAGATTTGTTTGTGTCACTCAGAGATGGAAATCATTTTTCATTAATATTCATCATTATTATGACACCAGGAGGGTGGCAAGTATCACCTTTGCACATAATAGTGGTATCAGCTCATCAAAGGATTGCTGTGATATTGAGAAATTCAGATCTTTGACCCAATATTGTACACTGAAATTCGGAAGTAAGGCAAGCACAAAATCAGAGATGTGTATAACTGCTGAGTCCAGATGGCAAAACTAAATTGTCCTATTTAATTGAAAATACCATGACACCGATGTACTAAAGGAAGATGAACTTTGCAAAGTCCACTTTGCATGGAGAAATGGCAAATAATGTGCTTTATTTGGGATTGCATACACTGTTTTCCCTTTCAGCACTCAAAGTAGACTTTGCAAAGTTTTTCTTCTTCAAAAATAGTTACATTCTGCACATATTTATATACGTGTGAAATTGTATTTAAATTTATAATATATGAATTGCTGTGATGCAAAATTCTGCAAAGCAACTCAGTAACTCTTAATGCATAGTAAACGTACATGCAAAATAGGCTTTGCAAACCCAGTTTCACAAAAAATACATATACCTGAATGATGTAATTTTTTTTATAGTTTCCTGTAGAAAAAATATGTGCAATATTTTTCTTCCAGGCTCATCTGCATGTCAATTCAAGTAGAAAAATAGCATGCAGAAAATCACAAATAGTGTGCAAAATTAAGTGCACATTAGTACATCAGGTTCAATATATTTTATAGCTTTGACTAATAGGATCTATAGACACTACTGTTATTTAGACAAGGAGCATCAAAACAGAAGTTGTGTTATAGCCATTCCTATTATGCTGCCATCACCTGCTATGATGATTCTTTCTACCCATTCTTGTGTTGGTCTTAGGTGCGAAAGTGCCACAGCAGCAGCCCTTGCAAAGTGCAGATTCTGCAATCCATTGGTCTGAAGATATACTAATTAGGGATGGGAAGAAGAAAAAATTTCATTTTGTTTTTCATCTTGTTTATGGGGGTTTGTG
Source organism: Rhinatrema bivittatum (assembly GCF_901001135.1). Classification (NCBI taxonomy): domain Eukaryota; kingdom Metazoa; phylum Chordata; class Amphibia; order Gymnophiona; family Rhinatrematidae; genus Rhinatrema; species Rhinatrema bivittatum. The sequence continues at coordinate 355,318,578 of NC_042615.1, read as the reverse complement.
TTCTATAAATTTTATTTTGTCTAATGTTTATTTCATTTATTTAGTTAAAAAATATGAAATAAACAACCCCTCCTCAAAAAAAATGAAAAAAAAAACAAACCAGGGCCTCCCGAGGCCTCCCATAGCCCCAACCCATCCCTCCCACCCAAAAGAATTCTGGGGCTAGGATCCTCCCTAGCTCCATCTTACCTGTCTGGGTAGAATCCAATGCCAATGCCTAGGATGAGGCTTTAACCTGGGCCTAGGCTTCGGGACCTGCCTTCAAGATCTAGACCCAACACCTGGGCTTCGGCCTAGGCCAGGACCTGGGGACTGTGTCTCAATACTGTGGCCTTGACCCAGAACTAGGCCTGACACTGGGGCCTGGCACAGAGACCAGGTACCGATGCCTGGGCCTTGCCCCAGGGTCAGGCTTAGGCCCGGAGCACAGGCCTCAGAGATCTTGGATCTTCTTTCTTCTTTGACAAAATTATACCGTCTGCTTAGGAGGCACTGAAGTTAATTAACTTCAGCACATCCTTTCGAGCGGAGGGCACCATTTTGATGTACATCAGCTAATTCCCTAGGCAAGGTCCCATGAAGGATTGCTGTAGGAGGAGAAAGGGGCAGAATAAATGCAATGTCAGGTTTGAAATTGCTGGTTTCAGTCACACAATCTGATCAGTAGTGTCCACAGTTCCTGACTGCTGCAGAAATGAATAAATCCGGAATTGATATTAAAGAAAAATCCCATTGCTATTCTTCTTTGTTTTGATATTTTTAATGATTTGCATTTTTTATTATTCTCTTTTAGTCAATAATCTTCATTCGAGATCGAAATTCTCGTGGTCAGGAGTTGTCAGGTTACATCGACTATGCCCATAGACTGAAGTCTGATGATTTTGAAGTCTACTTTAATGGAAAAAAGAAGCTTCTTCCAAGACCAACGGATCTCAGGTTTCTCATTAGTTTTATTTTGTTCAGGGTGGGAAGTAAAGTGCTTAAAGACGAACATGTTTTTTTCTTTAATTCTTCATTTAAAACATAAAACAGTGCAGCCAGTCAGATTTATTCAGAAGGAAAATGAACATCTCCTCAAGTATCAGCCAATAAACAACATTGCTCACAGGTAGCATATCTTCAAGTACAGACAGAATTGTAAAATTTCCAATATCTGTCCCAAATTTAGTCATACAACGTGATATTAACTCTCAACATGAAAGTCAGCTTTTCAATCAATGCATTAGTATGGACTTATCTATGCCAGTACTCGAGGGTGCTCCATTTGTGAAATCTTTTATTGGTTTTTTTACTTTGCAAATAGCTAAATTTTGTTCGTAGTTTGCTATACCCACAATTTTAGTTAAATACAATATTAATGAGTTGCTGTGATGCATGATCCTGAAAAGCAGCTCATTAATTCAGAATTCAGTGAAAACCAGCATGAATAAAATTCTTCGCAGGCCAGTTTTTTTTGCAAAAAAACAACTATACGTCAATGAGATGTAGTTATCTCCTTTGGTCAGTCCCTGAAAGTTTTCTACTTACTTCATTTGCATGGGTAGCAAACTTTTGCATAAAATGGCCTAAAACTATGGGAATCTCGCAGATTAGTACATTGGCCTCTAAGATTTACTGCTTTTTCAGCCATATTTTAAATGGATAACATTCTATGATATAGCCCTATAGGAGATTTACAGTATCGATTAGACCTAGAACAGAATCAGATTGCATTACTGTATTTTACATGTTGTATGTCAAAACAATATAGTCATGACTACCTAAGCACATACAATTAAATTAGATATAGCCAGCTAACTTAGGCCTAGAGTCAACAAAATGCAATGTTTATTCGCAGGAGGCGAACCACTATATTGGAGGGGTGTCACCGCGATAGTGGGGCGCCTCCCCTAAAAACACATTGTGACTCGAAGGCGCGTTCCTTTGTGCAACGGCCAAATACCTAATGGTACTGCCATCATCTTAAAGGGCTGCTGTTCGCCCAAAAAAAAAATTCACGGCCAAATGGGGAGGTTGAGGTGCGGTCATTGTTAACCCCCATCTCAACCCGGAGCTTCCAGTGAAAGCAGACCCAACTCCCCTGAATAAAAATAAAATGTAAAGTATGCACATAGCAGCAGAAGTCCCCCCGGTCCCCCGATATGCAAATCTACCTATCCCTGGCCCTCTGATAGAGAAATCCCCCTCCTTATGCCCCCAGGCTCCCCTGATAAAGGCAGCCCCCGGCCCTCCTGGCAGAGAAATTCCCCCTCCTTCCCCCCTGGCCCCCTGATAGAGGCATCCCCCCTTCCCTTACCCCTGGACCCCAGAATTTCCATGTGGCCTGATCCCCAGACCTTACCCCAGTCACATGGCTGGGACAAGGTGAAGTCGGTGCCATTTTGGAAAATGGCGCCAACTGGGATAAATGTGAGGGTGTACCCATCCCTGATACGGGAACAATGCCAAGGTAAGAGGGGGGCTGGGGGAGGGAGGTTGACTATTAGGGGGGCCAGGTGGAGGGGAAGGAGAGGGGGAGGATTTGCACATTGAGGGGGCCGAGGAGGCCACCTCCACATGCACATACTTTATGCTTTTTTTTTATTTCAGGGGATTTGGGGCAGCCTTGGCCGGTGGCCCTGGGTTGAAATGAGGGTCAACAATGACCCCTGATCAACCTTCCCATTTGGCCGCAGTTTCTTTTTTTCCCCTGCCGTGTTAAATGTGCAACAGGAACCTCGGGACTCGCACATCTAACACATACCAGGGATTGTTATTTTATCTCAACTGACCACCTTCTCAGTCATCCGTGATAAACTATTTGCATCAAATTGACTAGTAATGACTTGATTTGCATATATTTGCATTTTTCATGTATGCAAATCTCATGCAAAGAATGTCATTGTAACAGGTGAGGGTTTCTGGGTGGGGAGATGCAAAATATTACTTTTATTGTGTGATCTCACCTCGATAGTGCCCTATCAGGGCAATATCACCGCAATATACATGATAAAATGCGCATTACAGCCTATTTTCACACCATAAGGCTCCAACACAATTTGATGAACGATACACATAGATGGGATATTCAGCAGCACGGCTATGCTGCTTAGACAGATAAGTCTTATCCTTCTAAGCCAAATAATGGGGTCATTCATCAAATCACGATGTGGCCTCATCCAGTACGTTAGGGCATTATTGCACACGATAACGCCCTAACACACACGATTACTGCTGCATCACAATAGTAAGATTTAAATTATTTATTTATTTATTTATTTATTTATTTAACACTTTTTTATACCGACCTTCATAATAATAACCATATCGGATCAGTTTACATTTAACAAGGGTGTAACTGTAGCATAACTAAAGAAAATTAAACAAAAGAAATGAATAAGGCAAGTTACATTCAACAAGGGTAAAGAACTTGGAAGCTTATATAGCTGTAAGGAAGTAAAGGTGGAAATAATTAAGAAATACAATAGAGGATACGGGTTAAAGCTTAAGAGTGCTTTAACCTAGAGGTGCCCTAGTCATCGTTCATGAAGATCAAAGGCCATCGTCCAAGTAAGAGAAGGGCCACTAGTGATTGTCTGGGGAATCCCCGAAAGCTTGGTGAAAGAGCCACGTCTTGAGTTTTTTTCTGAAAGTTAAAAGGCAGGGTTCCAATCTGAGGTCTGAAGGGATATTATTCCAGATAGATGGGCCTGCGATTGAAAATGCTCGGTCTTTGGTCGAGGAGAGGCGTGTGGCTTTAGTCGGAGGAAATTTCAGAGTTCCTTTGTGAATATCTCTAGTTGGTCTGTTGGAGGAGTGTAGATTGAAGGGGAATTCAAGATCGAGTTGAAGTTGATGGTGGATGAATTTGTGAATTAAGGTGATTGATTTGTATAATATTCTAAAATTCACTGGTAACCAATGTAGGTTTATGAGAATGGGAGAGATGTGTTCACCACGGCTGGTGCTAGTCAGCAATCTCGCTGCGGCATTTTGTATCATCTGCAGTGGTTTGGTGGTAGATTTGGGAAGGCCTAGGAAGAGGGCACTGCAGTAGTCGATCTTAGCGAATAGCAACGCTTGGAGGACTGTCCTGAAGTCATAGAAAAATAGGAGTGGTTTGAGACGTTTTAGAACCTGTAGTCTGTAGAAGCAGTCTTTGGATGTGGTGTTGACCATTTTCTTTAGGTTTAGTCGATTATCTAGAATTACCCCAAGGTCTCTGACATGAGTATGGGTGATGTGGGCGTTGTGTGGGGATGGAAGGGGGAGGTTTTCTTCGTTTGAAGAGATGAGGAGGAGCTCTGTTTTTGAGGCATTGAAGACCAAGTTTAGGCTGTTGAGAAGACTGGTGATAGATAGGAGGCAGTTATTCCAATGAGAGAGAGCTTTTGAGATAGAACCTGTTATAGGGATTAGAATCTGTACGTCGTCTGCATACAGATAATGAATTAGATTGAGATCGGTTAGTAATTGGCAAAGGGGGAGGAGGTAGATGTTAAAGAGGGTTGGGGATAAGGAGGATCCTTGTGGAACACCAAGAGTGGACTTCGTTAAAGGTGACTCTTTATTATTTATTTTGACTTTAAAGGTTCTATTGCTGAGGAAGGACTTGAACCAACTGTGGGCTGATCCAGAGATACCGATATCTGTTAGGCGATCCAGAAGGATGGAATGGTTGACGGTGTCAAATGCTGCCGAGATGTCCAGCAGGACTAATAAAAAGGAGTAGCCTTTGTCTAAACCCATTATAATATGGTCTGTAAGAGAAATGAGGAGGGTTTCCGTGTTGCGTGATTTGCAGAAACCATATTGCGAAGGGTATAGGCTGTTGTGATCTTCTAGATACTCTGAAAGCTGGGTGTTTACCAGTTTCTCCGTTATTTTGGAAAACGGTTGGGGTTAGGGCATGGTAAAAACGGTGCTCCTACCATGTGACAGGGGCCGACCAATGGCACCAGTAGCCCCTGTGACATAGTAAGGGCAAAGGCTATCGGCGCCATTTTGAATACCGGCAGCCGACGGCCCGAGTGCAGGAGATCGCACCAGGACCCCCGATGGACCACCAGGGACTTTTGGCAAGTCTTGGGGGGGTCAGGAGGGTGGGGGGTTTGTTTGTTAGATACGTTGTATTCGTGGGGGTTCGCCATACGTTTCATGACCCCACGAATACAACGAATAGGGACATATATGTTGCGGAGTGCCAATACGTTGAAAACGAATGCACACCCCTAGCGACCACTGAATATAACCGGATATTCAGCAGCCACAAGATAGCCAGATATGTAGGACTTATCAGGCTATCTGGCATCTCAGTATCAACCTCTATATATCTATTTAAATTGAGTACATTAAATCAGTTATAAACTTTCTAGCTTATAATATATTTGCAGAATATAATTGATACTCACTGTTGATTGTAGTTTTTATTTTATTTTCAACATCTTTACATAAAAGCCTGTCTACTAAGTATTTTCCCCATAGAGACAAAATGGGAAAAATCCTTTAGTATATAGGTCCCAAATTGCATAATTTATTTGTATAGGTTCTTCACAATTTACTTCAAAATTCACCGTAGTACAACTGTTGGCCTATATGTTGGAAATAGCTGTAAAAAAATAAATTGAATGTCCTCTTTTCAACTAAAGACCCGCTTATTTCACTTTGATAATTTTCTTTTCCTTTCCTCACTATGTTTAGGGTCATGTGAAACCATCCAGTTTTGGGATGGCTATGTAGGGGGCATTGAATTCACATTTACTTATTTATTTACAAGTTCATGTTTTTATTTCAATATTTATCCCATCCTTCCAAGATCACTCATAAGAAAAGTTGCTATAGTCTGCCCTAAGTTGGCTATTAGCGGATGTTCATTTGACTTCCATTCTTGCTTCTTTAATGGTGTGCCCATGCCACCAGAAAGGAGTCAGAAGCTATGATATGGATAACAGCTCAGCTTTTCTGTCCCCCAACTAATTTCATCATAGGTAACAGGATTGTTCTGTTCTTGGAATTTTTTTCTTGTTGTTTTATTCTCAATAGTGAGGGAGCACTCATTTTATATGTTAGGTGTCTATGTAACAAATTTAAAAAATCCACAGGCACAAATGTGTGAAAAAATAGGGTGGATTATCTACAATTCATGTGGAACACTTAAACAGTGACATGAATCACCATCAGAAATATTTGATCTATTTCAATATTACTTCAGTACTGCTTCTGTATGCTGAAATATTTTTCAGGTAACCATTTCAATTCACTATATCAGAAAATATCTTCATGCACCATGGAAGAGCTCTAGACATAAAACAGGGAGAGGAACCTTTTTTCTAAAGGACTTTAAATTTTCTGGAGCACCTTCCAAATATCATTCACATCTAAGCTTGTTCCACTCAGTTTCAAACAAACATTCACATATCCCAATATGGCCACATTTCAGCACCATCTGGACACCTTTTTCAGAAAGAAACAACTAGCAAGCAGCCCCATCAAAGAATTTTCAAGCTTCAGTTTTGTGCTCCAAAATACTTTAAAATTGTCTGCTCAGTGTGCTGTAGCAGTCAAAAAAGCAAATAGAATGTTAGGAATTATTATAAAGGGAATTGTTAATAAAACGGAAAATGTCATAATGCCTCTGTATCGCACTATGGTGAGACCACACTTTGAATACTGTGTACAATTCTGGTCACCGCATCTCAAAAAAGATATAGTTGCAATGGAGAAGGTACAGAGAAGGGCAACCAAAATGATAAAGGGGATGGAACAGCTCCCCTATGAGGAAAGACTGAAGAGGTTAGGGCTGTTCAGCTTGGAGAAGAGATGGCTGAGGGGGGGATATGATAGAGGTCTTTAAGAACATGAGCAGTCTTGAACGAGTAGATGTGAATCAGTTATTTACACTTTCAAATAATAGAAGGACTAGGGGGCATTCTATGAAGTTAGCAAGAAGCACATTTAAGACTAATCAGAGACAATTCTTTTTCACTCAACGCACAATTAAGCTCTGGAATTTGTTGCTAGAGAATGTGGTTAGTGCAGTTAGTGACAGAAGAAGACCAAACGGCCCATCCAGTCTGCCCAGTAAGCTTTGCACTTTTTTTTTCTCATACTTCTGTTAGTCTTGGCTCTTAGTAACCTTTTGGTTCTATTTCCCTTCCACCCCCACCATTAATGTAGAGAGTAGTGTTGGAACTGCATCTAAGTGAATATCTAGCTTAATTAGCTAGGGGTAGTAACCGCCGCAAAAAGCAAGCTACACCCATGTTTATTTGTTTACCCAGCCTATGTAATTCAGTCCTTGTTGGTTGTTGTCTGTATATAGATCCACTTTTCTTCATTCCCCCTGCCATTGAAGCAGAGAGCTATGCTGGATATGCGTGAAGTATCGGTCTTTCTCCCCTGCCATTGAAGCAGAGAGCTATGCTGGATATGCGTGAAGCATTGGTCTTTCTCCCCTGCCGTTGATGCAGAGAGCTATGCTGGATATGTGTGAAGCATCGGTCTTTCTCCCCTGCCGTTGAAGCAGAGAGCTATGCTGGATATGTATTGAAAGTGAAGTATCAGGCTTATTTGGTTTGGGGTAGTAACCGCCATAACAAGCAAGCTACTCCCTGCTTTTTTGTGAATACAAATCCTTTTTTCCACATTTCCTCTTGCCGTTGAAGCTTAGAGCAATGTTGGAGTCGCATTAACCATGTGTATGTTTATTGAATAAGGGTATTATCTCCAGGCAGTAGCCGTCATTCCCACAAGCCACCCACTCTTCATTCACGTCTTCTAGACTTTATGGATCCACAGTGTTTATTCCACGCCCCTTTGAAGTCCTTCACAGTTCTGGTCTTCACCACCTCCTCCGGAAGGGCATTCCAGGCATCCACCACCCTCTCCATGAAGAAATACTTCCTGGCATTGGTTCTGAGTCTTTCTCCCTGGAGTTTCAAATCATGACCCCTGGTTCTGCTGATTTTTTTCCGATGGAAAAGGTTTGTCATTGTCTTTGGATCATTAAAACCTTTCAAGTATCTGAAAGTCTGTATCATATCACCTCTGCTCCTCCTTTCCTCCAGGGTGTACATATTTAGATTCTTCAATCTCTCCTCATAAGTCATTCGATGAAGACCCTCCACCTTTCTGGTCGCCCTTCTCTGGACCGCCTCCATCTTGTCTCTGTCTCTTTGGAGATATGGTCTCCAGAACTGAACACAGTACTCCAGGTGAGGCCTCACCAAGGACCTGTACAAGGGGATAATCACTTCCTTTTTCTTACTCGATATTCCTCTCTCTATGCAGCCCAGCATTCTTCTAGCTTTAGCTATCGCCTTGTCACATTGTTTCTCCGACTTCAGAACATTAGACACTATCACCCCAAGGTCTCTCTCCTGTTCCATGCACATCAGCCTTCCCCCCCCCCCACCCCCCATCAAATACAGTTCATTCGGATTTCCACTCCCCATATCCATTAACTGCTATTAATCAAGTTTACTTAGGGAATAGCCACTGCTGTTAATTGCATCAGTAGCATGGGATCTTCTTAGTGTTTGGGTAATTGTCAGGTTCTTGTGGCCTGGTTTGGCCTCTGTTGGAAACAGGATGCTGGGCTTGATGGACCCTTGGTCTGACCCAGCATGGCAATTTCTTATGTTCTTAACCCTAGGATTCTCAACCAGATAGTTATGTGCTCACAGTCACAAACCATGTGGGGCCTTTAAACTAATCACAGAGAAGATCACATAATGCAGCCATCAAAATACAACATACCCTAATGAAAATGTAACCTCAAAAGGAACTTAAACATAGAACTCCCATTCTGTATCATTATTTAAACTGGTAGGATGCACATTCTGATGGGTAAAAATCCAACATTGCTCTAAGCAATAAGAGACTATTCTTGATTGCCATCTCTGTATGAGCCACTGATCTGATCCTAGACAAACAATTTCAGATCTTCAAATGTGTGAGATTTCTGAATGTTTTTATATGTGGGCAAACCAAAGAGAATGATTAAAACAAGAATTATCAAATATTGGCATTGTATTAGAATGGGCAATATTGAGGTTCCTATGGTACCCCATCTGTATTCAGAAATCTTATACATTTGAAGATCTAAAATGGTTTGTCTTAAATCAGATCTGTGGATCATGGAGAGAGGCAATCATCTCGAGAATGATCTCTCATTAGCTTAGAAAAGCACTGGATTTTTACCCTTCAAACTGTACATCCTACTGGTTTAAATAAAGATGTAGAATGGGAGTCCTGCATTCAAGTTCTTTATAAGGTTTCGTATGTCATCAGGGTATTTTTCATTTTGATTGGCTGCATGTTGTGATATTCTCTGTGATTGATTTAAAGGCCCCATGTGGTTTAGGACTCTTCATATATAACTATCCAGTTGAGATTCCCAAAGTTGGAGCAAGGTTGAAGTTTGAAAATTCTTTGACAGGTATGTTTGCTAATTGTTTCCCCTGAAACATGGCCATGTAGGAATATGCAAATGTTTGATTGAATAAGAGTGATTGAGCTCAGATGTAAGTGATGTTTGGAAGATGCTCCAGAAGATTTAAAGACCTTCAAAAAATGGTGTCATTGTAAGCCATTTCTAAGGGGCCGATGTAATAAAATCCAAGATAAGATCAGAGTTAAATTATAGCACGGATTATTTTAACATGCATGTTAAAAACGAGGACCCATGGGATGCAAGAAGTTAATGACATGCAAATAGACCAGGAGTTAAAAAGGTGCATTAAATAGCTTTCCTTATTCACCAGCCATTTTGCATGCCATTAAACCAAAATAAATGCTTAAAAAAGTTCAAACAAAGCTACTGAACCCCCTGAATTCCCACCTAATAAATTTAGATCCAGCCACCGAGTAGAGTAGCAGAAACCTCTCCCTCCTACCCATTCACCTTCAAATAAATTGGTCAACTGAGCAGAACTCACACTCTCCTACCTTCAAAGGGGCCATTGTGACTGGGCCAGGCAAGCGGGTCCTCCCTCCCCAAGCAGGCCAAACCCCCTTCTGCCCATTTAAGTGAGATCAAAGCTGCAAAGTGGCAAAACCCCTCTCCCCTTCAAAAAGAATTTGCTGGGACAGAGTAAGAGGCTCAAAAATAAATTAGTTGGCCGAGCAGAATTACCCTCCTACCATCAAAGGGTCCAATGTAGCTGGGCCCAGTGAGCAGAACACCCTCCCATCCATCTACCTGTTTTCTAAAAAAAACCAAAATAGCCCCAGCTCTCCAAATCCACCCCACCTCCCAGGGAACCACAGCCTGAGAAGACTTTACCTCCTTGGGCAGGGCTGCTCCTTCACTGGCAATTGATTGGTCCCTGTCAGTGAAAGGACTAATTCCTTTTCAGAATTCTGAAAGGACAGCCTTCTGAAAGAAGATTGGTCCTTTCCCTGACAGCTGACAGTGGAGGGACCAATCAGCAGGTTGTAAAGGAATGAATAAATTCATACAGCCTATCAACTTAATAATTTCCAGTCACTGGGTCCAGCTACATTGGACCCTTTGAAGGTAGTAGAGTGAGAGCTGGGAGGGGACTCCTCCAACATGTGACTCTAGTGGGCGGGAGGGGATTCAGCTTGCTCTGGGATGGGGGGAGGGAGGACTCGCCTACTCAGCCTAGCCCCACTGAAGTGGGGTTCGGAGGTCTCCTCTCTACAGCAGGAGTTATCCTTCTCTGACCAGGAGTTAAATTTCCCATGGCAAGCATGCCTCCTTGCATTGCAGGGTAATAGCTAATAATGGAGATGAGTGAATCATGGCATGGCTTTTTACTCCCATTTTACCATGTGTTTTTTCAGTGATAAAACCAGTGTTACATACTGATAAATTATTAACATTAAATTTCCTGCCAATGGTTATATAAGTAAGTGCATTCTTTAGATTTATGTTTTACAGTAAGGAATAGGGATGTGAATCGTTTTTCAACGATTAAAATTATCGTCCGATAATGTTTATATCGTCTTAAATCGTTATAGAACACGATACAATAGAAATTCTAACGATTTATCGTTAAAAATCGTTAAATCGTGTTAGTGCGCACTAACTCGAGTTAGTGCGCACTAACTCCCCGTTAGTGCGCACTAACTCGATTTAGTGCGCACTAACTGAAAATGATACAAATAAACACTTTCCAGGTCACTGAAGGTCAGTTAGGAATGAATATGTGTTCCTATTGGCTGGCTGCCCTCTTATCTATTGATATTACCAAGGTTACCACTGAGGTGATGGTTGGGGGGATGGGAAATGGAACTGGAAACTAACGAACACCAACAGAAAATGAAACAAAGTGTTCACACTTCCCAGGTCAGTAAAGGTCACTTAGGAATGAATATGTATGTATGTATTCCTATTGGCTGGCTGTGCTCTTATCTATTGATGTTACCAATATGGTTGGGGGGATGTGAAATGGAAACAGTTGGAAGCTTGACAAAAAAAGTAATGTAATGATCAGCACTCACGTGACTAGAACTTGTTTGTTTATTATTTTTGTTAGCAGGCACCTGAAATGCTAGTGCATGTTGAATTTGCCAATCACTGTGCATTTTAGAAAGGTGGTCCTGGCTGGAACTGTACACAGTTCAAATATATGTAATTGATTGTTGGTAAGTGTATTTTTTAAGTAGCCTCACTGGCACCAGTATGTTTACTTTTCCTCCTACTTAACTCACTAGCTCAGCTTTGTAAGAAGGGCTTCTCTGCTTGTGTGTTGTTTTTGTTTGGTGTGAGGAGAGCAGAAACATCAGATCTTTATTCAATCTACTACAGTCATCTCTTACAGTGCCCTATCCCTATTAATACCAGGAGTGTTGTGATCTTCCTGCACACAGTGCCCTAACCCTGATACCAGTCTGAGACAGCTCCCTCCCTGCATTACTAGTGAGAGGCTGGCTTCACAGACAGGGGGGAGCTGCCTGACCCTCACTCCTGACTTCCCCCATGTCCCAGCTAGTGAATGGTGTGTGGGTGAGGGGGGGGGGGAGGATGGTGAAGTCTGAGACAGCTCCCTCCCTGCATTACTAGTGAGAGGCTGGCTTCACAGACAGGGGGGAGCTGCCTGTCCCTCACTCCTGACTTCCCCCATGTCCCAGCTAGTGAATGGTGTGTGGGTGAGGGGGGGGGGGGGGGGATGGTGAAGTCTGAGACAGCTCCCTCCCTGCATTACTAGTGAGAGGCTGGCTTCACAGACAGGGGGGAGCTGCCTGACCCTCACTCCTGACTTCCCCCATGTCCCAGCTAGTGAATGGTGTGTGGGTAAGGGGGGGGGGAGGATGGTGAAGTCTGAGACAGCTCCCTCCCTGCATTACTAGTGAGAGGCTGGCTTCACAGACAGGGGGGAGCTGCCTGACCCTCACTCCTCCGGGGTATTGTGATCTTCCTGCACACAGTGCCCTATCCCTGATACCAGGGGTGTTGTGATCTTCCTGCATGCAGTGCCCTATCCCTATTAATACCAGGAGTGTTGTGATCTTCCTGCATGCAGTGCCCTATCCCTATTAATACCAGGAGTGTTGTGATCTTCCTGCATGCAGTGCCCTATCCCTGATATCGGGATGTGTGCAAGAAGATCACAACACCCCCGGTATCAGGAATAGGGCACTGTGTGCAGGAAGATCACAACACCCCCAGTATCAGGAATAGGGCACTGTGTGCAGGAAGATCACAACACCCCTGGTATTAGGGATAGGGCACTGTGTGCAGGAAGATCACAACACTCCTGGTATTAATAGGGATAGGGCACTGTGTGCAGGAAGATCACAATACCCCTGGTATCAGGGTTAGGGCACAAGTTCTAGTCACATTGACTGATCACATTACTTGTTTTGTCAAGCTACCAACTGTTTCCATTTCCCATCCCCCATATACTGTCAGTAGGAAACTTGGTAACATGAATAAATAAGAGGGCAGCCAATAGGAATACATATTCATTCCTAAACTGACCTTAACTGACCTGAAAAGTGTCAAATTGTATCATTTTCAGTTAGTGCGCACTAACTCCCAGTTAGTGCGCACTAACTCCCGTTAGTACGCACTAACTCGAGTTAGTGCGCACTAATCGGAAAAAACGATTTTTAACGATTTTTTAACTAAAAAATCGTGCCTAAGACGATTTTCTTGCCCTGCCACACGATTTCTATCGTTAAGACGATATGGAAAACGATTCACATCCCTAGTAAGGAATAGTTCCCATTGAAACTTGAGGATAGATTTATACTTAAAAATGAATGTATCCAAAGGTTTATTACAGGTACGTTTGAACTTCTTCACATCATGCAGTATTTCTGGAATCTGGCATCTTGTTGAGATTTATGAGTAACTTTAAACAACCCTGATGTCTATGGCTCTGAATGTGGTATTTCAGCTGTCCTGTACCCACCCATTACCACTTCCTTTATTCATCACACTTGACGGTAAACATAGCCCTTTGTGCTTAACCAAACCTTCATTTTCCTTCACTCTGGGTAAGATTTACGGTGACCAGCAGCCTTTCTTATGGAGGAACATTATACAAAGCTAGCTCGGCCTTTAATTGTGGCTGTGGTTTCAAAATGTTTAAGTGCAGAATTGGCTTTCTTTGCTAACCTCAGCTTTGTGCTTCAGAACATTGTCATTCTTTATAATGTGCCCATAATTGAAGCGATATTTTAAAATGTAAAGAACATTTTTTTGTATTAAAGTTCTGCTTTTTTCCTCTATTTTGTCATCTAGTATATGTAAATCCTGTTTATTTTATCATAGACTTTTAGAAAATAGGACAGAAAGGAATCTCAAAAGTACATTACCCTACTTATGGGCAGGAACAGCTGTACCTTTATCACCCCAGATAAATGTCTCCCTACATTGCTCCTAAAAAAAACTTTGGGGGCTAGATATTAAAAAAAATCCAGCTAATTGAGTTAGCCAGATAAGGCTTTTCCAGCTAACTCACCCAGGATATTCAGCAATACAGCTATGCCACTGAGAATACCCAAATAAGTCACTAGTTAGTTGGATAAGCCTTATCCGGCTAACTTAGACCTGCTATTGAGCAGGTCTATATTATCTGATTAACCAGATAAGATTGAATATCTCTACTTATCCTGCTAAGTTAGCTGGATAAGTAATTCATCCCTGTTACACCACATCTTACCCATCACCTATCCAGCTAAATACTTAGTTGGATAGTACTTTTCCGGCTAACTGGCAGCTGCTGAACAGGGCCAGATAATCAGCCGCCTCCACTTAGCAAGGTAAGTCCCTGAATATCGGCCTCTGAATGTTGGAAATGTTATTATCTCCCCAGATAACTTGTTCTAACACTTTGATTTCTCTTGTAATTAAAAAATTGTCTGTATGACTAACCTAAATTTCTCTTTTTGCTATTTAAGACCATTACTTCTTTTCCTTTTTCTAGGAGAGATGAAAAACAGCCGATCACCATCCTCATTACAAAACATTTCAAACAAAAGTTCAAGCATAGGTTCCCTTTGAAAATGTTGCCACCAAATCTATCCACACACAATTATGCTTGCTAACTCGAGTGCAGGTTTGTTTCTAGTACAATGTATGCACATACTTTTGAAAATGTAAAAGTATGTGTGTAAGTGCAAACCTCTCCCACCCCCAGCAATGCATCTGCTCACTGCAAGTAAATTTTTGTGCATTGAGGCCCCAGGGCTGGTGCAAGGGTTAGGCACCCTAGGCAAACCTTCTGCCTTGCGCCAGCCCCCCACACCACCCCCCCCCCCCCCCTCTCGCTCCTGACCTCATTCACTGAGATGCCACTCTTGGCCTGCAGAGTATTTGCTTTTCTCAGCTGTGAGCAGGATGGGCACTGTTCTCAGCCAGCTGATTCTGTGCTTCTCTGGGATATGAGCAGGATGGGCACCACTTGTGGCCCATTGAGTCTCCAAATCTCTCGACTGCGAGCAGGATAGACTCTACTCGCGGCCCCACATGGCTGCGCTTCACTGCCCCCTAATGGTTGTTACCCTAGGCAACCTAATGGGATGCACCTGCCATGAAAGGCCCTAAGCACATAATTCTACCTGCATATCAGGTAAATCACTCATGGAAATGGCTTTGAAAACTTCTATCGAGTCACTTATCAGTCTTCTCATTTCCAGCCAAAGTAGATCCTGCTTCTCTAACCTATCTTCTAAGTTCATATTGTCTAGGCCTTTTGTAGCTCTCCTTTACATCCTTTAGACTTTATCTCATTTTTCCACATTCTTCATGAAGTGTAGGCCTACCGTGGGCCCCTTCTACAACCAATGTTGAATTTAGTAGAATGGTAAAATTATTTCACATTTTATATGTAATAAACTTGTTATATTACCCAGCTTAAATTTTTTTTAACAATTTTATACTGCTAGTTTATATTCATTTTCAATTTTATTATACCATAAGCTTATTTTCTGTCCCACTACTGCCTGAGCAAAGAAAGGTTTGGGATATATTGCTTCAAAAGAAATAAACATAAATTACAAAAAGGGCTATACGCTAAAAGTAAACAAAATGTTTAGCATGCATAGGATAAAAATGGTTATACGTGTACTAAAATAGCTGTTAATAGATACATGATGCTTTCTATTTTATAGCACATGCACTAAAATATATCATCTAAATAATGCAATTACATGCATTTTGTCACAAATAGTGTTCTGTTGATGTACTATTTCTGTCTTTTTGCTAAATAGTAAATAACCCCTATCAAAGTGTTCTGCATGCACTAACCTGAGCATGCTCAGTCCTTTTTATTCTCATGGCTCTGCCTTCTTGCTTGAAAATTGTGTAAAAGAAAGCCTAGCACATGGGGTTGGTTGTCAGTACTAAGTGGAAGAGCAACAAAGCAAATTGGACCCTTTTGGAGAACCTTAAAGGAAAGCAGAAATTTGAGGACAGAAAAAGCAGACAACTACATGGCTTATTCTTAGGTTTTGTACTCATTTTGTATATTCCTTTCTTTTCTTTGACCATTGTCCATAGTCTATGGATGACAGGTTGAGTGAATTAGTTAGGGAATGCACATTTCAGTCCATCAGCCTTCCATGAAGGTAATGGTCTTGAAAGAGCAGAGTGAGGAGGACATTGTTGATGAGAGAATGGAATGTGGAAGGGTCTGTGTACTTGCGTGGGCATGGAAGGTATGTGAAAGGTGAAAATGTGGGTAGGTGGAGCAAGAAGGAGAGGGAAAGGAGTGATAGTCTCAGGAGGTGAATGAAGACTATAGTGTAGATAGAGGTGAAGAGGTAGGAGATGGCAGTGGGGCAGAGGTAGAGTAATCAGGCTAGAGGGGTGGAGAAAGGTCCTTACATAGCCCAGATCAAGCCCATTTAACACCAAGTTCAGGATAGCATAGCAGGGGAAGGATGGGATGGGAGAAAGGCAAGGGAGGAAATGTAAAGTAGGCAGGTATTCCAAAAAATATGTGCCTATGCAGGATGTTTTGGAAGACGAGGGGGAGATTTGGGAAAAGGAGAACATGGAAGTTGTACCATACACTAGAAAGGAAGGTGCATAACAACAACAATGGATGCTGTACTTTATTCTAGAAAAAAAATGATTGCATCCAGGAGTTGTTCCTGGAGAACTATGGTGTAATTTTTGGAGACAGTCCAGAAGGAAATACCTGGCAGCAAAGGAATGCATGTGGAAAGAAAAAGCATTGGGCATTAGCAGCCTCTGAGTCAACCCCAGAACAATAGCACACATGAAGCATTGCCCATTGGAAGAAGATAGGAGGTGGCCATGTTTGTCCAATTTGCCTCACACCACTGGAGCAATGCCTCATTGGGTCTATATGTCATCATCAACCTTCCATGGACTCAGCATCAGCAAACAATATATCATTGGTGAACTGATGAGTTGCCTGAATTATAAGAAAGCAAATTAAGAACATGTCTTATGGCCTTGACCTTTCTATTAAACCTTCAACAAATCTCCCATAGAACAAATGCATTTATTCTAAGTTTATTTGTTATAAAAATGCAGGTGCTGTATTGAATTTTGGTACTCCCTCTATTAGGAAATAAATGAGAAAACAAAGCAATACAAGTGTTAAGGATATGATGGCAGTAGAAAGATTCAGACTCATTTGGATTCCACTAAGCAAACAGGGTGATATATCACTAAATTATCAGTGACTTGTGACAAAGTGTACTGACAACTCCCTCATTCTACCTTAAGGAGCCTGGCCCAGGGTTTTAACCCAGTCTTTCTTAAGGCAGAATTTTGCAAGGGATTCTGGGTGAAGGGAGGTTCTCTTCACCCTACCATAAGAACCCAGGCCTAGAAAGCTTGAGGAGGCCCCAGGAAGCTGGTAGGACCTCCTGTTACACCCATACAGAGTTTGTTTACCTGACAGTTGTGCTTGACACAAGGTGAGCTACCATTTTGATTTCTGAAATTGTGAAGCACTGTAAATAAATACTTGCACCAGAACTGGACTAGTCAAGTCTCATTGTTTTCATGGGCTACTCCTGTTACTGCAGTAGGCTAGAAAATGCTACACGTGGTGTCAGTTCATAGATTTTTTTTTTGTTTAAGTGGGAAGCAGAAGTAAAAACCCACAGCCTCCCAAAAAAAAAAAACCCCTCCATGCAGAGCTTTTCTATTCCTGAAGCCTTCTGGCTTCAAATTCTGCTATCACAGGCCAAGAGGGCTAGTCCTGCCTGGATAGTCAAGGGTCAAGTACTAAATTAAGGCTGGATAAGCCAGCAGGTGTTTTTATTTTCTTCACTTCTTGTGATTTATCCATTTGGGAACTGGCCCCAAAGGGAGATTAAAAGGAGCAGGTAATCCAGGTCGTGCCCACAGGGCAGCAACAGCTGCAGAATGCTCTACAAACTGAAATAGATAAAAAGCAGTGGTTACAAGATGAATTAATGCTACAATGTGCAGTCTTAACTCAGCTAACAGAAGCCCTGTAATTGGTTCTGTCCAGAATACCTCAGGCATAATCACTTTCACATAGCTTGTTTAAGATGAAGGCAGGAGAGGACCTGGAAGTCTTTCTAAAAAACTTTGAACAGACTAGCCATCAGCCTGGCCAGACACTGGACAACTTACATGGCTAATTTGTTCACTGGCAGGAGTCAAGTGGCTTTCCAGACAGCCAAGCCAGATGGGAAGGCTTCCTAATGAAGATGTCAAGGCCGCCATACTATAAAGAGCTGAGTACTCCCCAGAGTATTACTGGCAACAGTTCCAGCGACTGGCCATACAGCCTGAAGAAAACCCCAGAAATCTCTTTCACCAATTGAAAGATGCCAGTTGGAAATGGCTCTAGCCAGAGGCAAATTCGGGATTGGAAATAGCCCATCAGATACTCCTGGACCAGTTTCTAGACAGCCTAGATCAGCCCATGTGGAACTGAGTCTGCTGGCCCACTGGACTCACCTTGAAGAGAGCCCTGGAAGTAATGGAATCCTTCCACCAGGCACAGTCATTTCCCTCCGGCATAAGGGCCTTAGAGAGCACAAAACAATTCCCTGGCATGGTACAGAGGACTTCTGCAATGAACCTCTGAGATAGGGGGTTCAGCCTCTGTACCCAGCTTCCAGTCACCAATCTCATCCACATGTTTTAACTGTGGACAGAAAGGGCACCTGGCAAAGGACTGTTGGTATGGCCAAAGTGTGGCTATGGATGTTAGCCTGGTGACCCTGTCAATGCCCAAGGAAGAAGCAGCGACGACCCTCACTTATAAAGAGGGGAATATAGAGAGACAGGAACAACCCAGAAATGGGGCCTTGCAAACTCTCTCTTCTTGTGCCCTTTGTGCAGAGAATGGACACAAAGAAGACCGCTGCCCAGCTAGGTAGCTGGAATCCAAAGAGTGTTTAAATGAACCAGGTAGGGCAGAAACCCAACTGGCCCTACGGGAGTGTGCTTTCTGTAAAACAAAGGAAGAATGTCCTTGATTGGATGACTTTTTTTTTTTTAATATACTCAAATGATAATGTTAAAGAACTTCAGTTTAAGCACATTCCTGTATGATTTCCCTATTAATCATATAAATGGACTAGATCCATGTCACCTATCTTATAACTTATATTATATAAGCATGTACCGACACTGTAATGGCACTTTCACAGATACATTTTTTAACCAAACTAAATATACGTGCCTTTATGTAAACCGTTGTGATGGTACATTACTAAACGACGGTATAGAAAAGATTTTAAATAAATAGATAGATAGATAGATAAATAAATAAGTGAGAAGGAGCAAAGAATGGGAACAGAGCCCCAGAATATTAATGAACCATGGGAAAATGCTTGGGATCACAGGTTGTAAAAACTCCAAATCTGCAATTCTGTGGGTGTCCCACGTGCGTGACATAAGGACTTTATACTCCAGATGGAACTGGAGAGAGCATCTACCCAGGCCTTTATAGATTCTGGCTGTAGCAAAACACTCATTCGCCAGGACGTACTATGTCAAGGGCACATCAACTATAAGAAAATTGATATGTATACATGGGGATGGACAGAAGTGTTCAACTCCACACATCCTCTCATTGACTGCCACAGGCAAGCAATGTTAGAAGCGGCAGTCCTCCCCCATCTTCTGTTCCCAGTAGTCCTGGGTTGAGATTATCCCCATTTTGCAAACTTATGGAAACAACTTATGAGTGTTGGGGACAGTACAGCTGAAGGGGAGAGGCACTTGAGACAGCACCAGGGTGTGCCCCGGGCTCGTCTAGACACTTGACTTGACAAGGCTGAGCTGAGGAGGAGGGTATGTGACAGAGTGTACCAACAATTCCCTCATTCTACTTTAAGGAGCCTGGCTCAGGGTTTTAATCCAGTCCTCCTTAAGGCAGAATGCTGCAAGGGATTCTGGGTGAAGGGAGACCTAGAAAGCTTGAGGAGGTCCCAGGGAGCTGGTAGGACCTTCTGATATACCCATACGGTGTTGGTTTACTTGACAGTTGTGCCTGATGCAAGGTAGAGCTACCATTTTTGTTTCTGTAATTGTGAAGCACTGTAAATAAATACTTGCACCAGAACTGGACTAGTCAAGCCTCATTGTGTCCTGGGCTATTCCCAAGGCTGCAGCAGGCCCAGATATGCTACATGACCATTCTAAACACCAATGCTCTGAATAGGTATCTTTACTTTCAAAGTAAGAACTTCCTTGAGATTCCTACATTGAAAGCTATTCATTTATGTGAGACAAGAGACTGAACATTCTTAGTGGCAGGCTCTAGGATATGAAATGCTTTGCCAGAATCTTTGAGAGTCAAGTCGGATTTAAAGCATTTCTGGAAACTCTAAAGACAGTTCTTTTTGCTGAATCATTTGCAGCATAACAGGTATAGTTAATTGAAAACTGTGGGGGAACAGCAGAAGATGATATAAAATAGATTTTGATTAAGGTTTATGTAGAGAACCCTTGGTTTCCCTAACTTACAAGAGTGTACCAACTAACTGGGGAGAATTAGGAAGAAATGGATGAAGAGAAATGTGGGTTTTTCTCCCCTATGTGGGTGATGAAGATAGTGTATTCTAGCTGTTTATTATGCCCAAGCACCATCTATCCTCATGGATTTTTAGTTCAGTTTTTGTTCAGACTGGTTATGAATTTTAGTTTGGAGTTTGTTGAAGTAGGAGCTCGCTATCACCTGTCTTCTAGTTTTCTCCTTATTTGTGGGAAAGGAGTAAGGAATTTTCCCTTTTGGGGTCAGCCTCCCGTCTGACCTGCTTAGAGCTTGTTTTGACTCATTTAATCCATTTTTGGATAACTTCCTGTGAGAGCTGGTCCCCCTTGTTGCAGTGGATTGGGGCATCCCTGTATTCAAGGCTGGATTTGGGGAGGGAAGACCTACCATGTGGTATCTCTCTCTCAGGGGCTAGACCTGACAGTGACCTGATGCAGAGGAGCTTCTACTTTGAATTGACTGTTTTGAGACTAGGAAGTTTTATTCTACCCTTCCTGTCTCTTGATTGATTTTTTTCCCCTTTTTGGGTTCAAAGACTATTTTTGTTCCACTGGTTCCCAGGACTCAGTAACCAAACCTTAGAGAGAGTAATGTCTTTTACCCTGAAAGAAGCTGAAAGTGTGGAGAAGTTTGTCTGGAGGAGAGGAACCCTGCCAATGGAAATCAGAGGATACAAAGTAAAGGTATCAAGATTTTTATTACTGGTAAATTAACTAAGATACAAGAGAGAGAAAAGTACACACCCAGTACTACATAAAGAGTTAAAGGATTTAAGAAGAGTTTAAGAAAAGGATTAAAATGGTGATAACCTTTTGATAACCTCATGGAACCAAAATTCTAACCACCTACAGTGGAAAAAGCTGAGATAATTGGGAATTTAAAAGAGGATTGAACTTCATTCAATCTAAGTAATTGGAGTAACTGAAAAGAAAGAATTAAATTATTAAAAAGAGTGCTTCCAGAGAAATTGAGGAAATTTGCTAAAGAAGTGAGGTCATAAGTTTATACTGTACATTGTTATGATTTCAAGGTGTTTGGTGGATTCTTAGGGGCAACAGTGATAGTGACTCCCATGAGGAGGAACCCCATAGGGAACTGTAGCACCAGGCTAGACTCAGATGCACAAACACAGAGAATATATGTTTATTATGTAGCTTGTATGGTTCACCAGAAGTGGCAGTAGAGAGTGGATTAGATAGCAACAGTCTGGATCCTCGGTGGAGGAGACCCATCCCACAATGGTGGTATAAGGCCCCGATGCAGATATCCAGTGAGGCGCTGTAGGAGAGACAGACTGGCAGATGTTATTACACACTCCCTTGTAGCTGAGTAGATAGAGTTACCAATAAGCAGTAGAGAGAGAATAGATAGCAACAGTCTGTGATCCTCGGCAGAGGAATCCCATTCCACAATGGTGGTGTAGGGCTCGATGCAGATGGACAACGAGGAGCTGTAGATGAACAGACTGGGAGAAGTAGTACTCACTCTCTGTAGCTGATAGGTAGTGTTCCAGCAGGTAGAAGAATTGGTAGCAGGCACCAGGATAGACACACAGGCCCTCGAGGAGGCGAGTACCTGGATTCAGGATAGGCACCTGGAAATAAGCAAAGGGCCCCTGAGGAGCGGGTACCCAAATTAGTAGAACCCCGGAGGGTAGCTTCCAGGAGCAGCAGAAGCGGCAGAGCAGCTTCAGACTGGAACGAATCCAATCCGTTGCTAACTTGGCGAGAGTCAGCAAATGGGCAACCTTTGTAGTCGGAAGCAGTGAAGAAGTTGGCGCGAACCTCGGGGACGCCCCTGAGGTTCACGCCAACACTGCTATAAGATGTGAGGCGTGTGCACGCGCACCCCCTAGGAGACCTCAGGTCAACATGGTGGGACACCGCGCCAAAGCCGCTCCAGGGACGCCGGAGGGTGTGGCAAAGAGACGCTATGGACGCCATTCTCCCGAGACTGGTGGAGAAGGCTGAAATAGAGATGAGGCATGTCAGGCGAAGCCGTCTGAGACCGACGGACGCAACATACATCTTTCTGCTATCTTATTATTTATTGAAAATGTATTAGAAGTTTTATGCAAATGTTGTAAACCGTTATGATGGAACCCACCAAATGAAGGTATACAAAAACTTGTAAATATAAATAAATAAATACTGAGTTTGATTGAAACTCGAAGTGAAGCTGTAAATATTATTCAGTCATCTAATCAACTATCAGTAAAGGAAGTTGGAAACCACACTGCTTCTCAGTGTGTTTATTGGATGCAGAGACAGTGATAATTATCAGACCTGTATTCAGAGGATGGAAAAGGGCTTGAGTTGCAAAGAAACAGGTATAAGAACTATTGTTCATCCCCAACATAGAATCCTGGAACTCAGAATATAAATGCTGCCCATGAGTGTCAGAAATAGTAAAAAGGAGTTGTGTGCAGAAAAGGGTCCTGTGGTAACTTGTGCGATAGTGTCTTGGGAAACAGCCAGGAGGAAAAGGAGGCTGACTCTGGCTGTTTCCTTTATGTGCAATTTATTTACAGCAAAAAGCAATATCAAGAAAGAATGCAGCTCTCCTTAACTTCAGGAGGCACACAGACATCAAGCCCAGCAGGTCTTTGCATAGATTGGGTTACTGCCTGCTCCCCGGGGCCTGTCTAACCCTTCTAGGCCCTTATACTCTTGTGAGGGGGTTCGTCCCTTGACCTAGGATTCCTTGTGGGTCTGGATCTTAAAGAGGATTGGGTGAGACAGCTGTGCCCGGTTCCTTAAGGTAGTCTGAGGGAGTTTCCTATAGACTCCCTCTTTTCTTCTATGTATCCTGAGTGTCAGCTAAAGGATCCGTCCCACCCAGAAGTTACATTTATTTATTTATTTATTTATTTAAAATTTTTATATACCGGCATTCATGTTGCAAACACATCATGCCGGTTTACATATAACAGGGGTGTACAGTGAACAATTCAATAACCTATTTGTGTAGAAGGAAGCAGTGACAAATAACAAGGTAAAAGAACAGGGGAGGGGAGAAGGAAGGGAGAGAATAACATTAGGTATAGGTATTTACATTAGTAATAACATTTTTACATGTGGAAGTGGTAGAATCTGGCTGAATAGAATTAATCGGTGTCCGGGAAAGCTTTTTTAAACAGCCAGGTCTTAAGTCTCTTCCTGAAGGTTGGGAGGCTGGGCTCCTGTCTAAGGTCCGGTGGGATGGAGTTCCATAGAAGGGGGCCGGCTGTTGAAAAGGCCCGATCTCTCAAGGTAATGTGTTTGGTAGTTCTGGCTGGGGGCACTTGAAGAGATCCTCTGAGTGTGTCTCTTGTTGGTCTGGAGGAGTTATAAATTTGGAATGGGAATTGTAAGTCGAGTGGGGTGTGTTGATGGATGGTTTTGTATATTATGGAAAGAGATTTGTAGAGGATTCTAAAGTGAACAGGCAACCAGTGGAGATCTTTTAGGATTGGAGATATATGGTCCCTCCTCCTGGAGTTTGTCAGTAATCTTGCCGCAGCGTTTTGTAACATCTGGAGGGGTCTAGTATAGGAGGAAGGTAGGCCCAGTAGGATAGAGTTACAGTAATCGATCTTAGAAAAAATGATAGCTTGTAGAATGATTCTGAAGTCCTGAGTGTGGAAGAGTGGTCTAATTCTTTTCAGAACTTGGAGTTTGTGGAAACAGTCCTTGGTGGTTCTGTTGATGTAAGCTTTAAGGTTCATCCGGTTATCAATTAATACTCCTAGATCTCTCATCTGTGTAGTAGTTGGGATAGTTGGAGGATTAGAGATGGCATTGTTATCTGGGGAGATGAGAAGCAGTTCTGTTTTAGAGGAGTTTAAAACTAGGTTTAGGTTAGCCAGGAGATGTTTAATTTCGAAGAGACAGTTTTCCCAGTGAACCAATGTTTTTGTGTAAGATTCTTTAATGGGTATCACGATCTGGATGTCGTCGGCGTAGAGAAAATGTTTGAGGTTAAGGTTGGAGAGGAGTTGGCAGATAGGTAAAAGATAAATGTTAAAGAGTGTAGGTGACAGTGAGGAGCCCTGAGGGACTCCTATGGATGCGTCCATTCGTGAAGATTCTTTGTTCTATATCTTAACCTTGAAGCCTCTGTTGGAGAGAAAAGATTTAAACCATGAGAGAGCGGTGCCTGAGATACCTATAGAAGCCAGAATGGAAGTGAGAATGGAATGATTGACCGTATCAAAGGCGGCTGATAGGTCCAGTAGAATTAAGAGGAAGGATTGGCCTTTGTCAAGGCCCATTAATATGAAGTCAGACATGGAGATGAGGAGGGATTCTGTGTTCAGTGATTTGCGAAATCCGTATTGTGATTGGAATAGGATTTTGTTTTCTTCTATGTATTCGGAGAGTTGAGTATTGACAACTTTTTCTAGAATCTTGGCTATGAATGGGAGATTGGCGATAGGACGGAAGTTGTTGGGGTCTTTAGGATCCAAGTTGGGTTTCTTGAGTAGAGGTTTGATGGAGGCCAATTTGAGGTCGTCAGGATATAGTCCTTGGGAGAGTGAGCAGTTTATGATGTCCGACAATGTTTTAGCGATGGAGTCAGGGATGGCCAGGAGCAGTTTGGTGGGGATAGTATCCAAAGGATGGGAGGAAGGTTTCATTCTTCTTATAAGAGTTTGTATCTCTAAGATAGAGATGGGTTCAAGTGTTTCCAGACCATTGTTGTTGGGGGATGATTGTTGAAGAGACTGGTAAAGAGCAGGGTCGGAGGGATTAGAAGGCAGATGAGTTAGAAGGCTGTTGACTTTGTTGTGAAAATGAAGAGCAAGTTCTTCAGCTTTGGGTTGTGCTAGGTCGTTGGAATCTCCTGTGGGATGATTTGGGTGAGATTGGAGACATAGGCGAAGAGGGCTTTTGCGTCGAAGATTAAGTGGTGAATCTTGGATGCATAGTAGTCCCTTTTGGATTTAGAGGTAGTTGACTTGTATTGATGGAGGGTGGCTTTGTAGATGGATCGTGTATTGGTGCTTGGGGATTTGCGCCAGTCGCTCTCTTTCTGTCTTAGATTTTGTTTTAGCTTTCTTAGTTCTTCCGTGAACCATGGTGGTCTTTTGGAGGCATTTGGGAGTGATTTTTTGGTTGCTAGCGGACATAGCTTGTCGGCTATGGAATCTGTGATGGCTTTCCAAGAGCGGAGAGCTGTGTTCGGGTTTGAGAGATCAATGGATGGAAGTTGAGAGGCTAGGTGTGAGCTGAGGTCTTCTGTAGAGCAGGATCTTCTGTATGGGAAAGATGGTGAGGGCCCTTTGGAGGTGGAGGGTTTATTCAATGAGAATGCGGTTGAGATAAGTGAGTGATCAGACCAAGGGACCTTCTTGCTTTTGAGGCGTGAAGAATGTTTGATGCCTGGGTTAATAAAGATAAGATCCAGCGTGTGGCCTGCTTTGTGTGTGGGTTTGGTAACTAATTGTTTGAAACCCAGGGCTGAGAGGGCTGAGAGAAAGGATTCACAGCTGGATGAAGGGGTAGGGTTGTCCACATGCAGATTAAAATCTCCTAGGATAATTGCTGGAGCGTCCAGTTTGATGAGGGTTGTGATTTCCTCTACTAAGGGGGAGGGGTCTGTCTCAAGGAGGCCCGGAGGGGCGTAGACGAGTAGGATTTGTAGTTGTTCCGAGGTGAAGAGACCCATTTCTAGCTTAGAGTCTGAGTTGTATGGGTGCTGGATGAACCCGAGGTCTTTTTTTGATGCAAATAGGAGTCCTCCTCCTCTTTTTTTCAGTCGGGGGATGGAGAAGATGTCGTAGTTTGATGTGGGGAGTTGGTTTATAATTGCTGTGTCCGTGGGTTTGAGCCATGTTTCTGTTATAGCACATATATCTGGTTTGGTATCAAGGAGATAGTCGTTGAGGATTAGAGATTTCTTGGACAGAGATTGTGCATTGAATAGTGAAAGTGAGAATACAGTGAGGCCTAAGAGTTGGGTGATGGGTGTTATCAAAATTGGGGTGAATGATTTAAGGTTTCGGTGTAGCGCCTGTCATTTGTGTTGTAGTATGAATGATCTGTTAGGTTTTCCTATTGCCTGACAGGCTGTGTTGTAAAATAGGTATTGGGAAGGTGGGGAACATTTTAGCGTGTAGCGCTTGTGTTGTAGTGGTGCTGCGTTTGTGCTGTTAATGGACCGGGGGGAGAAGGCGGTCTTTGTGAGTCTTTTGCTTTAATGTAGAGTGCTGAGAGGTAGTTGTTTTGCTGTTGCTTGAGTGTTGTTTGCTCAGGATGGTTGCTTGTTCAGGATGGTTGCTTGCTGAATGCTTGTAGTATGGTTGTTTGCTCAGGATGGTTGTTAGCTGACTGCTTGCAGGATGGTTGTTAGCTGAATGCTTGCAGGGTGGTTGTTAGCTGAATGCTTGCAGGGTGGTAGTTAGCTGACTGCTTGCAGGGTGGTTGTTTGCTGAATGCTTGTAGTATGGTTGTTTTGCTCAGGATGGTTGTTAGCTGACTGTTTGCAGGGTGGTTGTTAGCTGAATGCTTGTATGATTGTGTGATGTTAGATTGTATGATGTTTGTTTGTCATTGATTGTTAATATTTTATCAATAGTGGTTTGTAATTTACTCAGAATTTGAGATGGAACTTGTAATACATATTTTTAAACTTTAAACTCCTTACTCAGATCTGGATATAAATGAAACCTAAACTATGAGTTAGATTGGGATAAATATGGAAGCCTCTTTGGAAACTTTAAAGTGTACTGGAGATACTCCATATCATAATAAGTTTGTTAGAGAGCCATATATAATCACTCTTTCTGTTGCAGGAACCATGTTCAAATTTATATTCATTTTCATAGATGATGAAAGGTCTTCTTTTCCAGCTGTGCCAACATTTCTGTTCTATTGGATGGTTGTTTGGCGTGGAGACAGATGTCCCTCTTATTTTGAGCATGACCACAAATTGTGAGTCAGGGAGCCACAGTGGTCAGATAGCCACTAACACTCATCCAAATAGTGCCTTTTTGAGTACTTCAGGCACCCAGTATCAATGAATCAAAATTTAGTGTTGTATATGTTTTAGCACAGTATTTCACCTTTCTCATATTTTTAGAATGAGGGCACAGTTTATTAAAGCAGAATAAATTTTAATGAGCATAGTATAAATTGTGTATCATAGTACATACTGTAGTCATTTCTTGAAACATAAGGCAAATGAAGTTAGACATTTTACTAAACAGTGAAGATGACTTGAGTAGCCCCACAATTTACACATTTCTGAAAAAAAACAACCATATCTTCATTTAAACACGTATTCTTAAAGTCCTTGGGATTAAAAAAAATGAGCTGTTACTCTCAGCTGTGCAGCAGCTGTGCAGCAAAGTATAAGGCAACAGTAACTAAAAGCCACTGTTAGGTAAACAAAGCAACAGAATGGTAGTGAGGAGACTGAAGGAAGAAGGGGAAATCAGAGTCCATTCAAACTTCGCATATTTAGTTGGAGCAGGAAAGAAGTCTGCTGTTGCCAACTCAGTAAATGTTTAGTTTGGAGAAGTTTACTTCCACATCTGGCTCGTGTTTTATGCTGTAAATATTACTTCTCTCATTTTCAATTTCAATTTTTTTGTCGATATAAATTTAAATCTATTACCAACAATAATAGAGCAAAATAGGTCACTTCAAATACAAGTTTAAAAAAGAGAGGAAGAACATGGAATCTGCTATTGTCTGTGTTGCTTCTAAAAATCTTCTTTAAAAACAGAAGCCGCATTTGGTGGTGATTATGAAAAATGTTGGGTTTTCATTTCTGTGAAAATGAATAACATTATGAAAAAAGGAAAATCTGGGAGTACTAGAAAGCATAAATGCTCAAATTGTTCCTACATGTAAGAGAGCTGTTTGTCACTACATTGAAGGCGACAACTTACTTTGTCTAGTCCTGGATGACTTAGTATTTTCTGTTTTCTGTGCACTAGCAACCTCTTATCTGAACTCTTGTGCTCATTTTGGTGTTGTTTTCCGGCTCACAGGATGCCCCCACGAGCTGGCGCACTCACCCAGCCCGATTGACTAGCCATGCGGCAGGATGCCGCCACTCCCTCAGCCTCTCAGCATGCCGGACTCAGGCAGAATTAAAGGGCCCGTGGAGGGAAAGTACCTGTGGCTCCCATCATCAGCTGCCTAATCATATATAGGGCCTCACAGGACACTCACTCACTGGCTCAGCAACAGGTCACCCACATCCAAGCAGTGGTGAATTGCCGCATCAAGTTCCTGCTCCTGAGTTCCTGCCTACCTGCTTCGTCTCTTCAAGTCCTCCCTGCCCGCTTCAAGTCTGCCTGCCTGCCTCGTCCTCCCTGCCCTACAGTTCTCATCCTCCCAGTGTCTTCCACACATGCCCTCGGATTGACTACTAATCTGACCTTAGCCTGAACCCTAACCACTCTCGCTTGCCGCCTGCCTCTGACCTCAGGCTGGACCACGTCCACCCTCATCTGCCACCTGCCTCTGACTCTAACCGCAACTGGGACTATAATCATTACCATTTTCCATGAGACTCATACCTAAGTCCTGCTGGCCCCTAGAACCCTAGGACTCACCCTAAGGGGAAAGGAGCTCGTTAGGTGAAGCCCTAGACCAGTCTCATACCAGTCTAGTCCTGCTAGTTGTCTGGCAGGATCTGTAGGGCCATCCTTGTAGGTTGAGTCAATCTCACCACAGCAACAAGGGTCCACAAATCTTACATTTGGAATAAATTTTCAAAGATGTTTTGTGCATATAAATAGCATTTCTATGCACAAGTAGCATGTACATGCAGATATGCTAATTTATAAATATTGAGAATATGTGTTATGCCCGTCGGTCTCAGACGGCGGCGACCACGTGTACTTACTTCCTGCATCGCTCTCCTGCCCTCCTCGGGTCTGCTCGTGGCTCGGGCCAACCTCCACCGCCGTGTTCCCCAGGACTCCTCGTGGCAGCCTGGACGCCACCGCCACCCACATCGACTTTGGGCCTTCCTAGGCGCACACCACTGGGCCATCCTTTGAAGCCTCTTCGGCGGGAACCTCGGGGGCGTCCATGTTTGATGATGTCATCGGACCTGTGTATTTAAGCTCCACCTTCGCCCTCAGCTTGCCGACTTCGCAACAAGTTCCGTACATCTTTGACTACTGCCTTCATGTTCTTGTGATTACACTATCGGGCTTGTGGACTTGGACCCTGTCTGGTACCCGCTCCTCGGGAGCCAGTGTGCCCATCGGGGACCTGCTCTCCTAGCCTACCCCGCTCCTCAGGCTGGCTCCGCACCTCCTGGGTCCTACCCTGCAAGGCCTCTCGCTCCTCAGGACTACCTCTGGAACACCTCTGCTATCCATGAGTTCTACAACTGGGCTTCCACATTCCTTGGGGTTGTGCCTGCATCCTGTACAAGACTGTCTGCGCTTTCCCCGCTTCTCGGGGCCACACCTACGTGTTACTCAAGTGACTGCCAGAGCTTCCCCGCTCCTCAGGGTAGCGTCTACGTACTATATCGAGACTGCCAGCACTTCTCCGTTCTTCGGGGCTGTGCATACATCACCAGTAGAGGCTCGGCTCGGGTTTCCCTGTCCAGTAGGTTGGCCTACGGCATTTCATCATCATCCTCTACGCTGCGCAGCTCCTTCCCTCGGGGTTGCCTCTCCAAGTACCTCCTGCTCGGCCAGTCTCGCGCCTCCCGCTCTGTGGCCTGTCTGGCGCCTTTCCTTTCGGGGTCTCTGCCCAGGTATTGCCTCTAGCCTGCCTCTCTACTGGGGTACTCTCCTGGCTCCTCTGGACCTCTCCATAGCTTCAGCCAGAGCTCCCCGCTGTGTCTGACCTCGCCTCCCGATGGTGCGGACCTGTGGGGCCCCTCCCATCAGGTGGTAACAACTCGCATCTCGGGCCAAGGGCCCATATACCCACAAACCATAACAATATGTGCATATTTTCCATATCATATATACATTTTACTAGCAGAAAAAAAAGGCAGGCTAGGGATTTGTGGGGTGTGGTTCAGAAGTTTTTTTATGACAGGTGCTATTTTGTAAGAGATTTGTGCATATACATTACCAAATTTATTCATACATTTTACACCTGTTCATTGACTGGTGCAAATGAAATTGGGCTTGTGTATTGGCTGAAGTTTTTGAGTGTGAGGTCTGGATAAACTAATGGGGATTCAGGGTGGTGCTAGAGGGTCTCGGTGGACTAGAAACAGACTGGGTGATCTGGCAGAGGGATTAGCAAACTGGTGATTTCAAGTATGCATGCAAATATTTTCAAAACAGTATATGTGCATACTCTATAAATTACCTGCCTCCATGTATAGATCAGGGTTATTATATATACATTTTTCATGCACCTAGAAAACACAAGCATATGTTTATATAATAGGTAGAGAACGTGTGCATTTTCTTGCATTGGAAGTATTCTTGCAGACTGAAACATAAGGGCCTAACAAATAGTTTGACACAAAGGGGAAGGACCAAAGTCTAGGGAGGTGGGGCGCGATAGAAATGTTAACCGGGAAAACAGGGAAAGGAGCAGGAGGGGAAGAAATGGCCTGATGATGTATTTGTGCAATGCTGGTCCAGGCAGGGCAATTTACTAATAAGGGGGCCAATGCACTACGGTTTACTCAGCCGAGCAAACTGTTTAACCCACAGATGGATGTGAGTTGTGAAGGCGTATCCACATTCCCTTATCCAATAAGGGGATTAGCGCCTCCACAACGTGCATCCAACGCACGGCAAAACTAATAGCGCTCATCACATGCAAATGCATGTTGATGAGGCTATTAGTTCCTCACCTGAAATTCAAAACAAAAATGTGCGTTCAAAACGCACATTTTTGCGCTCAGAAATTAACAGCTGCCCAGAGCAGCTGTTAATTTCTGAGCACTCCCAAACGTTGTACAGAAAAGCAGAAAATACTGCTTTTCTGGTCATCCTCTGACTTAATATCATAGCGATATTAAGTTGGAGGAACGAAAAATTTTAAAAAAAAAAAGTTTAAAAAAAAGTGCCGGTGGTCAGGTTTGGGAAACGGACGATCAGTTAACCAGCGTCCGTTTTCCGAACCCGTAGCTGTGCGCTGGTTAGGAAAACAGACGCTGATCAATTCAGCGTCCATTTTCTTAACTGGCGGATGGCCGTGGACAGCCGGCCTCTCCCGGGCACACGCTGTCAAGGAGGCGCTAGGGGTGTGCAATCGACCCTAGCATCTCCTTGACAGCTCAACCCCTAATTAGAATATTGCATGGTGCCCTCAGGAAAGGTGCCTGGGGGCGCATTAGGAAAGCGGGCGCTGAACACTCAGCGCCCGCTTTCTGCGTGTTTAAATTGCATTGGCCCCAAGGATGGGAACCACGGGCCCTTTCATTTCTTTCTTTTCTTTTTTTTTTGTTTTACTACTAATACAAGGCTATTTGCTTGGATATTTTTAAAAGATGTCATAGCCGGATTTACCAGATATTCAGCTAGCTTAGCCAGATATCTCAACTCCTCCCTGGAATGTCCCTGAAATGCCTCTTTTTTAATCTGGCTAAATTATAGCCAGATAATAGAGATGTGATTCGGCCGAACCTTTTGGTTTAGCCTTCATTATCGGCCCACCGCAGGAAATTTTGTTTTCCCGCGGTTTGGGCTAATTTTATTTCGGCTGCCCCGAAAACGAAACCTGAAACCTGCCCCAACCCTTCAAATTTAATTAATTACAGCCGCCCACCCTCCCAACCCCCCCAAAACTTACTGAAAGTCCCTGGTGGTCCAGCGGGGATCCCGGAAGCAATCTCCTGCTCTCAGGCCATTGGCTGCCAGTAATCAAAATGGTGCCAATGGCCCTTTGCCCTTACCATGTAATAGGGGCTATCAGTGCCATTGGCCGGCCTCTGTCACATGGAAGGAGCAATGGTCAGTCGGCGCCATCTTAAAAAATGGCGTGGGTCATCCATTGCACCTACCATGTGACAGGGGTCAACCAATGGCACTGATAGCCCCTGTCACATGGTAAGGGCAAAGGGCAATCGGTGCCATTTTGATTAGTGGAAGCCAACAGCCTGAGAGGGGGAGATTGCTCCCGGGACCCCATTGGACCACCAGGGACTTTTGGTAAGTTTCGGGGGGGGGGGAGGTCGGGAAGTCTTGGGGGGGGGTTGGGAGGATGAAGGGTTGCAATTAATTAAATTTGAAGGGTTGGGGTAGGTTTGGGGGAGGGGGGGTTTAATGTGCCCTTTCTTCCCCCCCCCCCCCCCCCCCCCCCCCCCGCAAGAATGATAAGAAAACCACACGAAATTTTGTGGGTTTTCCTATTGTTTTGTCGGCCCCCTGAAACACAACAAAATAGGAAATATCGTCTTTATTTCCTATTTCGTTGCAAAAGAATGCACATCCCTACCAGATAACTCCTTTTCCTGCTATAATTTAGCCTGATAAGCAGCTGAATATGCCACATTCACTATTTAGACAAATAACTTTTGAGTTATCCGTCTAAATAGGTTTTGAATATGGGCCTCCTAGTGTTTTGGATGCCACAAACCTCGCCAGCTGGTATCAGTGGGCTGTGCTGCTGTTCGCATGGGAGATGGATCCTGTTGTGTTCCACGGCCGTGGACAGCCACGGCCGCGGCCCCCTACCTTGCCTGTGGCGGCTACCCGCTGTAGCAGCTCCTAAGGAAGCCCCTGACTCTGTGCCCTTCGCTCCGGCGCAGGTCCCTGGGATGACCGCCGGGTGGTGAGCCGTTCCTGCTCCTCCCTCGAGGCGTCCGGCAGTCTTTCCTCCGCGGAGGAAATCCAAGATGGCCACCACCATCTTTAGGCGCGAGGCCGTGCCTCCTCTCTAGATTTAAAGGGGCCTGCCCCCTTTAACTACTTACAACTGCTTCCAATGAGCCAGAATCGAGGAAGTATAAAGGGAGGCTTCCTCTACTCATTCCTTGACATGTGGCGCAGTGCCTAAGTTGAAGAGAACTTGATCTGAAGGTCGTGGAATCAAGTCCCACTCTTGGTGCTTCCAAGAATTGATTCCATGTTTATGGGTCCCAGCCCACACTTCCTTGGACTTAAAAACACTTGTTTCCAAGCTTGGGGGTTTAAGATCCCCCTTCAGAGAATTCCTACAACATCTGCAAGGACTGGTAGATCCAGAATGACTCACTGCCTCTTTCAAGCTGCTGCTCACCCTGGACCTCACTCCTGTTGATTGGCTGTCCATGATGGTTTGTCTGGACTTCTGGTTCCTGCTGATAGCTGGAGATGTGGCCCGGTAGGATGAAGATTGAGCACTGCTACAAACTGTCTCTTGTAGTGCTGTTTAAATCTGCTTGCTTTGGTGAGTCTTCTTGCACTTTGGATCCTTGTTCCTGACTTTGGACTGGCTAGCGGTGATTCCCGGTGTGTGACTTCAGATTGGTAAGTGATGACCCTCTGGCCCTTGACCTTGGACTTCCTCTGGGCCATCGTCTCCAAGGGTCCACCTAAGTCCCAGTGGCCTGGGTCCTTACGGGCTCCTCCAGGGGGGACTGCGGGCTTCCAGTTAGCCCTTGCACTGACCTCTCGACTCCTTGAACTCTCAAAGGTCCACCTAAGTCCCAGCGGCCTGGGTCACTGCGGGCTTCCAGTGGCGAAGACTCTGTTCTTCTCCTTGAAGTCACGACTCTTTGTCTGCTTCCACAGTTGCCTCAGCCTCCAGTGCCGAGGGTCAATTGATCGCATCTTCTGATCTGCCTCGCCACCCGACGGGAGAACCTACGGATCCACCTCCTCAGGTATACCATCCTCCCATCGGTCCAAGGGTTCACAAGCCTGAGCATAACAGATCCTGGGGCTATATCCCCTTAAATGCTGGCTGGTTTTTTTCTGCCATGCCTGCTGTGGCAGGCCCTTCTCCCTCCACTAGCTGATGAGCAGCTGGAAATAAAAAAAACATATCAGTGCCACGTATCGATAAATAATTACCCCTACTGGCCCCCTTAGCCCTCTTCCCATTAGAGATACATTCCCCACCATACTCATTTGCTCCTGCTGCAGCAAGTACATCATCTGTATCAGTGCCAGCACGGACATGAACAATAGAATTCAGCTGAATAATCTTCAGACCAGCAACTACACCAGCATCAGCTGTGCATCGCATGGTGGGCCTTCTGTCTGGTACTTGAACCTCTCCATCCATGCCAGCTTTGTCTTCACAGATATCCTGGTGTCTCGCCAGCAATACTTCAGCTGATCCACATTTCTGGTTGTCACTGACAGGCTGCTAACATCCTTGGTGATGCCTTCCCAGATTTTCTTCTTGATCTCTGAGAATGTCTTCTGAATGAACTGCGCATTGTGCTTCTCACAGACCCACCATACTAGAAAGTCCTTCTTTTTCTCAGTGAAGTACACATCATATTAACTCTGCTTCTTCTCCAGCTGTTGGCTGTTGGTTCCCACCTGATTGTTACTACTGGATGACTGATGTAGGTACCTACTCCCTTAGCACTACTCCCACTCCCTGCTCCTGTCTTCTCTCTTCCACCCACTTCGCTAATACCTCCACTCATCTTCTCTTCACCCCCCTTCTAACTGCACTTTCTATCTGCTCCTCTCTCTACCCACCTGCCAGCTCCTGCTCTCCTTGACTGCCTATGTTCCCTCTCTGCCCCCATTCTCCTCATGCATGCCACTCTCTTCCCACCCCTTGGCTATGCTCCACTGACTTACGTACCACATTCCTATCTTCTCTGTCACCGCTCACCTGCCTGAAATGCTCATCCACTCCCTCACTCACACCTCCTCTATCATGCTCAATTCCCTCCACAGCCATAAACACTAGCTCCAATCTTTCAGGTACCTAAACTCAGTAGTGGACAATACCAAAGACAGATAATCACAGAACAACAAACAGATCCAGTCAAGAACAGAAAGAAAATTAAAAAAGAATGGTAAACAGCAAGAAAAAAACAAGCAGCACAAAAAAACACCAATCAGCATCGCAAAGCACCAATCAAGAACAGCCACCATCACTTCTCCCACACCAAGAAAGCCTCCAACACCTAGACCAAAGCTCACCTAATACCACCCAGCATCGACTAAATGGCCCTGGAGCAAGCTGCCTATTATTTCCCTGAAAGGAGGCGTGTCCAAGAAAACTGATAGACATCTGTGCATCACCAATTACACCATAGGTCTGCCTAGGTCACTTCTTTCAAGCAATAGAGAACACTGCAGCATTTTCTAAACTTAGGACCTCATTTACTAAGCATTTTCCCCATAGACACAAAATAGCAGATAAGCCTTAGTAGATCAGGCCCTTTGTGCCATTATTACTGTGATTTTCTATATTTCTATTTTAACTCCAATTTTAGTGTGCTTTTTGTACTTACCATGGATTTTTTACTCCAGATGTATTTGCATGCCAGTAATTTACTGCATCACATGGGGCCACATTTCTAATGCATGTTGCAAGTAAGATTGGCACTAAAATTTTACTCTTGTGAAGATTTGCTGTCCTTTGGAGTGAGGAAACTCATACATCAAACTAGGTAAAGAGAACATTGTACAAATCTCATCTTTGTGTGAGTTTCCTCACTCTGCAGGACATCAAATCTTCACAAGAGTGTACTGTTCTGGTCGTACGTCTCACTCTGAATGTCAAAGTGGCCCCTAATCCCTACACTGCTACCTAAACCTCACCTCGAATAACTAGGTGGGCCTCATATAGCGGTATAAATACCTAACTACTATAAGGGCCTTATAGCTAGACTCTCTCTCTCTCTCTCTCTCTCTCTCTCTCTCTCTCTCTCTCTCTCTCTCTCTCTCTCTCTCTCTCTCTCTTTCTTAAAATACTGAAAACACTATTTGTGAAAAGATTACAATATAGCCATATCACACAGCTTAACGCAAATGAAGAAGGTGTCATTATTTCTGGTGTTAAAACTGTGATATGGCTTTGCAAACTATGAAGCCAGCCCACTTGGACAGAAACTCCTCCCCTTTTCAGATTAGCTTCGCACCATGTGTTATGGTGCTTTTCGCATGTGTTAAGGCGTTTTTTGCATGCAAAAAGGCCATAACGCGGCTTGGAAAATAACCCTCTAAGTTTATACCTGAGGCAATAGAGGGTAAAGTGACTTGTCCAAGGTGACAGTGGGACTTGAACCCTAGTCTCTTTATGCCGTCTCCTGGGCTGAAGTTTAAAAGTATGTGTTGGGCACCCAGAAATTTTCTGCATTGGGGGTAATAACTAATAATCTCTAAATGGAATTTACATATGATGGGCGCTATCAGCTATGTATTTGTTTGGGTGCGTGTTTTGGATGCGCTAATCTTCTTATTACATCAGGTGCTAGTGTATCAGGTCCAAAACACATGCCCAACTGCATGTAAACCTGTATTCTAGGCCCCAGTGAGTAAAACTCTGAGTGAAGATGCAGTTACATTATTAATAAATAAATTCATTTGTAATATCCAACTGCAAGGCAATGCATTTCAACAAATTCCATCAAGTCAGGAAAAGGGAGAGGAGGGAATGATGGCAGCCTTGGCAGGGGCAAAGGAATAGGTATAGATCCAGTCCAGTGTAGTAGCCCTAAATTGAAAAGATACTATAGAATGACAGGAGTGAAAAGCACTAGCAGCTCAAGGCAGAAGCAGTTGAAATTTGGAGAGTGTGTGCCACTGCTAACCATTCCTCTCCTTCTTGTTTTAGAGTGGAAAAAAAGGTGGGAGAGCCAGCCAAGGCAGACAGTAGCAGGGCAGGGGCATGAACTAGGGCAGCAGATGTCTAACAGCCAAAACCAGCTGCATAGTCTTTTACGTTACTTACTGCTTCTGAGGCAGTGGAGGCAGTTTTTTCAATAACTGATTCTGAAGAAGAATCTTGTCTGGTATTCCCTGAATCAGAACTTGAAGAGCTAGTAGCTGAAGAAAATTTGGGAGGATTAATCAGAAGCATTTTAGCCTCCATTTCAGTGACAGGGGAGATAGATGATACTGATGGTGTTGAGAGCCATGCCTAGGGAAAGCAGGCAGTGCAGATAGAGTGTGTGAATCATACTTCTGTCATTTTACTTCAGAGTCCACACTCTACTTCAATTCCAGTGCCAGCAGCAGCCCCCAAGGATGTAGAGAAGGGATCATGGAAGAAATCTGTCTTGGAGGCACTTTAAATGAGAGAGAACTCACGTTTTGCTCAGTGTATTCACTGCAGGAATATCAGTCG
This sequence comes from Rhinatrema bivittatum, assembly GCF_901001135.1. NCBI lineage: Eukaryota > Metazoa > Chordata > Amphibia > Gymnophiona > Rhinatrematidae > Rhinatrema > Rhinatrema bivittatum. The sequence continues at coordinate 355,280,996 of NC_042615.1, read as the reverse complement.
AGAGTAACAAGTGGGGCATCTGACAAATGCTGCTATGCAGCATCACCTGCAGAAACAGCGTTCTTTAGCATTGGCATCAAGGGAGGGTTACAGTAATAGCCTGAGAACCCCTTCTGCCATTCCAATAAAGGGGTTGAAAAGGTGTAGACATTTCCTGAAGCTGATCCCATGGCACATTCCATCAGCCAGGTGGCAGGCCAGCAGTCCCCTGCCATGCATCCACAATGGAAACCCACCACAGAGGAAATTAGGTGATGTTCTATAGCACTGTCCCAGGCCGAGAGGCAGGCAGCATCTAAAGTAGTAATGATGAGCATTAGGGAAATGATTGCCCTGGATGACCAGCCACTGCAGGTAGTGGAGAGTTTGCTGTATGTGTTAGTCTCTAATTATAAAGTCCCCTCCAGAACTACATTTGGTAGGAAGGTCATCCCCACCCTATACAACCAGTACTATAGTTGCATCCATGTGCGGCTGGCTAAGGCAGAGGGGAGTAGTGTGCATTTCACCAATGATATCGGAACCAACATGAACACTATGCATGTTTACCTCTCCCTGATGGCACACTGGTGAAACCTGGCTAAGGCAGGGGCAGGCAGCAGCTCTAGTTGGGATGGAGTTTCATGGTGTAGGCATGCTTTGCTGCCCACCGAGTTGGTGGATAGCCCCCATACCTCATGAATATTCTATCAGCCAGAAGAAAGTATCTGGAGGGTTGGAAGCTAGTCTGGAGAAGCAGAAGTCTTCAGGCAGGTTTCTTTGTCACAGACTGTGGTACAAATGTGGTAAAAGCAATAGAAGATGGGGGCTTTCAGGCTATTCGTTGCTTTGTACACTTAATGCACCTGGAAGTAAAGGATGCCATAGGGCTGAGGCCCAAGGATGATGGGAATCTATTTCTGAAGGAAATGGTAGAGAAGTATTGGAAAACAGCATGATATTTCTATTTAAGCATGAAGGGAGGCCAGCTTCTCCATGAGAAGCAAGAAGAATTTGGGGTGCCTCACAAGCATATGATTCAAGATGCTTAAACCCACTGAAATTCCACCTACATGATGCTGCAGAGGTTAGTGGAACAGCAGAAACGTCTTCATGTTCTATTTCTAAAAACAGATATAGGTGTGACTTACCTCACTGTAGCATCATGATTGGGTAGTAATGAGGCAGCTGATGAAAATCCTGAAGCTATTCAAGGATACTACAGAGGATCTGAGTACCAGAATTGCAATCTTGGGTGGGGTCATCCCCATAGTAAATATTCTGGAGGTAAAATTAGAGGGCTTCCGTGAGCAAGATAGATTGGAACTAGAAGCAGAGTTATTGTAGTTTCTGGATTCCTTGCAGCAATAGGTGCAAAAGAAACTGAAACCTCTCACAGAAAACAATACAAACATGCGTGGCACACTTTGTGATCCACGGGTGAAAGGAAGTCTTGCCCTCCTGTCCCAGCATCTCACATTTATTAAGGAGATACTGATGGTTAGGGTGTGTGAAGAGGAGCACCAGAGGCAGAGGAATAGTGGGGATGTAGCACAGGAAAGGGTAGCCACCTCAGAGAGTAGTGCAAATAGGAACAGCACTCTATCAGCTAGCACTTTCTCCCCCACCTCAAAGCATCAAAGCCACATTGGCCACAAAGAACCATCTCTCCTGACACAGGCCATAGTTAAAGCTTCTGGCCAGAGAAACCCTTGGACTACTCAAGCAAAGGAAACCCCAGCACAAATTTCTGTGACACACTATTTCACAGAACTCATCGAGGTCATGGAAACAGATGCATTTGCATATTGGGCACACAAGTCTGCAGTCTGGCCAGACCTAGACAAGGTACTTTAGCACTATCTTTTCTTCCCCCTCACTAGCTTGCTCAGTAAATGTGTCTTCTCAATGGCAGGGGAAATCGTGAGCCCTCTTCGCTTATGGCTGGCGTGAAAAGTTGATGGAAAATTTGGTCTTTTTGAAAACACTGGTAAACAAATTTCTGGGAACATTTTGTTTCCTCCACAACCTTCGGTGAAACAAGTAGATTTTAATAAGCTGAACACAAAAATGCACTTATTATGCCTGTATCAAGTACCGTTTGCCAGAAAAGTACGATATACGTTAAGTATTGTTACATGTCTGTAGCAGCATAAGCTATAATGGCAATGTTGGCATCAGAAAACAAAACTAAAAATGTTTTGCCACTGATTTTCATTTGTAATCACTGTCTGATGCTTCACAGATGAGAGTCCAACAATAGTCACCCAGCACGGAGGGGTTCCACTTGCTTTGATACTGTTTCTCCATTTTGACAATGTCTTGATGAAAACTTTCACTAAGTTTGTCACTCACAGCACCAAGGTTGTCTGGGAAGAAGTCCAAGTGGGAATGAAGAAAATGTATCTTCAATGACATGTTGCACTTCATCAATTTTTATGCTTGAAGCAGATTTTCAACCTGTTCGACAGTCTGCTGCCTTATTGTTGTCTAGAAAGTTACAAACGAATTGTTGAAGGCTGTCCATACAACATGTTCTGTACCTTGCAGAGGACCATCAAAGTGGCTGTCCTTCATCGCAGCTCAGATTTGTAGGCCAACGAAAACACCTTCTTTTATCTTGGTGTCACTTATGCATGGAAATATTTGCTGCAAATAATAAAAGGCTTTACTTTAGTTGTTCATTGCCTTAACGAAGTTTTTCATCAGCCCAGGTTTGATGTGCAAAGATGGAAGAAATATCTTACTTGGATCCACCAATGGGTCGTGCGCAACATTCCTCTGCCCTGGAACCAACTTCTTGCGGAGAAGCCAGACTTTTCTGACATAATGCAGATCTCTTGCTCGACTGTCCCATTCACAAAGGAAGCAACGATACTTGGTGTAACCAAGCTACAGAACCAGCAGAATTGCAATTACCTTGCGTTCACCACACAAATTCCAGTTGTATCTCAAGTACTCAATGTGATTCAGCAGTAGCTGCATGTTCTCATACGTTTCTTTCATATGAATGGCATGTCCAACAGGTATTGATGGGTAGATATTGCCGTTGTGCAGCAAAACAGCCTTCAAACTTAAGATTGATGAATCAATAAACAGTCGCCACTCTGTTGGGTTGTGGTCACATCTGAGAGCACAAAACAATACATTGATGTCACAGCAAAAATCAGACTGTCTACTTAGTTGAAATATTTTGTCAAATCTTCATGACGGCTGCGAAACACTGAAATTTTTGTTTCAAATGACAAAATATTCCATCCTTGCAGCCTTGACCCAAGCAGCTCAGCCTGATTCTTCAAAAAAGCAAATCTCTGACCAGATCATTCAGCTCTGATTGAGATATTAAATGAGGATCACTGGATGTTGATGGCACAAAGTCAGGATCAGCCACAGCTTCTATCTGCAATGGCTCGCCATCATTGCCTACCTCCTGATCCTCGTCATCAAGTGTCCATAGATCTGGTGGTTTTGGAACAGGAAAACTGTCATCATGCGGCACTGGTCTCATTGCCGATGCAAGGTTAGGGTACTCAATAAACTTCCCGTTCTTTGATGAGTATCCTGACACATTCGTCATGCAGCAGTAACAGTCAGTTATATGATCTTTCTGTTCCCTCCATATCATTGGAATGGCAAATGGCATGGATGGTCGCACACCTTTCAGCCAAGCTCGCAGACTACTGGTGCAAGATGCGCAATATATATGAGGAGCCTATATTCTGTCCTGGTCACCAATTTTGCAACCGAAATATAATTCATATGTGTTATGTTTGAACTTGGTTTGTGGGCCCTTGGATCATTGAGAGAGCTGACTCCACCCACAGGGAGGAGCCCTGTGGGGACTCTCCATGACCCTGAGAGCAGCAAGGCCCCCGAGGAGCGGGTACCTGAATCACTCAGTCTGGAACGCAGGAACAGCGAAGCAAGTGTCTCAGAGGAAGGATGGAATCCTTGCTAACTCGTAGGTAGGAAAGTCCAGTAGGCATAAATACACGTAGGCAGTGATGTCATGCAGAAGGGACGCTCCCGAGGTTCCCGCCACGACATGCATAAGAAGGAGGTAGGCGAGCACTTGCGCACGTGCCCTAGGTCACACCAGATTCAAGATGGCCACCAGCATCACCCACGCCATCTCAGGAACGCCAGGGAGGTTGGCGTGCAGAGGCGGCCATCTTAGCCAGAATCAGAGGTACTGGGCAAATTGAGGTGAGCAGCAAAGGTCACAGCCATCTGGAACAGACGGGCACAACAATACCCCCCTTCTTAAGGCCCCTCCCAGGGGGTTTTGGCTTACTTGGGTGAGTTAGATAGAAACGATGTAACATGCCTTTGTCCAGGATGTTGACAGCAGGTTCCCAGCTATTTTCTTCAGGGCGGTATCTTCCCATGAAATTAGGTATTCCCAATGCTTTCCTCTCTTACGTACGTCCAAGATGTCATCCACTTTGTATGCGATGTCCTCTTCAGGATCCAGGGGCTGTGGATCTGGAGACTTGCGAGAGAATTCTGAGAGGATGAGAGGCTTCAGCAGTGAAACGTGGAAAGCATTGTGTATTTTTATGGATGATGGTAACTTCAGGCTGTAGGTCAAAGGACCTAGGCGGTGAAGGACAGAGAAGGGTCCAATGTAGCATGGAGCAAATCTGACTGAAGGCAGATTGAGGCGGAGGTACTTGGTACTGAGCCATATCTTGTCTTCTGGCTCAAACTGAGGTGCTGCTCTGTGATGAGCATCGTATTGCTTTTTGGCCCGTTGTCCTGCTTTGTGCAGAAGGTCCTTAGTTTGAGTCCAGAGGGGGTGAATCTCTTCAGCTGTAGCCTGAGCCGCTGGTGATGTACCTGAGAAAGGTATTGGAAGTGGTGGCAATGGTTAGCCACCATATACAATTTGGAATGGAGTGGTTCCAGTGGCAGAAGCAGGATGAGAGTTCAGGGCAAATTCAACCCAGGGTAAAAGTTCTTCCCAATCACTCTGACTAGTGTTGACATAGGCACGAATGAACTGTTTTAGAATCCAATTCATTCTCTCTGTTTGCCCATTTGATTGGGGGTGATATGCTGATGTCAGGTCTAATGCAATGTCAAATTTACGACACAGCGCCCTCCAGAACTTGGCGGTGAATTGAACACCTCTGTCGGAAACGATGTGCTTAGGCATCCCATACAGGTGGAATATATGCTGTATGAACAGTTTGGCAAGTTCTGGGGCAAATGGTAGTCCGGGTAAAGCCACAAAGTGCGCCATTTTTGAGAAGCGGTCCACTGTGATCCATATAGTATTGTTCCCGCTTGAAGGTGGCAAATCAGCAACGAAATTGGTCGTGATGTGCATCGTCTGGAACTGGTAATGGCTGTTGGAGACCCCAAGAGCAACTGGCAGGAGGCTTTTGTCTGGCACAGATAGCACAGGATTCAACGTACACTTGGACGTCCTTTTCATAGACGGCCACCAATAAAAGTGTTGAAGAGTGGCAAGCGTACTGGCCTGTCCAAGATGACCGGCTAACCGAGAGTCATGGGCCCAGTTCAGAAGTTTCTTGCAAAGATTTTGAGGAACCACTGTTTTACCCACTGGAACAGAATGGGTAGCAGCCAGAACTATCTTCTCTGGGTTGATGATGTGATGGGTGCGTCAGGGACATCTTCAGGTGTAAAGGAGCGTGAGAGGGCATCTGCCCGGATGTTTTTATCAGCAGGATGGCATTTGAGCAAGAAATCAAATCGGTTGAAGAATAATAACCATCAAGCTTGGCGATGGTTGAGTCTCCTTGCATGGCGTAAATATTCCAGGTTCTTTTGATCAGTAAACACAGTTATCTGCTGCTGAGCACCTTCCAGCCAGGGATGCCATTCCTCGAATGCAAGCTTGATAGCGAGCAACTCTTTGTCGCCGATGCCATAATTTCTTTCGGCATCGGCCCCTACGCTGACATCAGAGGCATCACCCTTGACAATGAATGGCCAATGAGGGTCAGAGTGACATAAACAAGGTTTCTTGAGGAATGCCTCCTTGAGAGCTTAAAAGGCAGATATGGCATCCGGAGACCACTGTGATGGGTTGGCTCCTTTTTTAGTCATGGCAGTAAGTGGTGCTGTTAAGGTCGAATAATTCTTGATAAATGTGTGATAATAATTAGTGAAGCCCAGGAAGCGACGGAGAGCTTTAATACTGATAGGCTGAGGCCAGTCTTGTATGCTATCCATTTGGAAGCCTTTGTTGGACACAATGTATCCTAGGAAGGGAACAGACTCCTGGTGGAATGCAAACTTTTCAAGCTTGGCGTATAGACGATTATCCCTCAGCCTCTGCAAGACTTTGATGACATCTGCTTGATGGCTCTGGAATCACTGGAAAAGATGAGGATGTCATCCAAGCATATGACCACACACTGGTATAGCAAGTCTCGCAAGATGTCATTCATCATATTTTGAAAAACGGCCAGGGTGTTGCACAGGCTAAATGGCATCACTAAATACTGAAAGTGGCCATCGCGAGTATTAAAGGCCATTTTCCACTTGTCCCCTTGACGAATGCGGACAAGGTTATAAGAGCCCTTTAAATCTAACTTCGTGAAGATCTTTGCACCTTGGAGCTGATCAAACAATTCTGAAATTAATGGTAAAGGATATCAATCTTTAATGATAATTTCGTTCAGACCTCTATAGTCAATGCAAGGGCGAAGGGATCCATCCTTCTTGCCAACAAAAAAGAATCCGGCCCCTGCCGACGACTTAGATGGTCTAATGAATCCTTTCTGTAGATTTTCTTGAATGTAGGCCGACATTCAAGAAAATGATAATGAGAGTGGATAAACTCTTCCTCTGGATGGCTCTGTGTCCGGCTTCAGGTTAATGGCATAGTCAAATGGTCTGTGTGGTGGAAGCACATCAGCTGATTGTTTAGAAAATACATCTTAGAATGACACATACTGCGGTGGTAGACCAGGGAGAGCAGTAGTAGTGGCCAGGCATGTCAATGGGGTTACCTTTTTCAAGCATCTGTCTTGGCAGGTCGGGCCCCATTGTGATAATTCTATTGAAGACCAGTTGAACTGGGGAGAATGGTCTTGCAACCAGGAGATACCCAGCTGTATGGGATGGATAGCTTTCTCGAGGATCAGAAACGTGATGGTCTCGGTATGCAGGGACCCAGTGCATAGGCAAATGGGTTGGGTGATGAGCAAGATGTCTCCTGGCAACGGCTCGCCATCTATGGATGAGAGAAGCAGTGGTATGGGTACTGGTTTGTTAGGAATTCGTAGATGTTCTACCAATCCTTTCAGAATAAAATTCCCACCTGCAAAAGAATCGACTAGTGCTTGTGTGGCGAATTCGAGAGGCCCAGGGATGATAGAGACCAGAAGAGTCAGTGGAGGAGATGGTGCAGTCAGACTTAGGAAGAGTCCTCCGGCGGATGCTAGGTCTGCATGTTTTCCGGACAGATGGGATGGGTTTGGACTGCATGGCCCGTCTTCCCGCAATACATGCAGAGGCTCATCTTCTTGCAAAAGCGCCTCTCTTTGGCAGTTAAGTGGCTACGGCCTAATTGCATGGGTTTGTCTTCTTCTTCAGGATTGGGTAATGCCTGGACCGGAGCTGAAAGCAAGGAGCGAGAGCGATTACCTCCGGAGGAGTGTCTCTTGGGAGGTTTTACCTCAACAGATCACTCTCGAATATGGCAGTCAATCCTTCCAGCGAGGTCAATAAGAGAACTTAGAGTGTGAGGCAACTCATGTGCGGCAAGTTCATCTTTTATACGAGAGTTGCGATCTTCTAAGGAGATAACTCGTAAACAACTTGAATCCTATAGGAGTTCTGAAGACAGGATTTTAAATTTGATTACGTAGTCCGGGAGTGGCTTAGTCCCTTGTTGGAGGTGTAGGAGTGCTGAACCAGCTACAGACTGGCGTGCGGGGTCATCAAAAACAGATTTGAAGAGAGTCAGAAAGCCAGGCAAGTCATTCAGGACTGGATCATTGCATTCTCATAATGGTGAAGCCCAAGCCAGGGCTTTTCCATCCAACAAGGACAAGATATACGTCGTCTTGGTAATCGCAGTAGGGAAGTACAGCGGTTGCAAGGAGAAGTGCATACAGCACTGATTTAGAAAGCCCCTACACAACAGGGAGTCTCCTGAGAAATGAGTAGGAGCAGGCAAAGGAACTGTAGTATGCCCGGTAACCACCGGGGGCGATGCATTCTGGTCAGGAATAGGAAAAGCATTCAGTCTGATGTTCAGCTGATGAAAGGCGATAGTCAACGACTCCAAAGTTCTCTGTTGCTCCGAAATCCGTTGGGCCAGGCCAGGGATGGCCTGTAAGACTGAGAGCTGAGCCGGGTCCATGGAGTTAGCAATCTGTTATGTTTGAACTTGGTTTGTGGGCCCTTGGATCATGGAGGGAGCTGACTCCACCCAAAGGGAGCAGCCCTGTGGGGACTCTCCACAATAGGTGGGGTCTCAGCAGTGATTGATACAGGGGTCAGAGAATATTTATTATACAGCAAAGAGAAACCCAAGGAGCGGGTTTGCAAACTCAGTCCTGGAGTAGGAAGACCTGGGATGGATTCTCTGGTAGTGGTCCACAAAGCGAGGGTAACCCGGGGAATACTTGCTTCTTGGTAGACTTTGTGTGAGATAGCTCTGGTAGTGGTCCGCAGCGTGGGGTAGGCTGGAGATCGGTGTTGGCAACTGACACAATACAGCATGGATCCAGTAGTGGTCCGCAGAGCAGGGTAACCTGAGGATCCACACAGCAAGATGGAAGCAGTAATGTAGAGCAGGTCTTGTACTCACTCAGTGATGTTGTAGTAGAGAATTCTTTGTAGCAGCAGCGGAGTCCCGAAGCAGGAACAGTGCAGGGTCGTCCGCGGAAGCAGCGAGAGAACTCACTTAACTGGAGAAGGTGAGACAGGCAGATAAGGCTCTCTGAGAAGCAGATAGCCCTGAGTGCAGCAAGGCCTCCGAGGAGCGGGTACCTGAGTCACTCAGTCTGGAATGCAGGAACAGCAAGGCAAGCATCTCAGAGGAAGGAATTGAGCAAGATGGAATCCTTGCTGACTCGTAGGTAGGATGCACCCGAGGTTCCCGTGTTGACGTGCACAAGAAGGAGGTAGGCGCACGCGCACATGCCCTAGGCCACACCAGATTCAAGATGGAGCCCGGGATCGCCCACACCGACCCGGGAACGCCAGGGAGGTTGGTGTGCAGAGGTGGCCATTTTAGCCAGAATCGGAGCTACTGGGCAAACTGAGGTTAGCAGCAAAGGTTGCAGCCATCTGTGACCAACGGGCGCAACATTATGCCTGCTTAATGAGTGCAGTCATACTCCTTTTCTGTGCTTTCAGAGTAAACTCACCACAGATGTAACAAAACGTGTCATGTCTATTACAAAATTGGTGCAACATTTCATAAAGTATATGAAATTAAATCCACAAGCTTTAAACTCAACAGTTTTAGCAATACAATTCGCTCATTCACACAGACGCTGCATAGGAGACTACTCATTGCCGCTGCTTATATAAGGCAGTGTCATCATGGAAACAAGTTGGAATCTTGCAGCCGAGCTGGGGCTTGCCCGAGCAAGTTCTGGCATGATCAGGCAGAGTGCCTTAAGGTCTTGCTATGGCTCTGCCTACCTGCCATATCCTAGATGTACCACCTTAAGAGTCTTGCTACTAACTCTCTGCCAACCAGCCATGCCCCAGATTTACCACCTTGGGGATCATGTTGTTAATATGCTTACCTGACATTTCATAAGAACATAAGAACATAACAACATGCCGTACTGGGTCAGACCAAGGGTCCATCAAGCCAGCATCCTGTTTCCAACAGTGGCCAATCCAGGCCATAAGAACCTGGCAAGTACCCCAAAACTAAGTCTATTCCATGATACCATTGCTAGTAATAGGGATGTGAATCGTTTTTTGACGATTTAAAACAATCGTCAGATATATTTTAAATTGTCAAAAATCATTAGTGCCGTGATACAATAACAATTCCCCCGATTTATCGTCAAAAAATCGTAAATCGGGGGAGGGTGGGAAAACCGGCACACCAAAAAAACCCCTAAAACCCACCCTGAACCTTTAAAACAAATCCCCCACCCTCCCGAACCCCCCCCCAAATGTTTTTAAATACCTGGGGTCCAGTGGGTGGGTCCCTGCGCGATCTCCCTCTCTCTGGCCACGGCTGCGTTAAGAGAAATGGCGCCGGTGGCCCTTTGCCCTTATCATATGACAGGGCAAAGGTAGCACCGGCGCCATTTTGGTTCCTGACTCCTGACGTCACGCGTGCAGGAGATCGCTCCCAGACCCCTGCTGGACCCCCAGGGACTTTTGGCCAGCTTGGGGGGGGCCTCCTGACCCCCACAAGATTTGCCAAAAGTCCAGTGGGGGTCCGGGAGCGACCTCCTGCACGCGGGCCGTATTGCCAATCTTCAAAATGGCGCCGGCGCTACCTTTGCCCTCACTATGTCATACGGGCGATAGAGCCGACCCTTGTGGTACTCCTGTTTCAAGGGGGATGGCTTCGGAGGATTTGTTGTTGACGGAGACTTTGTAAAACCTGTTATTTAGGAAAGAGGAGAACCAGCCTAGAGTTTTGCCAGCGAGTCCAATAGTTTCTAGGCTAGCTATTAGCGTCTTGTGGTCAACTGTGTCGAAGGCTGCGGAAAGATCGAGGAGGATCAGTAGGTGGCCAATTTTGTTATCGAGTCCTCTTAGTATGGTATTGGAGAGGTTGAGTAGAAGGGTTTCTGTACTGAGATTTTTCCTGAAGCCGTGTTGGGTGGGATGTAGTATTTTTTGGTTGTCAAGATGTTCATTGAGTTGTTTCAGGACCGCTTTCTCAGTCAATTTAGCAAGGAGGGGTAGGTTAGATATTGGGCGGTAATTGTTTAGGTCTTCTGGGTTAAGGTTTTTCTTCTTAAGTATTGGTTTGATTGATGTGATTTTTAGCTTGGTAGGGAGCTCGCCTTCCTCAAGTGATTTATTGATAATTGCTGCAACTATCAGGGCTATGGAGTGAGCAATTTCCTTTAGTTCTCGAGTGGGGATGGTGTCCATGTCATGACGTGCTGGGTTTATTTTTCTCAGCATTTTTTCTGCTTCAATAGAAGAGATTGGTTCGAAATTGAACCATGGAGTTATATTGCTTGTAGATATGTGATTTTCTATATTCGAGGGGGTGTTGAAGGCATCAGTTATTTTGGTTATTTTGTTCTTGAAGAATATGGCTAGATCTTGGCTTAGATTTTTGGTAGCGGGTTCGTTGGAGGTGATGTTTTCGGAGATGAGGTTGTTTACTATGTTGAACAGAGTTTTGGAGTTGTTGGTGGAGTTTTTTATTTTTTGACCGTAGTAGTCACGTTTAGTGATTAGTATCGTTTTTTTGTAGGTGGCTAGTTGCGTGCGGTATCTCTGCTGTGTTACGGGTTGTTTGTTTTTTTGCCATTCTTTTTCGAGTTTCCTGAGGTCGGATTTCATTTTTCTTAGTATGGGGTTGAACCAAGGGTTCTGTTGTTCTCTCTTATTCTTTAGCCATTTGAATTTCTCTGGGTTTATGTTGTTTGCGGTGTCTTCAGTGATTTGAAACCAGGATTGGATAGTGTTGTTTATGTTTGAGAGGTCTAGATTTGCTAGCTGATTTCCAAGTTCTTGTTGAAGAAGATCGGTTTGGAAAGGTGGTCGGTATTTGAAGAAACTTTGTGTTTCGTTAGATTTGGCTGAGTTGTTGGAGTTCATTTGTGTTTTGCATTGTAAGAGATAGTGATCAGACCAGGGGACTGGGTTGTATGAAATGGAAGTGTCAGAGAAATGATCATTAGTGAAGATCAGGTCCAGTGTGTGCCCGGCTTTATGTGTGGGGCTGCTCACTTGTAGGTTGCAGTTTAGACTTGATAGCATATCTAGAAGGGTTTGGCAGTTTTGTGATCTGGGGCTGGCATCAGTATGGAGGTTGAAGTCACCAACAATGATCGTCGGTTTTTTCATGTTGATGTTTGTTATTATGAATTTGAGGAGTGGAGAGATGTCATTATCTAGTAGTTTGGGTGGGCAGTATACTAGGCATATTTGCAGGATTTGTGAGTCGAAGAGAGCAATTTCATATTGTTTTGGGAGGTTGTGTGGGATCAATTTCATTGAGAGGTGTTTTCTTATGAGAAGGAGTAGCCCACCTCCCCTTCGGGATTTGCGAGGGATTGAAAAGGTATCGTAGGCATTGTTGTCTAGTTGGTTCAGTAAGACTTGATTGGTATTTTTGAACCAGGTTTCGGTTATGGCAATGAAATCAGGGTTTTTTTTCCTGTAGTATGTCAGATAATAACATGTATTTTTTGGTTAAGGATTGAGCATTAATGAGGAGGAAGGTGAGATATAGTATGGTATTGATATTTTTCATTAGTGGGATGTTTATTAGGTGTCTGTTCTGAAGTTGTGTTTTGGGAGGTGTCGCCATGACATCACTTCCGCGATGGAGGGGGGGTGGGCCAGAGTGGAGATTCGATGCCGCTTTCTCAGCTTTCCTCCAATTAAGGAACGGACTGGTAGGGAAATTTCCTATCCCTAACCCTACCCTTCCTACCTCTTCCCCTCTCCTCCCTGACCCCTAACCTAACCCTAACTGTCCCCATTTTATTTTGTTTTTTTACTTACTGCTCTGTCGGAGCAGAAGCAACTTCCACGCGCCTACCGGCTGCTGGTGCTTGCTTCCCCAGGACAGCAACTAATGGTGCTATCCCGGCCCACCCCCCACCCCACCCCTCCCCAACCCTCCTGGCCCGCCCCTTCTGACAGACCTGGCACTTGTGCGCATGTCGGGGTTTACGCACATGGCCGGGCCTGTTGTAAAATGTGTGCATCGCGTGCAAGGCTCGGCCACGCATGTAAATCCCGAAATTTACACATATGGGCCTTTGAAAATGTACCTGATACTGAGTGAGATATGAACATACAGAACAACTTCCACATGGCAGCTGGGTATAGTGTCCCTGGACCAATCTTCAAGGAAAGGAAACAATCCTGGCTTGTTTCTGGGCTTCAGCACACAAGTTCAAATCCTTGGCCTGATCCTTATCAAGTCCAAACCTGAGGAAGCTGTGTGGATGCAGTCTCTTTCAGGGGCAGTGTCTCCAAATGGGTTTGTTTTGCACATAGCTTGATAGGAAGGAACCTCATTCACAAGCCAGAGTATGTTGGAAATATCTCATTCTCTCAAATGTACTGCTAATGTTCCTTGAAATACTTGCAGTGCGCCAAAGAGATCCTCTTTCTGGAGTTCATAGGATGTTATGAGATCCATTTTCAAACATTGTATGGCCAGCAAAGTAATCTGAATAAACTTTTCCAGCTAACTTTGTAAGGATATTCAGTAGTATAGCGGCACCATTGAATATACCCAACTATCTTAAAGATAGCTGGATAACTTTATCCTGTGCTTGTGATAAAGCACAGGATAAAGTTATCCTGTGCTATCCCCTCCATATCAGAGTTAGCCAGATAACTTATCCCATCTAACTTAACCCTGAACCCTGCCTCAAAAAACCCTGGAATGCCTCCAAGTTACCTAGCTGAGCTTTATCTGGCTAACTGTTTAGCCAGATAACTTAGAAGCAGTCAGCCAGAGGCATTTTCAAGTCCCGCCATTTGTCCAGCTATGTTTAAACTTGTCCAGACTAAAAGCACTTAATACCATCCTCCATATGTTTAGGCAATATATCAAGGTACACTTGGCAATTCTTTGTAATCAAACCAGTGGGACAACTAGGACTATTTCTATATCTTTCTGCCACATTTTCTTGATCTCTGATAGCATTTCTTTGTACTTAAAGACCTTCTGTATCTCTATATGATCCACAGAATAGTCACTTGATACTGATACTTCTCCAAAGAAAACACATACCATTGTGTTTTTCCAAGCTTGACCTCAGCAGATGAAATACTAGACCACTCAGATGAAATCCATCATGTACCTCAAAGCATATATTCCTCAAGGTCTGAAACAAAGGGATGAAACATTAGGCCAAATTAGACCTCAAACAGGTTATGCTATAAAGGTAGAAAGATGCTGAATATTCTGTCATAATGCTGTGGATCAGGCTTTTGGACAATGTCTTAAGATGCATAAGCACATTTATGCTATGCTTCTTCTTTGTTCCTCACTTGGAACATCCAAATGTTACCTGTTTATGAGGGGAAATAGTGATAATAGTTGTAACAATGCCAAAATAAACAATAAGACTTACAAGTAAAACCAAATAATTCTTGGAGACCAGAAAGTTACTACAGTTACAATACCAATCAGATTATAGCATATATATATATATATAAATTTGGATATTTGCATGTACTTGGGATCTCAGAGAAAATTTGTAAACAGAGAGTAAAATTCTGCTAGGTTATCCTTGCGAGTAATACAATTCTGGGCAAAGATTCTTCTTGTAGTTCAGATGAGTGGGGAGATCAGTTGATAACTCTGTGTCCAAAGTTGTTTTATAATGATGATGATGACTGTGACTTTCCTTTATTTTGCCTCATTTCTTATATTTTTTTGCAACTCATACTTGCAATCACCAGTTTGCTGATACCTCCGCCAGTTCACCCAGTCTGTCTCCAGGCCACCAAGATCCTCCTAGTACTTCACCCTAAACTTTCCCCAGTTCACTCAGACCTCCCACTCAAAAACAGCATACAACAGATGAGTCTAATATCAATTACACTAGGTAATTAGCAGGTGTCCAATTGCATGAATACATTGGCAAAATGTATTCACATAAATATCTTATAAAATACCCACTTACGTGCATACATCTTACCCTGCCCTGACATGCCCCTAGACTGCCCCTTTTTTACACAAATATGTGCTTGAAACTGAAAATATGCACATACTTTTAATGTTTATAAAATAGCATATATGCAAATACAAGCATAGGCTTATTTTAAACATGTAATTCCTTTGTAAATTTACTCATAAGGGGGGTAATTTTGAAGCATTGCACATCTTAGCCTGAATATAATGCACATAATTTACACCAGTTTTCATACTGGACTTATGCACATAAGTCCACCTCAACAATTATCTCAGCAAAACTATGCACACATAATTACACCTGCTATTTGGTGCATGTACTTTTATCAAGAGAATTTACTCATACTTTATAAAATCTAAAACAATTCACGTATGACCCAACCCTGCCCAGACTCCACCTTTAGGAATGCCTGTCTCTTATGTGCATAAAAGTACATGCATACAGTGGGGCAGATTTTCAAAGATTTACGCACGTAGGGGGGTTACGCGTGCCGGGCCTATTTTCAAAAGGCCCGGCAGCACGCGTAAAGCCCTGGGACACGTGTAAGTCCCGGGACTTGAAAAAATGGGCGGTCCAGGGGTGGGGTGTGGGCGGGGTGGGGCAGGCCGGGGCGGGGGTGTGGCCAGAGGCCTCTCCACAGTTGCTGGGCCGGGGGATCGGGCGCCGGCAGTTGGCCGACGCACGCAAGTTACGCCTGCCTCTGGCAGGCATAACTTGTGAAATAAAGGTACGGGGGTTTTTTTTTGGGCTGGGGGGCGGGACAGGTTGGCGAAGGGAATGGAAGGTGGGGAGGGGTAGGAAAATTCCCTCCGAGGGAACAGTGAAAGCCAGCTGGTCTCCCCGAGGGCTCAGGGCACGGAAGGTGCACTAGTGTGCACCCCCTTGCGCGTGCCGACCCCAGATTTTATAACATGCGCGCGGCTGCGCACACATGTTATAAAATTGGGCTTACATTTGTGTGCGCCGGGTAGCACGCACAAATGTTGGCCGCGCGTGTACCTTTTAAAATCTGCCCCAGTGTGTATGCACTCAGTTTTATGCGCATATTGGTCATACAGTTTTCTAAAGGACCATTTCTGCAGGTAAAACACTACTTTACCTGCAGAAGTCTATTTTAAATTCTCTTCCCAAATAGTCAATAATAACGTATAGGACTGCAGGCCATAGAAACAATTAAAGAAAACTCTTAGGAACTCAAGTACCTGACCTGGAAAGTCACATTTTTGGTGGCAGTCATTACAGCCAGCAGAGTGAGCTACAAATCATAATTACTTATTCATTTTGTACCAGATTTTATCTTAACAGGGTAGTGCTCAATATGCATCCCAAGTTACTGACAGGTCTATCCTGTAAAGTGCGGCCGCGTTTACCCTGCTCCTAAGCCGCGTTTTACTCACTTTCCGGCCGCGTTATCCCTTCCTGCAATCCCGAATCCACTTTAACCTACTCCTACCGCGACCTAAAATCCCCGGCCAACCCCTTCCGCACGAGCAATGGATATTGCATGCAAACGAGCGAATTAGCTATTCCCTAGCATCCCGTAACCCGCGCCCCGATTATCGCTATCTTTCCCTGCAATTTTGTCGCACGTTTAACCTGCTAACTTACCGCCTACCCTGACCCTGCGGTAGAGGCAGGGGTAAGGGTAGGTGGCAAGCTTTCCCCCAGCCCTCGCTCACCTGCCCCGGCCGCGATCTTGGGTGCCGGACTCCAGGGCAGCCCCAGTCCGCTCCCTCCTCTCGAAGCAAAAAAAAGCGAAAAAAACAAAAGCAAAAAGTAAGTCGCTTCGCCGCTGTCACTTCTCCCCTCCTCCCGGAGCAGGGCGCGAAAAGCAGCCTTGCTCCGGGAGGAGGGGAGACTGACAGCGGCGAAGCAAAAAAAAAAAAGCGAAAAAAACCAAAAGCAAAAGCAAAAAGTAAGTCGCTTCACAGCGAAGCATCCCCGATCGGACTTCTCCTGCCTAAACTTACTTTTTTTGCAGCCGTCCGGTCCATCTGAAGAAGGTATCTTCCCCTCCCCAGGGAAGATGGATGCCAGCACGGGGGAAAGCGGCCCCTGTGCATTCAATTAGCTGCTCAAGACGTGACGTCACGACGTTTGGCGTCACGGCATGTGACGTCACGTCTTGAGCAGCCAATTGAATGCACAGGGGCCGCTTTCCCCCGTGCTGGCATCCATCTTCCCCGGGAGGCAGAGGGGAGCCACAATACCTTCTTCAGATGGCCGGACGGCTGCAAAAAAAGTAAGTTTAGGCAGGAGAAGTCCGATCGGGGATGCTTCGCCGTGAAGCGGCGAAGCGACTTACTTTTTGCTTTTGCTTTTGGTTTTTTTCGCTTTTTGTTTTTGCTTCGCTGCTGTCAGTCTCCCCTCCTCCCGGAGCAAGGCTGCTTTTCGCGCCCTGCTCCAGGAGGAGGGGAGAAGTGACAGCGGCGAAGCGACTTACTTTTTGCTTTTGCTTTTGGTTTTTTTTCGCTTTTTTTTTTTTTGCTTCGCCGCTGTCAGTGTCTCTCCCCCCTCCCGGAGCAAGGCTGCTTTTCGCGCCCTGCTTCGGGAGGAGGGGAGGGGGGATTGGCAGTCCCGACATCCTGGTATCTGTCATTTCAAATGACATTTGAAATGACAGATACCAGCGTGGCGTGAAGCGTTAGGCCCGCGCACCCAGGATACTGTATAGGCGCTCTATCCAGTACAATGGGTTGCGCGGGCCTAAGGCTTCACGGGCCCTTCTTAGACGCGGTTTACATTTACATAAAATTAGTGTTCAGGATCGAGCGGTAGGTGTGCTGCACTGTGCGTGCGGCAACCGCGGGTGCCGCAGGCACTAACGCAGCTCTTCCTACCGCTCGGTACTGGATAGACCTGTGACTAAGGTGGTTTTGAACTTCCACCATAGTCAATTGTCCTTCCAATGCTTTTCCCAAGGCAACATCTCCATAAAGGTGAAAAGGTTCCTCAGTCCCTGGACTGCATGAAAGCTGTCACCTTCTATCTTCTTTAATTGTTAGGACTTGTAAAATAAATTGTGTATAGAAGAAGAATGTACTGGTAACATAATAGAGAGATAAGCAAATTTCAAATATCACATGATTAAATAATTACATATCTACTTCTTCAATACAAATGATGATAAATCAAAAATCATATGGCAGTTGAAGAAAATCCAAATGAAATTTCACATTAATTAATAAACACAGGAGTCTTAAGGAAAAGCATGCATGGCATGGGAAATATACTGTATTGTGGCTGTATGTTATGGAAATGAATATTAGTCTGATGTAAAGTATCAATGTGATGGGAGGCATGAAAGTCCATAAAGGGCCAGATTTTAAGATGTACGTGCGGGCGTACATTTGTGCGCGCAACCCAGTGCGCACAAATGTACGCCTGATTTTATAACATGCGCACGCAGCCCCATGCATGTTATAAAATCCAGGATCGGCGCGCGCAAGGGGGATTTACGCGCGTAGGGCTTTTAAAATCTGCCCCAAAATATGACTGTAAATTAGAGATGTGAATCGGAACCGGAATCAGTTCGGATTCCAGTTCTGATTCACATGTGGTTTTTTTTTTCATCGGGCCCAATCGCGGTTTTGTTTATCGGCTGCACCCCGAGCCGATAAACAAAAAACCCACCCCGACCCTTTAAAACTAATCCCTTTGCTTCCCCCACCCTCCCGACCCCCTCCCCCAAAACATTTTACAGGTACCTGGTGGTCCAGTGGGGGTCCCGGGAGTGATCTCCTGCTCTCGGGCAGTCGGCTGCCACTAATAAAAATGGCGCCGATGGCCTTTGCCCTTACCATGTGACAGGGTATCCATGCCATTGGCCGGCCCCTGTCACATGGAGGGAGCACTGGATGGCCGGTGCCATCTTTAAAAATGGTGAACAATATCGTGGGGTTTTCCTATCGTTTCGGGGGAGCCCCTGATTTCTGATTTATAATGATTGAAAATATTGTCCGATATTTTCAATCGTCCAAAGCCCGATTCACATCCCTACTGTAAATGTCCTTTTGCTTGGTAATAGATATGGGATGTTGGGGGGGTGGAGGAATCTGGAACAGATCCACAGTATGATTGATGTAGCATATGATAATCCATGGATGGTAATGAAGTTAAACGAACATGTCCAGAATCACTTGTGAAACAAACAGTAATGTTCAGTTGCAGTAAATGCCCATGCCAACTAAAATGATAAAAATGAAATTTTGAAAAAACACAGTAATAGTTTTCTTGTGTAAAAGTAAAACCCAGCATAAATACTGGAATAACCAAGTTAAAACAGAAATATCCAGCTCTCAAATATGTATAGAGAAGTATGTCTTAAATTAGCTCATATAGCTTTTAGATATATTAATAGAAATAATGGAATGAATTTTCAAAGAATTATGTGTGGAAACAATATATACATGTGTATATAAAACATCTGCATATAATCCATATTTTATAAACAGGTCACATATGTGCATTTATCCACCTTCGCAAGTAAAAGTAAATATGAAAAAAGTGGGCGTGTTAGGATTTTCAGCTGGGGCAATTCTATAATGAGGCAGGATGAAGTGGCTGCTTCAGATGGCAGAATTTTGAAGCAGCAAAAAGTGCCCCTTCAAAATTCTGCCCAGCCCCTGCTTCACTCTTCCTCTCTCCCCTCGTTGCACCCCCCTCCCGACCCCCTCCCCAGACTCAGAAAAACCCCTGGTGATCCAGCAGGGGGGCCCGGGAGCGATCTGCCATTCCCGGCCAATCGGCTGCCACTAACCAAAATGACGCATGTGGCCTTTTGCCCCTACCATGTGACAGGGACTACCGGTGCCATTGGCTGGCCCCTGTCACATGATGGGGCAATGGATGCACGAGTCATCCATTGACCCTAGCATAGCAGATTTCCACCACTTATCCAGATAATTTTTTAGTTATCTGGATAAGTGACCACAGTCACCACTTAGTCAGATAAATCTTAAAAAGTGCTATTTAGTCAGATAAGATAGATGGAGAAATCTTCATACATTAGTTTTCCATCTATTTTACTAACCACAAAAAAAGTGCTTTTCTTTTACTTATCCAGCTATCTTACTTAGCCAAATAAATCTTAACAGCACTACCTAGCCACATAATTCGCAACAGCGCTACTAAGCCGGCTATTTGTCGCCACTTAGCTAGATAAATCAAAACTTATGCAGCTATGCTTAAAATATAGGCCACGTATGTTTTGATACGCAAACATGTTGGATAGATTTATAGGTGTTTTATATAGTGAGTGTGCATTTGTGAGTACAATATAAAATAAATTTGCCTGCGTGTCCATATATCTGTGTATATGGATGTGTTTGCGCATGTTTTAAAGTTATCCTCATAGTTTCTACTGGATATGTGTAGCTTCATCTACCCTAAAAATTCTTTGTGGTATAATTATTGTTTGGATGGGAAGAAGCTGAGGGAAATTACAGTTCTGATCCTGCTTCAGGTGATAGCCTAGCTCTGAAGGCTTCTGAAGGAGTGTGAGGATCCTTACAGATTACAGGTGGTGGAGGGGGCAAGGTGATGAAAACAGCTGGGAGCTTATGTGTGAGAGCCCTCAAATAGCACATTATCCTACAAGTCTTGTGAAACACAGGGCAAACCAGCCTTCATGCAGGCAGAGCTCCATTGAAAAATGGGCCCTTCTGAGATATAAGTGTAGGCAGGTCGATGAAAGAATTTGGAGATGGAAGCAGGGAGTCTTGTGGAGGTAATCTGGGCCCTTCCAGGGAGGATAGCTAGTGTAAGCAGGGAGGTTAGTCTTGGTTATATAGATACATCAGATACTAGGGATGTGAATCGTTTTTCAACGATTAAAATTATCGTCCGATAATGTTTATATCGTCTTAAATCGTTATAGAACACGATACAATAGAAATTCTAACGATTTATCGTTAAAAATCGTTAAATTGTGTTAGTGCGCACTAACTCGAGTTAGTGCGCACTAACTGAAAATGATACAAATAAACACTTTCCAGGTCACTGAAGGTCAGTTAGGAATGAATATGTGTTCCTATTGGCTGGCTGCCCTCTTATCTATTGATGTTACCAAGGTTACCACTGAGGTGATGGTTGGGGGGATGGGAAATGGAACTGGAATCTAACGAACACCAACAGAAAATGAAACAAAGTGTTCACACTTCCCAGGTCAGTAAAGGTCACTTAGGAATGAATATGTATGTATGTATTCCTATTGGCTGGCTGTGCTCTTATCTATTGATGTTACCAATATGGTTGGGGGATGTGAAATGGAAACAGTTGGAAGCTTGACAAAAAAAGTAATGTAATGATCAGCACTCACGTGACTAGAACTTGTTTGTTTATTATTTTTGTTAGCAGGCACCTGAAATGCTAGTGCATGTTGAATTTGCCAATCACTGTGCATTTTAGAAAGGTGGTCCTGGCTGGAACTGTACACAGTTCAAATATATGTAATTGATTGTTGGTAAGTGTATTTTTTAAGTAGCCACACTGGCACAAGTATGTTTACTTTTCCTCCTACTTAACTCACTAGCTCAGCTTTGTAAGAAGGGCTTCTCTGCTTGTGTGTTGTTTTTGTTTGGTGTGAGGAGAGCAGAAACATCAGATCTTTATTCAATCTACTACAGTCATCTCTTACAGTGCCCTATCCCTATTAATACCAGGAGTGTTGTGATCTTCCTGCACACAGTGCCCTAACCCTGATACCAGTCTGAGACAGCTCCCTCCCTGCATTACTAGTGAGAGGCTGGCTTCACAGACAGGGGGGAACTGCCTGACCCTCACTCCTGACTTCCCCCATGTCCCAGCTAGTGAATGGTGTGTGGGTGAGGGGGGGGAGGATGGTGAAGTCTGAGACAGCTCCCTCCCTGCATTACTAGTGAGAGGCTGGCTTCACAGACAGGGGGGAGCTGCCTGACCCTCACTCCTGACTTCCCCCATGTCCCAGCTAGTGAATGGTGTGTGGGTGAGGGGGGGGGGGGAGGATGGTGAAGTCTGAGACAGCTCCCTCCCTGCATTACTAGTGAGAGGCTGGCTTCACAGACAGGGGGGAGCTGCCTGACCCTCACTCCTGACTTCCCCCATGTCCCAGCTAGTGAATGGTGTGTGGGTGAGGGGGGGGGGGTGGATGGTGAAGTCTGAGACAGCTCCCTCCCTGCATTACTAGTGAGAGGCTGGCTTCACAGACAGGGGGGAGCTGCCTGACCCTCACTCCTGACTTCCCCCATGTCCCAGCTAGTGAATGGTGTGTGGGTGAGGGGGGGGGGGAGGATGGTGAAGTCTGAGACAGCTCCCTCCCTGCATTACTAGTGAGAGGCTGGCTTCACAGACAGGGGGGAGCTGCCTGACCCTCACTCCTGACTTCCCCCATGTCCCAGCTAGTGAATGGTGTGTGGGTGAGGGGGGGGGGGATGGTGAAGTCTGAGACAGCTCCCTCCCTGCATTACTAGTGAGAGGCTGGCTTCACAGACAGGGGGGAGCTGCCTGACCCTCACTCCTGACTTCCCCCATGTCCCAGCTAGTGAATGGTGTGTGGGTGAGGGGGGGGGGGGAGGATGGTGAAGTCTGAGACAGCTCCCTCCCTGCATTACTAGTGAGAGGCTGGCTTCGCAGACAGGGGGGAGCTGCCTGACCCTCACTCCTGACTGCCCCCATGTCCCAGCTAGTGAATGGTGTGTGGGTGAGGGGGGGGGAGGATGGTGAAGTCTGAGACAGCTCCCTCCCTGCATTACTAGTGAGAGGCTGGCTTCACAGACAGGGGGGAGCTGCCTGACCCTCACTCCTGACTTCCCCCATGTCCCAGCTAGTGAATGGGGTGTGGGTAAGGGGGGGGGGGTGGATGGTGAAGTCTGAGACAGCTCCCTCCCTGCATTACTAGTGAGAGGCTGGCTTCACAGACAGGGGGGAGCTGCCTGACCCTCACTCCTGACTTCCCCATGTCCCAGCTAGTGAATGGTGTGTGGGTAAGGGGGGGGGGGGATGGTGAAGTCTGAGACAGCTCCCTCCCTGCATTACTAGTGAGAGGCTGGCTTCACAGACAGGGGGGAGCTGCCTGACCCTCACTCCTCCGGGGTATTGTGATCTTCCTGCACACAGTGCCCTATCCCTGATACCAGGGGTGTTGTGATCTTCCTGCATGCAGTGCCCTATCCCTATTAATACCAGGAGTGTTGTGATCTTCCTGCATGCAGTGCCCTATCCCTATTAATACCAGGAGTGTTGTGATCTTCCTGCATGCAGTGCCCTATCCCTGATATCGGGATGTGTGCAAGAAGATCACAACACCCCCGGTATCAGGAATAGGGCACTGTGTGCAGGAAGATCACAACACCTCCAGTATCAGGAATAGGGCACTGTGTGCAGGAAGATCACAACACCCCTGGTATTAGGGATAGGGCACTGTGTGCAGGAAGATCACAACACTCCTGGTATTAATAGGGATAGGGCACTGTGTGCAGGAAGATCACAATACCCCTGGTATCAGGGTTAGGGCACAAGTTCTAGTCACATTGACTGATCACATTACTTGTTTTGTCAAGCTACCAACTGTTTCCATTTCCCATCCCCCATATACTGTCAGTAGGAAACTTGGTAACATGAATAAATAAGAGGGCAGCCAATAGGAATACATATTCATTCCTAAACTGACCTTAACTGACCTGAAAAGTGTCAAATTGTATCATTTTCAGTTAGTGCGCACTAACTCCCAGTTAGTGCGCACTAACTCCCAGTTAGTGCGCACTAACTCCCGTTAGTGCGCACTAACTCGAGTTAGTGCGCACTAATCGGAAAAAACGATTTTTAACGATTTTTTAACTAAAAAATCGTGCCTAAGACGATTTTCTTGCCCTGCCACACGATTTCTATCGTTAAGACGATATGGAAAACGATTCACATCCCTATCAGATACATAGTTCTCACAGGACAAGCAGGATGGTAGTCCTCACATATGGGTGACATCACAGGATAGAGCCCTGTATGGAAAACTTTTCTGTCAAAGTTTCTACAAAGCTTTGACTGCACTGGCACACTGAGTGCACTGAGCATGCTCAGCCTGCAATTATCCCTGTGAGCCAAAGGTGTCTCCCTCAGTCTTCTTTTTTCCGCTCTGCTGTAAGCATAGCGGTTAGGAGCTCTGGGAGAAATTCTAACATTTTTTCCTGGGCTAACTGGGAACGACCTGAGAAAGCTGGTAATGGCATCAGTACGCATGTTTTTTAAAATCCCCCCATTTATGCGATAGAAGCGGCATTTGGGCACTTAGGCACATGTCCACTTAAATTGCACACACATGTGCATGCAGTCAGGCTATTTTATAACATGTATGCATATACACGCATATGTTATAAAATGGCCGCAACCCTGGCCATGGACTGACATATGCGTGCACATGTGTGCACAAGCGCCTGTTCAAAAGTTACCAGCCCCTATGAACTTACCTGCATGCTCCTCCTGCCAGGCATGCAGCTGGGAAAGCCACTCCTCTTCCTTACGATACAGCTCCCAGGCCTTTATTATCAAGTCCTCAATCCATATAGAGAAATAGAAATACAAAGCTATTAGTTCCTTACGGCCCGAGCATTGTCCAGCATCGAGAAGGATAGCACCAATGTGCTGGATGGCGTCGGTGGCGGACGATCACTGTGTCAGTGACGATGCATGTCATGGTGCTCGGCCCGGTCTTTCCCCAGCGCCAAGATGGATGCCCTCATTGTCTTTGATGGCGACTGATGACGGACTTCAGCATGCCTGCACTGCTCCTGGCACTATGTAGTGTCGTAGGCTAATACGGGGCTTTAATAAGAACCCAAAGCATGGAGCACTGTGTTCAGGCGAGGGCATTACATGGCGGGTGCTATGTTGGTATTGATGGTGTTGATGGCGGCCGAAGCAGCCTCGAGGGTATCGTCAAAAATATATATGAAAAAATGTCGCTGACTCGGCCAGAGCAATGATGACAGTGACGGAAGCACTGATGGCATCGGCGTAGGGATCTATGGGAATGACGTGGCATCAAATAATTGAAAAAACATCGTTGGTATCGGAAAAATTATACCGGCATCGACGGAGTCGATGACTGCATCGATAGGAACGTCGAAGACACCGATGAAATGACGTGGGCGTCAAGGGCATAGATGTATGGAGGCGGGCGCTGACAGCATCAGTGGCATGGCCACAGGCATCGATGGCATGGCCACGGGCGTCGACGGTATCGATTGGATCGACTCGGGCACCAATGGCATCCATGGCATTGATGCCACCAACATAGGCATCGATTGCACCGACATGGACACCGATGGAATCGATGTTGGCATGGATGCCATCACTGGAATTGACATTGGCATCAATGGAATCCACTTTGGCATCAACTCCACCCAAGGAATTGAGATTGGCATGGATGTCATTGATGGAATTGACATTGGCATCGATGGAATCCACGTTGGCATTGATGCCTCCCATGGAATTGATATTGGCATCGATGCCCATCAATGGAATCGACCTAGCATCGATGGCCATCGATTGAATCGACCTGGGCATTGATGGAAATGTCCTGGGCATCGATGGCATCAATAAAATAAAGGATGGCATCGATGGAAATGACCCTGGCATCGATGGAAGTGCTCCAGGCGATGGTGGCATCAACCCAGACATGGATGGCACCGACGAGACAAGGTATACGTCGATGGCATCCATCCGGGCAATGATGGCACCGATGAAACTCAAGGAAAAATCAGTGCCATGGTTGAAAAACATGGATGGCACTGATAGAAATAATGCAGGGACCGATGGCATCAGTGTACCACGGGGGGAGGAGTACCAATGGCATCTAAGAATCCAGGATGGTCTGAAGGGGGTACCGACGGTAGGGATGGGGGCATCGACTGCGCGAGGGTTACTGAGGAAATTGAAGGACCTGAATCTAAAGGGGCCTGGTGGCAACGTAAACCATGGGAAGTCCCTGTCCCACTAGTGCTAATAACAGGCAGAGTGCCACAGAGAGACACTCGCAGACTATGTGTGGCTAACTGAAAACCATGGGGAGAGGGAAGGCCGCAGTCAGTTGGCAGGCCAGGGAAGGTGACAGGAACCGACCAAAAAAACAGGGCATAGTACTCACCACAGTGTCGAATAAACATACGCGAAGGGAGACCCGTGCAGGGAAAAGTGTTTGTGAAGTAAAAGTTCAATGCTGTTGGTTCTATGACCTCCGGAATGTAAGCTTTCAATTGAAACCTCGAGTCTGTTCCATGGCTCTTTGTTTGTCCCTTTGTGCAGCTATATGTGGTGTATAACCACCTGGCCAGACAGTGATGAATTAGTACAATCCCAGTACTGCTAAGGTAACCGGTTTCAGGAGGAATGGTAGCAGGACACTGCTGGCTTTTGGACAATTTCATTCTGATGCATTATGGGCCCAGCAGTACAGATTTTAAAGGCCTGAAACAGGACTACAGAAAACAATCATCTGTGGGGTATATGTAGACAATTAAGACAAGCCCAGTTTTTTCTCTTGTGGAACAGGGGCATAGGTCTTCTCCAAGGTAGAGGCCAGAAACAAAACCAGAAACATGTCCCTCCGGGTGTTCTTTCCCTTACTTTAACCTTTACTAACTTGTCTAAGGTTGTCCCTTTTTGTCCTGCCTTCATATTTACTTCTTTCTGTATAATATTTTAGCAATACTTGTACATTGGTCATATAATTATTGTCATACTAATCAGTTTTATTATTGATATATGCCTCTTACCTCGTGCCATATCACAAGCCCAATGTTTCCCCCCCTTTACTCCCCACAATCCTCCACTTCCCAAAAGGCCCCCTATCCCCTATCCATTCAGGTCCCCAAATACTCCCATCCTACCCCTAACATCCCACCCCCACCACTCTATTTCCCCCAAATATCCCCAACCCACCCCAAACCCCCCCCCCCCCCACAATCACCCTACCACCCCAATCCACTACTAACATCCTCCATACCCCACCCCCAGCACCCCTAATGCCCCCCAATACCCCCAACCTACCTAAACACCCCCACCCACATTCCTTGTCCTCACAGCATTTCTATTATATTCAACCTGCCGTCTCCTCCAGGCCTGCCACAGGACTTGGTTATTTTTCTGGGCCTCCTTATGAGAAATAACAAGTGTTCATTCCTCAGCACCAGAGACAGCAGCTGTGCACATCCCTGGTGGTGAAATTTGACTGCCTTGCCGTGGGGTCATCTTAGAATGAGCCTGTCCCAGAAGAACTGAAGTTTGCACGCACACAGGGAAAAACATATACACATATGTTTGCAATTTAATAAAAATGCACTCACAGATGAGTTCACTTACATGCATGGATAGCAAATTTACATGCATATTTTTTCTAAAAAAGATATGCATATTTTTATAATCTGTGCAAATGAATGAGTGCAGATTATAAAATACAAATGTGTTACCACACGGCCCCCTATATATGCCTATATGGGGCCATGTGAAATTCTGTGAAAATTATCCTCAATATATGATAGATAGAATGAGTAAATTAGAAATTGTAGACAAGAAATAATTCGACTGAATACAAAGAAAGGAAACAAAAAAATAATTTGCTAAGAAGATGGAGCCCAACTTTGGTTGTACACACTGCTTTGATTGATCTTTGAACTTGAGGCAGTATATCATTTTTTAAAATAAATAAATGCTACTTATGCATCTGAATGCTATTTTAACAAGTAGAACCCCTCATTACATTCATTTTAAGTATATGAATTAAAATTATAATATATAAATCTAACTTAGATCTATCCATAAGATAAAAGGGCCCAGGAGAAAAATTTTAAAAATTAAAAGACAATAAATAATAACATAAGAAAATAATATGTTTCTTACTAGAGTCCTAAATAAAAATAACAAATTAGATTTTAATCAATTGACAAGTCTTTCTGTAAACAATGATTATAAAAGACATGCATGAAAGAAATAAATTAAAAAATAATTTAGGGACTCATTCACTATGCACTGTTTTATGCATGATAAACGCTCTAATATATGGATAATGTGAGATATTTCAAATATCTCACATTAAATGAGCCCTGGCATATCTGTTTGAGCAGGTGCTCAGAAAATTTATGTTATTTCACTGATGATAATACCACTTTAAGAGGCATAGCATGTTTAAATCTATAAGTAGTTTGATTTCTGTTTTCAATATGACTTTTATATATATGTTATGTCTTATTTTTTGCTTATTTATATGGATGTTTAAAATTGTTATCCACCTACAATTGTAGGAAGTGTGGAATATAAATTTTTTAAATAACTAAATAAATCAATAACCACTAAATAAATCAATAAGCAAATTAATTAATTGATTTATTTATTAATTTATAACTTTTACTATCCTATATTATGCAAATCAATGCTGAAGAATTTGCAAGCCATGTTATTTCCTCTGAAGTTAGCTACAACTCTAGATTTCTAACTTCCCCTGGGAGCTTAGGGATGTTAACGCAAGGGATGAGTATTCGGGAGAAACAAAATAGAAAATGAGACAAAATTTCCTATTTTGTTTCAATTTCTTTTCAAAACAAAAGGATTGAAAATCTGAAGAAATTTCTTTGGTTTTAACATTTTATTTTGAAAACAAAAACAAAAAAAAGTGATCCATCGGGCCTCACCAAAGAGAATAGGCTGAGGCCCAAAGCAGAGACCTCAGCCAATGCCCGAGTGCGACTCCTGGGCCTAGGTCCAAGGCCGGAGCCTTGTTTAAGCTTAAGCCATGGCCTGATGCAGGATCTGTGGTCTAATCCTGAGCGTGATGTGGGGGTCTCAGCTGAGGCCCGGGCCTGTCGCTAGGGCATTGACTGATATCCCAAAAATTATCCCCCACTTACCTCCTCTGTCAGAGATCAAACTTCATGCCCTAAGTGCCTAGTCCAGAGGCCAGGTCCCAATACCTGGACCTCAGTCTGGGCCAAGATCCAATGCTGGTGGTAGGTTTGGAGACCAGGTCTCAAGCTGGGCCTCCACCTAGACCCATACCTGACACTGGGTCCTAGCCCAATGCCTGAATCTTAACCCAGGGTCAGGCCCAGACCTGGAGCTAGGCCTTAGAAATCATCTTCAGTCATCTTCATTCTTTGTAGTTGAAATGATGGCATCTACTGGGGACACGCCAGAGTTAATTAACTCCTGCACCTCCTTCTTTAGCAGAGGTTGCCATGTTGGTGTATGGGACTGGTGACCTCCACTGAAGAGGGAGGAACCAGGCCCCAGTGTCAGGACCTGGCCTTCAAGTCTGGCTTTACATTGGGCTTAGGACGAGATCGCAGCAACCTAGAATGGCCTAGTGTTATAATTAGTGAGGTTTGGGTGGACCCTTGGACACTGTGGCAGCTGACCATGCCCACGGGGTGAAGTCCCATGAGGGGCCACAGGTCAGGCTCAGCTTAGGACACACAAACACAGAAATTGATCTTGACACGCCGGAAGGAGTGGAGAGAATGAGACGGGATTTAAGGAAGCGGGAAGAGTGGTCGAAGATATGGCAGCTGAGATTCAATGCCAAGAAGTGCAGAGTCATGCATATGGGGAGTGGAAATCCGAATGAACTGTATTCGATGGGAGGGGAAGGACTGATGTGCACGGAGCAGGAGAGAGACCTTGGGGTGATAGTGTCTAATGATCTGAAGTCGGCGAAACAATGTGACAAGGCGATAGCTAAAGCCAGAAGAATGCTGGGCTGCATAGAGAGAGGAATATCAAGTAAGAAAAGTGAAGTGATTATCCCCTTGTACAGGTCCTTGGTGAGGCCTCACCTAGAGTACTGTGTTCAGTTCTGGAGACCATATCTCCAAAGAGACAGGGACAAGATGGAGGGGTCCAGAGAAGGGAGACCAGAAAGGTGGATGGTCTTCATCGAATGACTTATGAGGAGAGATTGAAGAATCTAAATATGTACACCCTGGAGGAAAGGAGGAGCAGAGGTGATATAATACAGACTTTCAGATACTTGAAAGGTTTTAATGATCCAAAGACAACGACAAACCTTTTCCGTCGGAAAAAAATCAGCAGAACCAGGGGTCATGAGTTGAAGCTCCAGGGACGAAGACTCAGAACCAATGTCAGGAAGTATTTCTTCACAGAGAGGGTGGTGGATGCCTGGAATGCCCTTCAAAGGGGCGTGGGATAAACACCGTGGATCCATAAACTCTAGAGGACGTGAATGAAGAGTGGGTGGCTTGTGGGAATGACGGCTACTGCCTGGAGATAATACCCTTATTCAAAAAACATACACACGGTTAATGCGACTCCAACATCGCTCTAAGACTCCAACATTGCTCTAAGCTTCAACGGCAAGAGGAAATGTGGAAAAAAGGATTTGCATTCACAAAAAAGCGGGGAGTAGCTTGCTTGTTACGGAGGTTGCTACCCCAAACCAAATAAGCCTGATACTTCAAAAAAAAAAAGTGTGAGGCTTCCTGGGCAGACTGGATGGGCTGTTTGGTCTTCCTCTGCCGTCATTTCTATGTTTCTATATTAGACAATGTGATGAAGCCACCAGAGGTGGCAGAAGTGAGCAGCAGAAGTAGCCCGGCTGGGCTAGTATCCCTCAAGGCACTGGAACAGCAACTTCTCTGGTAGCAGTGCTGTAGTGGAAAGAACTGAGAATAATGAGTACAGATGCACAAAGCCCCAGTATGGAGAACCCCAGGATAGAGAGAGCAGGCCCTCGAGGAGCGAGTACCTGATCCATGAGAGCTGAGAGGCTTGAAGGTAATGTACTCACACAGCAGTTCCATGTAGGAGATGGCACTAGGGCTGGAACGGAGGCAGGCCCTCGAGGAGCGAGTACCTGGTTCCAAGGAACAGCTCTGAGGTGAAGATGGTAGTACTCACTGGTGTTGAAGATAGCGAATCCTTTCAGGCAGAAGAGAAGGTAGGAGCAGGCAGCGAGTCAGGGAACATGGGCCCTCAAGGAGCGAGTACCGGTTTCCTGATAGCGACCTGAAACGCAAGTGAGGCCCCTGAGGAGCGGGTACCCCATTAGTGTTACGAGTCCAATGAAAAATTGGAGAGGTAGAGTAGCTGGGTACGGAGAGCGAATCTCATCCGTAGGATTCCCCCTTGCTAACTCAAAGGCTAGCAAACATCATAGGCTTTAAATATCCGGGCAGCAAGACGTCATCACAGGGGGACGCCCCTGAGGTACGCGCCAAGTAGGAAATAAGAGTGAGGGCCGCGCGGCACGCGCACCCTAAGGTACCAGCGGAGCATAGCAGGAGGCAGCGCCCAAGCCGGTCTGGGGATGCCAGAGAGGGCGGCAGGCAGACGCCGCGGCAGCCAGGCGTTCATCCATAGCGAGAGGAGGTGCAAAGAAAGGTAGGCGGAGTGGAAGCCATCGGGAAGGGACGGTTGCAATACTTAGGTATATAGAAAGCTGAGGCTTCAGCCTGAGTCTAAGCCTCATGATTGGATCACACCCCTGGACCAGGAAAGTGGGGGCCAGAGAGGATCCTGGTCCGGCATTGTTTCAGGTATGAGGAATGGGTGATGGGAACAGGAGGCCTTAGGAGACCCTGGGGTTTTTTTTAATGTTTATTTGTTTTTTTTACATGAAATAAACATTAAATGAAACAAATCCTTGGAGAAAACCCTTCCCCCAGAATAAACAAAAAACAAAATTACATTTTTACTTCTTTCCACCTCTAGTCAACACATGTCCCCAGGGCTCCTGGGGTCCAGTCATAAAGGTGCCACTTGGCCCTTAGTAGCCCTCCACCAGAAACTAGTTAAAACCCCCAGGGTTCTGCATAGACCTTTGTCTCACTGCCCCTTCCCCCCCCCCCCGCCCCCCGGCTGGCCTTAGAAATGACCATTATTGCCTTATTTTAAAAATATTACTTTATAGGAAGGATCACAAGCCCCGCCATAACCCACAATGCCTCCCCTTCACACACAAATCCTGCCCCCAGAGCCTGGAACCCTTTCCTACCCAGGTTCCCCTTGGATCCCCTTCCAGACAATAAGATCCCTGATATTACAATCAGTCCCCACCCCCAGACCCCTCTCTTACACATAAGATCCCTGGTTGTAGAGTGTGCCCCAAACCTGACCCCCATCTTAACCCAGCAACCAACCCCCTATACCTAAAAAGTCTCTTTGGTAGGTCTAGTGATGCCCCTTACACTCTGGCCTAGGCAATGGCCATTTTCCAAAATAACAGTGCCTGGCATTTGCCCCTTTCATGGTGTGGTCCGAGGGAAGGTCAAGGGTATGTGGAGGGGACCCGAATCCCATCCTCTGGAGTCCTGATTTTTTGTGTGAAGGGGAGGGGTTGGAGGTGGGACAAGGCATTGCAATCCTTTATGGAAAGTGATTATTGTAAAATTAGTCAATAATGACCACTTCCAAGGGTGGTCGTAGGAAGGGAGTTGGGACAGGGGGATCTATGCAGACCCACATGACTTTTGACTAGTTTTGGGTGGGGGTTCTACTCGGGTCCGAGCAGCCCCTTTATGTGATGGTGGTTCTAGAATTCTGAGGCCATCATATGTTGTTTGCAGGGGCTTTCACTGATGCAATATTTTTCCCTGCGGGAAAATACTACAGGCCATGGTATTTTCCTATGGGGAAAAATACCATAGGATTCACAATGCTTTTGAGGGATTCACAAAGCCGCAGTATCATTTATCATGGCTTTATGATTCCTGTGGTATTTTTCTCTCAGGGAAAAATACCGTGGTTTAGTGAATGATCCCCTTAGATAGCTATAGATTCATCCAATCTATATGTATCTTTCATTCGCAACTCCCAGTTTACTACGCCCTTGTTTTTTGTAACTGATTTTTTACATAGTTACCCTTGTTCCATGTAAACCGGCATGATGTCCCTGATGAATGTCGGTAAAGGAAAATCTTAAATAAATAAATAAATAAATATTTCGAAATAGTCAAATAGAAGTATAATCTATTATAAAACGATATAATGAATCCATATGACATCATAAATATACATAACTTGTTCAATGTGATAGAAAATTGAGTCTTTTACCATAGATGAAAGCCAATTAGAAATTCATTTTTCACTTCAAAGAAGGAAAGAATCTCATTAGCAACTGAATGCAATTGAACTCCTGTCACTACTAGTAGCCTTTTGCCTCTTTATGGTGATTTAAACTATTCATGCCACTATTGGTTCCATTTTGCCACAATCTCGCATTAGAATTGATTAGAAGACCCAATTTTGGAGCTCAAAATTGATAGCATTCCTTCCCCATTGACCTAAATGGAAAACGAAAAAAGAATGGAATGAATAAATGAAGAGGTTCGTATTCAGCCACTGTGCAGCTCAGCAAGTTAGCTTGCTAATTTATCCTATATATTCAACTGGATATGTTTATCCAGCTAACAGGTCTTCGGGGTGACCAGGCTTAGCCGGATAAGTTAACTAACTCTGAATATCGGAGTTAGCCAATAACTTATCCAGCTAACTCATCTCCTCCCCATTGTGCCCATTCTGATGATCTACCACGACCTCAGCCTACACAAATCCAAGGCTTTGGCCTAGTCTGAATAAGTGGGGGCCAGAGGGGATCCTGGACCCGACATTTTCCGGGAGGGTGAGAGGGAGACCTAGTTTTCATTTTCTGGCCCTTTTTTTTTTGGAGGGGGTGGTTAATTGCTTGATTCATTTTTTTCACATGAATGAAATGAATCCAGCAATCCACAAACCAAAATTTGTTGGAAAACAAAAACCTCCTGAAAATGAACTGAAAACAAACTATTTTTCTCCCTGCACATCCCTAGTATCCTGTGACCAACAGTGGCCAATCAAAGTCCCAAGTACCTGGCAAGTACCCAAACATTAAATAGATCCCATACTAT
Source organism: Rhinatrema bivittatum (assembly GCF_901001135.1). NCBI lineage: Eukaryota > Metazoa > Chordata > Amphibia > Gymnophiona > Rhinatrematidae > Rhinatrema > Rhinatrema bivittatum. Next base: position 355,247,347 of record NC_042615.1, on the reverse strand, counting down.
TATTCCTTATTGATTAATTATAGTTTATGGATTTCTCCTCTAGGAACTTATCCAAATCTTTTTTAAATCCAGTTACACTATCTGCCATATCCAAATCCTCTGGCACTGAATTCCAGAGCTTAACTATGTGTTGAGTGAAAAAGATGTTTTCTGATTTGTTTTAAATGAGCTACTTGCTAACTTCATGGAGTGCCCCCCTAGTCCTTCTATTATCTGAGAGGGTAAATAACCACATTTCAAATCCTTTCATGATTTTGTAGACCTCTATCAAATCCCACCTTAGCTGTCTCGTCTCCAAGCTGAACAGCCCTAACCTCCTTAGCCTTTCCTCATAGGGGTTGAATGCTTTTGCATGCATCATTTTTCAGTTTTCATTTTATTTTCCAAAAAATACAGAGAAATAATGAATTATAACTTTGAAAATGTACTTTAAGAACATACTGTCTGGAACACGCTATGTGTCATTTGTAATCCACACAAATCTGCTGACTTTTTAGGGGGTTGAATACTTTTGCAAGCCATTGTATGTGGTGTAATGAAATGATCTTGTCCTTTCAATTCAAAGTTACAAGATAGGTATTTATTCCCTAATGCAAGGATGGCCAAATCCAGTCCTCAAGAGCCACAAACAGGCCTGGTTTTCAGGATATCCACAATCAATATGATTGAGACAGATTTGCATATACTGCCACCTCTGTATGACAACCTATTTCATGCATATTTATTGTAGATATCCTGAAAACCACAAAAGCCTTTTTGTGGTTCTCAAGGATTGGAGTTGACCACCCCTGCCCTAATGATACAAAAAACTGGCATTAATTATCCAGCAATCATTTTTTATTGATTTAGTCCATTAATATAGAAGGGTCAATCCAACCTTAGTATTTCACAATCATAAATTGTGATTTGGCACAAAACTGCATCATTGATCTGAGTCATAATCCAGAAAAATATCGAGTACATAAAAGAGGTTGTAATAATTTTTTATTTATACACCCTGTTAACTACAGGGGTGTAGTGCCTGGACCTCATTACTAGATGCAGCACTCTGTAACATTTTTACTGTTTTTGTTTGACCAGGAACAATGTTGAAATATTTGTGTTTTAAAATTAGCTGTTTTTACTATAATTATGTCTCCACATAGGCCTGCTAGAATTAACAGGAAACAAGTACTCTAAAACAGGGCCATTCAATAAAGTCCGCGGGAGAGCCGGCACTCCGAGGCGAGTGCCCGCTCTCCCGACCTGCGCCCAGGCACCTCTCCAGGGCACGCGATTCTTTATTTAAATTAGGGCCCGTGCTAATAAGGAAGCGCTAGAGACACTAGCGCATCCCTAGCGCCTCCTTATTGGCGGAAGCGGCGGCTGTCAGCGGATCTGACAGCTGACACTTAATTTTACCGGCGTCAGTTCTCAAATCCGCTGAGAGCCACGGGTTCGGAAAATGGATGCTGGCAAAGCTGAGCGTCCATTTTCCAACTTGCGGGTCGCGAGCAGATTTTATTTTAATACGTTTTTTTTTAATTTTTGGGGCCTCCGACTTAATATTGCTATGATATTAAGTCGGAGGGTGTACAGAAAAGCTGTTTTTTCTGCTTTTCTGTACACTTGCCTGGTGCTGTCTGAAATTAACGCCTGCCTTTGGCAGGCATTACTTTCTGTATTGTGGGTGACTAGCTAATAGGGTCATCAACATGCATAGCACATCAAAAACACGTGGCCAAACGGGGGCTAAACAGTGCGCTCAGCCGAGCTCACCATTCTGTATCAGCCTGAGAGAGGGGTTTCTCACCTTTCAATGAACACGCACCCCTTTTCAGCTTCAATTTATTTCACAGACCCCCATGCATTTCTCTTTACTTTTTGCATGCCATAACAAAAGAAATAATGATTCGCAGTCCAAAATCATTCATAATATGTAAAACTTTGATCTAAGCTGAATTCGTAGAAAGAGCAATTTCCAAAGCTATTTAAAAATTGCCCTCATAAGTGAAGGTTGAGGCCATTCCCTCTTCCACTCGAGCGGCAATGGGGGAAAAGAAGCAAGTTCAAACAAGTTCCAGATTGGCAACTTAGTAGGGCCTGGCAGAAAATCAGCACTGGTACCCGCAGACTTGTAATACAATTTACAGCACGGGTATGTTTACCCACAGTGGCAATGAACAGCAATGTTTAAATGGCCTTGTTACATGGATAAACAGGGGCTTACCCACAAAAGAAGTTTTGAAATTTACCCTCCCTGAAAATTGAGCCTCTCTTAGCCTGCTTTTCTTTTATACTTTTTCTTTTATGATTCTTAAAAACACATACAGAAAATGATAGTCACAAAATAATATGGATTTTAGAAAAAGCAAAACACTAGCCTGCTTTTCAAAGGGAGGAAGGCTCCATGTCTGCCTGTGTGTCCCCCTAAATCATTTTTGTGGTTAATGTCACATTCAAACCTGGCTGTTGTCTCATCCTCCCTCTTCTTTGATGTTGGCAGTAATCTTTCCCTTCTTCCATGGCCCTCTATTCCTGCCTCTCTCTCTACATCTGTCCAGCATGATTCCTGGGGATCCTCTTCTTCTCTTGACTGATAGACTGCCATCCACTCTCACTTCCCTTAGCTGTAATGGATCTTGTGATGGCAGACCATTGGTGCCAAAGAGTGGTTGGCACAGCCTAGTGGGCAAACCCACTAGGTTGACACCATCAGCTGGTGGACACCACCTTGTGGTAGGACTGACTGGAGCTTCGCCTATACTAGCAACTCTCTCCCACTCACCCCCCCTCCGCAGGTTGAGCCCTTGGGATCTGGCAGCCATCAGGACTTAGGTGAGTCCCTAGAATGGTAGTAAGAACAAGAATCCAAGGCCAAGAGAAAGTCAGAGAAGGCAGCAGGCAAAGAGAACCAGTAGATGGGCCAGAAGTCAAGGCAGGCAGCAGATAAGGTCAGATCTGATCCAAAACAAAGGTCAGGTCCAGGCAACAAATGAGAGTGGTCAAGGTCCAAAGCCGAGGTCAGAATCCAGGAAATCAGGCCGAGAGAAGACAAAACTGGACAAGACAAGACAAGACAGAACAAGGGCAGTAGCAGGAGCAGGCAGGGCAAGGAGGACGAAGATCAGGCAAGGTAAGGGAACTGCAAGGCAAGGACTCAGGAACAAGATGGGAACACTGGAGCACAGGAACAAGGCTACACACACTGACAAGCAAGGCACATCAGGAAATCTATTGCTGAGGCATTGTAGGACTGTTCTGGGTTCATTTAAGTAAGGAGGACCAGTGATGTTATCACAGGGCACTGCAAGGCTTTTCCCGTCGAAAGCCCTTTAAGAAGTCAGCAATCTGGCGCATGCATGCATAGGGGGAGCCAGAGGAGAGCGGCAGCGTTCAGCGTCAGGTGGCGAGCATGCCACATGGTGGAGCCGACACTGGAGATGAGTGATGCCGGTTGCAGGTGGGTTCCGCAACCGATAAGCGCAATTATTAACCAGGTTAATCATAGATTTGATTCCTGTCCCCCTCCTTATCCTCAGTTTCTTCATTCCTGACGTATTCCTTTTTCCTTGTCTTTCCCCTTATACTGTCAACCCCAGTACCATTTCCTCCTTTCTTGCTTTGAGTATTTCTATTCATGTTTTTTGGTGCAGCTCTTCTCTTTCTCTGTCAGGCCAGGGGCAGAGCTTGTGGCATTAGTGGGAAATGTTTCTCACTGGTGTGATAACCCAGCTTTCCTCTGCTTTCATTATGGAGCAGAGGCCGAAGAGGTTCTGACAACCGCAATTGGCCCTTCTCTTCTCCACATCCTCATGAAGTGCAGCAATAGGGTTTGCAATTGGTGCCTCTCTTACCCTCCCCACCAAAAATGCAGCAGTGCAATTGAGGCTTCTCATGGGTGTGAGTGGCCCCTCTCTCTTCTTCCTACTCTACAGCAATGTGGAGTGACGTTTTGGGGGCCATAATAGGCCCCCCTCTCACTCTCCTGGCCTGTGGTAGTAGCTCAGCTAATCACAGGTAGTAGAAGCCCACTCATTCTCTCCCTAGCAAAACTCTTTTGCATCCCTTCTGGACGACCCCCCTGGGATGGTCTCATGGACCCCAGGATGGGAACCACTGCTCTAAAAACATTAAGCAATTTCTACACTAGCTCTGAGAGTTCAGCTGCTTTATGTATGAATGGAACTGACATGTGCCTTAACATTAACAAAGCATATTGTGCAGGTGTGATTTCAAAGTTCAAAGTGTAAAACCTAATTCAATATGCAATATACCAAACTGTTGTATTCAGAAAAGTCAGGACATAGTACCAGTTAAGTGGTAGGCATAACCCATTGTGCCAAAGTAATATTTGATATGACCTAAAAGACCTATTGTTTATAATTCTTTTCACTGCGTTTTAGAAAAGGTCATACTGCAGTGAGAGTTTTAAAAGGGTTTGTCTCCTTTTTCTTGATTAATACCTTGAGAATGTGGATTTGGAATGGCATTCCAGCCTGATCAAGTAACACAATTTGGATACAAGACACTAGAGAAGAGAACCAAGCTGGAGTCTTCCGTGTGCCAGAAATGCATTGTTTCACTTCTTTGCCTCTGTGATGCACCTGCACCTACAGATTATGGCTACCACGGAAAAAAAAAAAAGATTTCCCTAAGTACTGACAGTATTACATTCCCAGAAATGTTGTTTGCAATTATGCAGGTTAGGATAAGCTCTCCCCTCTGCACCAAAGTCCTTAAAACTGTGCATGATACTGATACCAGTAACAAGACTTAAGGAGATGTTTAAACTATGATACATTTTTTGGGGCAGTTGCTTCCTTTAGACTCTACTTACAGATACTTACGTATTTTGCACAAACGTTGACCATTCACTTTTTCAGGAAAAAAACCTGATTGGAGATCTGACAAAAAATGAAAAAGTTTACGCTCATGCTCTGTAACACTGTACCTCTGCCCCTGCCTCTCTTGATCATTAGTGCAGATGTCACTGTACAGGACTTCAAAGGAGTTAATTTTAAAATGAGCATATATGCACGTAAGTAGCCTATACTCGCATACATACTATTTTCGTAAGTGTCAAAAATACGCGCATAATTTAACTACATAAAAAGGGGTAGTCTAGGGGCATTTAGGGGCAGGGCTAAGAGTTATGCATGCAAATTGCTATTTGATAAGAGATTTTATCAGTACATTAAGCAACTTATTCATGCAATTTTAAACTTTCTAATTAACTAACATAATTGATATCAAACTTGCCTGTTGTCTGCTATTATTGGGTGGGAGGTTTGGATGACCTGGGGAGAGTTTTGAGTGAAGTACCAGGAGGGTCTTTGTGAACGAGAGATTCACTGGGTGAACTGGGGGAGGTATTGGCAAACTGGTGATTTCAATTACCTTGCATTTTTTAAAAAATATTCCCATTTCTGCATATAAATCAGGATTTTACGTGAACCAGTTCTATTTTTTTCACAAATAAAATATATGCATGTGTGTTTATCAAATAGGTAGTGAAAGTAAGCAATTGCAAATCTTCGCACATGATGAACATACGCACCTAAGTTCAGGGATGGATAGAGGGCTGGTGGGAGGACTAGGTATACTAGGTGATCACCTAGGGCGCCGGAAGTGGGAGGGGTGTCAGTGACATATGCAAGGGTGGCGTTTCCAAATGTTGTGGAGGAGAAGTGAGAGCAGGCGCATGCGAAGTGGAGGTTTGCAGTCGTCTTTACTCGTGCGGTATGAATGCATGATAGGTATTGGGGTTGTCGGCGGGCATAATTCACGAGAGAGAAAGAACACATGATGCTGTGACATCATTGCCAAGGGTGACAACAGGCCATAGTACTGGCCTTGGGTGGATATACACATATTTTATAATCTGCATGGATCTGACGTGCAGATTATAAAATACTGTAATAGATCTCCATCTGTCCATACACACATGTATATGGAACCACATGAAGATCTTTGAAAGCTGAACTTCTCTGAGGTGTTTTGTTTTTTTTCAAAAACTAACCTAAAATCCCATCTGTTTTTCTGTTCTCTTACTGATTAATTTATAGATTTTTACCTTCCAAGGAAATTATAGAACTGCCTAAATTCAGTCGATAGTGAACTTTTGCTTTTAAGTTTGTGTTAGCTTGCATCAAGAGGAGGTCCACTGCAGTGCTTTCAGATATTACAAAAAAACAGCTTGCTATTGGTTAGTACTACAGCACATATTCAAAGAATCCGTGGGGCTGGTTTATCAAGCCTTCTCTTCCTCACTGTGCAGCTGGGCAAAATCTTGGATAAATCAGACCTCACAATCCTTGAACCTGACCCACTAATCCCTTTGGGGGCGATTTTCAAACTCTCCACATTGGGTCAAAAACCATAAGTCCCTTTTACCTGCATTGGGACAAAGGCTTCACTTACTTTCACTTTGAGCCTTCCCACAAGTATAAAATACATGGCAGTCATTTGCACCTGCTTTTTCTGTTGGTAGATGTTTGCTGGAAAAGCTTGTTTGAAGATTTGAAAATACAATGTACACGCCTACCTTTCTTCCCCTGGGAATGCCTCCCCTAGATGTAACTAAAAGGACATGCTTTGCTCCATAACACGTAGGCTTTTAGCCACATTGAGGGATGACAATTTTCAGTCGATTAAAATCAGTAAAACATTTTCTATCCTAATAAATCACTTTGAAAGCTATATTCTTCAAGCTTTAGTGCTAAATGCAAAAAAAACTTCATGGAGTATTTTGTGGATAAAGTTAGTAAGATTTGTGTCAGTTTTCCAGTTGATGATAATGTAATCACAGAGCGCTACACCAGAGATCATCCTTGATGGTGTAGCTTTCATGATGTGTCTTGCACTGAAGTGATTCAGCTGGTGTCACTGTTAAAACAATTCTTCCTGCTTGTTAAATCCTCGTTCAACAGTGGTACTGAAATTTCATCTGCAATGATATTGGAGCAATAATAATGAGAATAGTAAATCAGTCACTGAAAGGGGGTCCCCTTCCAACATGTTTGAAACAGGCTAGTGTTTGGCCTATTTTTAAAAAGTCCAATTTAATCCTGCTGAGTTTTCCAATTATAGACCAATTTCATCAATTACCATTTCTGACTTTGAGTATTTCTATTCATGTTTTTTGGTGCAGCTCTTCTCTTTCTCTGTCAGGCCAGGGGCAGAGCTTGTGGCATTAGTGGGAAATGTTTCTCACTGGTGTGATAACCCAGCTGCCTGTCTCTCTATTTCCTCAGAGTGCAGATTTCTTTCTCTCCTTCTTAGTAATTAGTTCTTCAGATGACAAACTGATTACAGAGCTGCCAGATATGCTCCTCTCTTCCTGGCTCCTGGCTCCCACTCCTGGCCATCCCTACCCCTCACACACAGGCAGAGCCAGCCAAATCGCACCTTTTCTTCCTTAAATAGTCTCTGAGCATTCCTTGGCTTCCTCCTCTGCTGGCTATGTAGTGCTGTTCTCTGGGCACATTAAACAGTATAGTCCTTTTTCCAACTTGTTAACACTGTGAGTGCTGGATGCTGGTTCTTGCAGAACATTTGTCATTCACAAGCGAGCACACAAGGTGTTTGACATATTTTTATATTCCTTTATCTAGGCTGCAATGGCTTGCAGTCTCTGCAGGATTGAAAAACCCTTTTTTGGTAGGTCCAAAACATATCACTCAAATTCAGATGCAACTTGGACCACTTTGTAAGGCCCCAACACATGATAAGTTGTAAGGGCAGGAACCTGTTTATAGTAACTTGCTACATGTAGAAAAGTAACGGCCACATTTTTATTCCCCTGCGCATGTAAAAAATGAGTGTTATGCGCGTCGCCGGGCCTTGTACACGCTGCGTGCATCTTCAAATGGGTCTAGCCATGCGCATAACCCCATTACGCGCCAAAATGCTGGGCCCAGATAAAGGGCGGTCTGGGGGGGCAGAGGGGGCGGTCTTGGGGGCATGGAGCAGCGGGGGCTAGAGGTGGCCAGTACAGCAGCAATTTGCTGCTGTGCCGGGGAGCACAAGCTACTTGCTACTGCTCCTTTTGAGGAGCAAAAGGTAAAAAAAATAACGGGGATTAGATAGGATAGGATAGGGGGTGGGAAGGAGGGTTAGATAGGGGGGTAGGGAACTGGGGAAGGCTGGGATGCTTTGCCGCGTGCTCATGTTATAAAATCGACGCATCCATGTGTGCGCGCCGGGTAGCGTGCGCACAATGATGCGCATGTGCTTCTTTAAAAATCTACCCGTAAATGCATAACTTTCTAGGTTATCTACTCTGAATTGCCCCATAATAATTTAGATGAACATTCCTCCTGTATGAATCCCTCTTGATCTAGAATATTTGTCAAATTGTGATAGCAAATGACTCAATTGCAATTGCATAGACAGTGGATAACCTGTCTTGTTTCCCTCTCTAATGAAAAATTGCCTGCACATATTTTCTGCCAATTATATGGATTGTTTTTATGAGAAAAAAATGTGTACAGACTTTTTCAAATCGAGAAATATATACATGGGGCAGATTTTTAAAAAATACGCGAGCGCGTACTTTTGTTCGCGCACCAGGCGCGAACAAAAGTATGCTGGATTTTATAAGATATGGGCGTAGCCGCCCGTATCTTATAAAATCCGGGGTCGGCGCGCGCAAGGGGGTGCACATTTGTGCAACCTGCACGCACCGAGCCCAGCGCAAGCTGCCTGTTCCCTCCGAGGCCGCTCCGATTTCGGAGCGGCCTCGGAGGGAACTTTTCTTCGCCCTCCCCCCACCTTCCCCTCCCTTCCCCTACCTAACCCCCCCCCCCGGCCCTATCTACCCCCCCCCCTTACCTTTGTCGGCAAAGTTACGCCTGCTGAAAGCAGGCGTAACTTTGCGCGTGTCGCCGGCAGCCCCGCTCCATCCTCCGGTCCCGGGGGCTGGTCCGGAGGCCTCGACCACGCCCCCGGGCCCGCCCCTGAACCGCCACGTCGTTTTGGGAACGCCCCCGGACACGCCCCCTCCCTCCCCTTTTCGAAAGCCCCGAGATTTACGCGCGTCCCGGGGCTTTACGCGCGCCAGCGGCCTATGCAAAATAGGCGCGCCGGCGCGCATAAATCCGGAAGGATTTACGCGCGCGGGCCTTTTAAAATCCACCCCATAGTTCCAAACCCAACCCCAACCCCAACCCCGCTCTCTGAAACACTTCTCCCTACTAAAATACGCAAAAATAAGTGTATAGAAGTCCTACAGCATAGTTTTACCTGTGGGCAATTTTCTAAAAGTCCATTTGTGTGGGTAAAGCACTGTTTTACCTGTGGAAATGGCTTTGAAAATGATGCTTTCTTATGCATGAGGCTGAACCACAATCTGAACCTTAGATGCTTTTGGGTGCTGATCAATTTTTTTGGTTTGAGTGCAGTTCTCATTTCAGTGAGGTTTAAAGCACTAGCAGACTGTGTATTACAGCCATTGCATTGCCTGCACTACAGGATGGCCATGAATGGGGAAATGGTCAGATGTTTGTGTTCTCCGGAGTCAGGGTGACCAGACTCTACTTTAGGTTTGCAATCATGTCCTCTCACAGTGCAGTGTGAAGACCCTTCCTGACACAGAAGACATATGGTTCTAAGCATGCACTCCTGGCAGTTTTCTGCTCTCCTAGAACTTTGCACTCCTTTCCTGGAATGTAGTAGCTCTCCCGCTTTTTCCTTCAACATTGATAAATAACCCTCATGTTCCAGGCTTACTTGTATATCCTTTGAAAGCAAGCGTGGAAAGCCAAGAGGAAAAGAGAACTGGTCATGTTTAGTTTGCAGTAATCACACTATTTAGCTTCCCCTCGCTCTCACCCTGTTTTGCTAATGAATTGTCTGGATTCATGCATGATAATAACATGAGCGTGCTATCACAGACATTTTTTTTTTATCATGCTTAATGTTATTGCTTCATTTGTTAAGTGCTATTATAATATACCTGTTAATTTCTTGTGAGAACCTGCTAAAGCTGTTGCATAAGTCCCTATAATGACATATAAAGACCACAAGGCCCATCTAGCCGTCCAATTTATTTCTTGCTGTAGTGCCAGAAACTACAGCTGATATTTATCCTTCTCTTTTCTTCTTCACAAGTACAGTTCTCTCTACTTATCCCATCCTTTCTTGAATTCTGTTAGCATTGTTACTTCCACCATCCCTGCAGGGAAGCTGTTCCATGCTTCCACCATCCTTTTCATGGAGAGATATGTTCTAACATTACTCGAGAATTTACTCACTATGGGGTAGATTTTAAAAGAAGCACGATCAGCCTACTTTTGCTTGCGCATCAGACTCAAGCAAAAGTACGCTGGATTTTAGTAGATACGCGCGGAGCCGCGCGTATCCACTAAAATCCTGGATCGGCGCGCGCAAGGCTATCGATTTTGTATAGCCTGCGCGCGCCGAGCCGCGCTGCCTCCCCCCGTTCCTTCCAAGGCCGCTCCGAAATCGGAGCGGCCTCGGAGGGAACTTTCCTTTGCCCTCCCCTCACCTTACCCTCCCTTCCCCTACCTAACCCACCCACCCGGCCCTGTCTACACCCCCCCCTTACCTTTGTCGGGGGATTTACGCCTCCCGGAGGGAGACGTAAATCCCGCGCGCCAGCGGGCCTGCTGCGCGCCGGGCCGCGACCTGGGGGCGGGTACGGAGGGCGCGGCGCGCAGCAGGCCGCTGGCGCGCGGGATTTACGTCTCCTCCGGGAGGCGTAAATCCCCGACAAAGGTAAGGGGGGGGTTTGTAGACAGGGCCGGGTGGGTGGGTTAGGTAGGGGAAGGGAGGGTAAGGTGCGGGGAGGGCAAAGGAAAGTTCCCTCCGAGGCCGCTCCGATTTCGGAGCGGCCTTGGAAGGAACGGGGGGAGGCAGCGCGGCTCGGCGCGCGCAGGCTATACAAAATCGATAGCCTTGCGCGCGCCGATCCAGGATTTAGTGGATACGCGCGGCTCCGCGCGTATCTACTAAAATCCAGCGTACTTTGCTTGAGTCTGAATGCGCAAGCAAAAGTAGGCTGATCGTGCTTCTTTTAAAATCTACCCCATAGTGAGTAAATTCTCGAGTAATGTTAGAACATATCTCTCCATGAAAAGGATGGTGGAAAGCATGGAACAGCTTCCCTGCAGGGATGGTGGAAGTAACAATGCTAACAGAATTCAAGAAAGGATGGGATAAGTAGAGAGGAACTGTACTTGTGAAGAAGAAAAGAGAAGGATAATATCAGCTGTAGTTTCTGGCACTACAGCAAGAATAAATTGGACAGGCTAGATGGGCCTTGTGGTCTTTATATGTCATTATAGGGACTTATGCAACAGCTTTAGCAGGTTCTCACAAAGAAATTAACAGGTATATATAATAGCACTTAACAAATGAAGCAATAACATTAAGCATGATAAAAAAAATGTCTGTGATAGCACGCCTCATGTTATTATCATGCATGAATCCACGCCCCGTACCCGCCCCCAAAACGCTGCCGACACGCCCCCCGAAACGCCGCGACGACCGGGCCCCGCCCCCCGACACGCCCCCGACTCGCCCCCCTCCGAAACCCCCGGGACGTACGCGAGTCCCGGGGTCTGCGCGCGCCGGTAGGCCCTATGTAAAATAGGCTTACCGGCGCGCAGGGCCCTGCTCGCCTAAATCCGCCCGGTTTTTGGCGGATTTAGGCGAGGCAGGGCTCTGACTTTAGCCTAATATTATGACCTCTTAATCTAGAAATTTCTATCCATTGGAAAAATATTTACTGCATGTGCATTATTTATATTTATACCTGGCAGGTAGATATGTATTTATAGTTTCCTAAAAAATAAAATGAAGAATGATCAGAAATAATTATAGGACAATCTCAACGTTATCTAATTTTTTTATTTTTTTTTTGTAACTCTGGGAGATGATTCTAAGACTCAGTTCTGAAAAAGGAACTACAACACTTCAAAAGAAATGAAAAATCCATATGACTAGGATTAATTATTCTCCAAGAACCTTTCAAATTATTATCTTTTATCATTTATTATAAAATTTTCTTTTTTTTTTTCTGCTATTTTTTTTTACTGAGATCTGAACAATCTAGAACTGGATTTAAAGTGTCATTGAAATCTCTTCCCACAATAATATCGATGGTATCCATATTTTGAAAAAACAGTAATAAACTATTCTAAAAAGTGATATATCTTTAGTGGAGACATATATTAAGAATAAGCCAATTGTAACATTATTGAATAAATTTAACACAATATTTCGAGATCTGATATCTTTTCCTAGAGAAAAATTAAGGCCCTTCCTGATTAGAGTGGCAGAGCCTCTTCAAAGAGAATATGGGCTTCTATCAAATATTCTGCAGAAATAACTTTGCAAGTGCTTCCTTTGGATACAGTGATTTAAACCCCTCCTGTTTGAATTGGCTCATGCTTTTTCCTATTTCATCCATTTTTTTTTAATCTGAAACCATTTCCCATAACCTTATGTACTATGCGTTTCCTAGCTTTCAAATAGGTTTACATAAATTGCATTTGCTCCTAATTCTTTCTTTCATTTTTTGTGAACATATTAATTGCTAGATCAGCTTTATCATCCACAGTGTTAACACATGAATTACCACCTGCATAGTACCTTCCATTTCATCTCTTTCATCACCTTTCCATGTCTTTTTCACAGAATAATAAAAGCATTGAACAGCCTCCTAATGAAGATGGTAGAGGCAAAACAATAATAGATTTTTTTTAAAAAGCATAGGGAAGCACAGGGCCAGCCCGGTGATTGAATAGTATGCTACCATGAGAAACATTCCTGGTTTAATGCTTAAGTTGGTTCTTCTGCTTCATAGGTTGGCTGAGGCTAGGGATGCAGCAGAGACAGCCCACGGAGGGACAAAGGACATTGTGGTCATCACTCAAGTGTAACACCTAGTGTTTGGATTAAGGGCCCATGATTACAGAGTTCTAAAAGGAGCCCTGGTGAATGTCCCCCAGACCAGGATCATCACTGCAATGACCTGACTTAGTATGTTGGGTGAGTGGGGATCAAAATAAAAAATACAGGGAAAAATCTCTAGGTAGTTACAAATGAAAATCTCATCGCTGACTCTAACTTAACTGGAAGTACAGGAGGAAACTGTCAGATAAAAAGAAAAAAAAAAAGGAAAAGAATATCTCTTGCCATCTGTGCCTGCACTACAGAGTGGTCTTGGGGGCTTACCATACACTTTTTTCTGTTTTGTCAGACAACACCAGATCCTCCTTTGACAAGAAGGAGGAGGAGAACATGGAGCTGGAAGAGGCACCTCCTGGCAATTCAACTACAGTGCTGGCTGCAGGTGGCCATCTGCCGTCACCACCACTGTCAATACCACTTTCAGAAGGAGCCCAGCCTAACCTCATTCCACAAGTTAGCCCTGGACCTGTAGGGGAAATGCCTCCCCAGATTGGTCCCCTGCAAATTTCCCCAAACCTCTAGCCTTCTGTACCTCCCTACCACTACCACTACTTATTCCCATTTCCTCCCAGAGGCAGAGGATACAGGCCCTGATGGTGCCCTGCCATTGTCAGGGGAAGGAGGTGATCCATGATGGGGGTCAGCTTGCCCCTGAACTAGGGCAGCACTTCATGGATGTGGAGGCTGGTTCTGAAGTAGAAGCACCTGCTCTTAATGCAGAGAATCAGGCTGTTGTGACTATGAGCACCATTGTTCTGAGGATGAGGGAAACGATCAAACAAATGGGAGTCAAACTGAGGAGATAGATGGAGGTGGTAGAGTGCCTTGTCCATATTCAGATGGGCCTCATGGCTGCTCAAACTGACTGGCATCTGCGGACCACCAAAACCCCAGACCCCCTAGGGCAGGGGTCGGGAACCCATGGCTCGCGAGCCAGATATGGCTCTTTTGAGGGCTGCATCTGGCTCGCAGACAGTCGCCACACTTTCCCGCTGACCCAGCTGCTCCCCGGTCCTCCTCCGCCCGGGCTTAAAATGCTGTCAGCCCGGGCGGAACGCGGCAGGACAGCTGGAGTCAGCGGCACCAGCGTGCACTCTTCGCCCCCCCCCCCTCGCGGCCCGGAAGAGGAAGTGAAGAGTATCGGGTGCCTGCGCGGCAAGAAGAGGCCACGCTAGTGCGCTCGGCATCGGCCTGAAGAAAAGAAGACTGCAGCGCGGCTCGGAGGAAAATGAAGAGGTTCAGCCGCGGCCGATGGGACTCCGCCTCCGCGAGGGCTGAAAATGAAGGAGGTTAGCATTGGGAGGAGGCTGCTGCTGCCGCGAGTTCCCGGGGTGAGGGAGAGAGAGAGTGAATGAGCGAGCAAACACACATGCTTGCTCGCTCATTCACTCTCTCTCTCCCCCACCCCCACCCCGGGAACTCGCGGCAGCAGCAGCCTCCTCCCAACGCTAACCTCCTTCATTTTCAGCCCTCGCGGAGGCGGAGTCCCATCGGCCGCGGCTGAACCTCTTCATTTTCCTCCGAGCCGCGCTGCAGTCTTCTTTTCTTCGGGCCGATGCCGATGCCGCGCAGGCACCCGATACTCTTCACTTCCTCTTCCGGGCCGCGAGGGGGGGCCTGTGTGTGTGTGTGTGTGTGTGTGTGTGTGAGTGAGAGATTGCATGTATGTGAATGATTGAGAGCCTGTACATGTGAAAGAGAGTATGTCTGTGATTGAGAGCCTGCCTGTGAGAGAGAGAGAGAGCATGAATGTAAGTTTACCATTGGGAACCTGTATGTGTAAGTTTGTGATTGAAAACCTGTTTGTGTGAAAGAGTATGTGTGTGTGATTGAGATCCTTTGTGTGTGAGAGAAATCATATGTATGTATGATTAAGAGCCTGTGTGTATAAGTAAGAGAGAGAGCATGTGTGTCTGTGTGTGATTGAGAGCTGATTTAGGTGAGGGAGCATGTGAGTATGTGATTGAGAGCCTGTGTGTAAATGAGAGAAAGAGAGGACATGTTTGTAAGCATGTGAATGAGTCTGTGTGTGAGAGAAAAAGACAGCATGTATTTATGTGATTGAAAGCCTGTGTGTGTGTGTAAGCGTGAAAAGATAGACAGCATGTGTGTAAATGTGTAATTAAGAGCCTATATAAGTGAGTGAGAAAAAACGTGTATATGTGAGTACTGAGAGCATGTGTGTATAGGTGTGTCATTGAGAGCCAGTGTGAGAGAGAGCGCTGGTATGTGACAGAGAGGAGAAAGTTCCAAGCAAACCACCCCACCTCCTGCTAATTCAGAACAATCTCAGGACACCTGGATATCAAACGTTCCCAGGTATGCAGAGCAAAAAAATGTTTGTATCCTTATTATTTTTCATTACTGGGTCTTTGTGTCTGCTATTTTGAAATATTTTGTTGGTATCTGGAAATGTTTTATATGTGTTTTTAATTATTGGATATTCCACTCATTAGCTGTTTCGAAATATGTTCTTTTTGTTAGTACAGTTTTACTGCTGATGATTTTATATTTCTTGATATGTTTTATAAGGATGGGTGATGTTTCTTTTTTCCTTTGTTACACTGCATACAGAGACTCTGGCTTGTTGCAGTTTCCAATTCATTTTTTTCTGTATGCTTCTTGTTATGCGTTTTGGTCTCTTTATTCTATGTTAGGTGAGGGACAGCACGTGATTCAGGTGAGGTTTTCTGCTGGTGTGTTGTTTCTGTGTAGGACTCTATAGCAGCCTGACTTGGTCCGTTTTCCTAATAGGAGATGTATTGGTGTCTTAAGGCCTGGTGTAATATTTTCAGAGACTTATTGTACTTTAAAAGTGTGATCTTACATAAAATGCACACATTTACTTATATTTAGTTTTAAACATATTGTATGGCTCTCATGGAATTACATTTTAAAATATGTGGCGTTTATGGCTCTCTCAGCCAAAAAGGTTCCTGACCCCTGCCCTAGGGATTCCTGGGGCCTTTTCTGTCTTGTATATAGCTATGTCCATAGACTTTCTTTTCCCACTCTATTTTATTACTTTCTTGTACATACTTAAAGGTGAATTTTCAAAATATTATGGGGTGGATTTTCAAAGGGTTACGTGCATAAACCTTTAAAACCCCTCCTGCGCGCGCCGAGCCTATTTTGCATAGGATCGGCGACGCGCACAAGTCCCGGGATGCGCATATGTCCCGGGGCTTTGAAAAAGGGGCAGGAAGGGAGCAAAGCGCCGGGATGGGACTGAGGCCTACGGTACAGTGGCTGTGCCGGGAGAATCGCGAGCAGGCAGCCGGCCAGCACGTGCCAGGTGTAAATAGGACAACAAAAGTAGGGGGGATTTAGGTAGGGCTGGGGGTGGGGGGATTAGATAGGGGAAGGGAGAGGAAGGTGGGGGGGAGCGGAAGGAAAGTTCCCTCTGAGGCCGCTCCGATTTCAGAGCGGCCTCGGAGGGTACAGGAAAAGCCATCGGGGCTCCCCTAGGGCTCGGCGTGTGCAAGGTACACAAGTGTGCACCTTGTTGCACGCGCCGAACCGGATGCTATAACATGCGCGTGCATGTTTTAAAATCGGGCATAGATTTGTGCACACTGGGTTGCACGCACAAATCTATGAGCTCGCGTAATTCTGAATATCCGGCCCTATGCATGTAAATAAGTTAGCATATATGCACATAAGTAGCCTGTACTTGTGTACTCAGTATTTTATAAGCATCAAAAATATACGCGTATTTTCACTTTCATGCAGACGTATATGTATGTAAAAAAGGGGCGATCTAAGGATGTTCTGAGGCGGGGCTAACAGTTATGCGTGAAAGTTGCTATTTTAAAAGATATGCGCATACATTTTCCAACTTACTTGCTATTTTTACACCTGCTAATTATCTGCGGATGATACAAAATTATTCAGAGTAGTTAAATCACAAGCGGATTGTGATACATTACAGGAGGACCTTGCAAGACTGGAAGATTGGGCATCCAAATGGCAGATGAAATTTAATGTGGACAAGTGCAAGGTGTTGCATATAGGGAAAAATAACCATTGCTGTAGTTACACGATGTTAGGTTCCATATTAGGAGCTACCACCCAGGAAAAAGATCTAGGCATCATAGTGGATAATACTTTAAAATCGTCGGCTCAGTGTGCTGCAGCAGTCAAAAAAGCAAATAGAATGTTAGGAATTATTAGGAAGGGAATGGTTAATAGAACGGAAAATGTCATAATGCCTCTGTATCGCTCCATGGTGAGATCGCACCTTGAATACTGTATACAATTCTGGTCGCCGCATCTCAAAAAAGATATAGTTGCGATGGAGAAGGTACAGAGAAGGGCAACCAAAATGATAAAGGGGATGGAACAGCTCCCCTATGAGGAAAGGCTGAAGAGGTTAGGGCTGTTCAGTTTGGAGAAGAGATGGCTGAGGGGGGATATGATAGAGGTCTTTAAGATCATGAGAGGTCTTGAACGAGTAGATGTGAATCGGTTATTTACACTTTCAAATAATAGAAGGACTAGGGGGCATTCCATGAAGTTAACAAGTAACACATTTAAGACTAATCGGAGAAAATTCTTTTTCACTCAACGCACAATAAAGCTCTGGAATTTGTTGCCAGAGGATGTGGTTAGTGCAGTTAGTGTAGCTGGGTTGTAGCTGGCTTGTTACGGCGGTTACTACCCCAAACCAAATATGCCTGATACTTCACTTTCAATGCATATACAGCATAGCTCTCTGCTTCAATGACAGGGGAGAAGAATAACTGATACTTCACACATCCAGCAGAGCTCTCTGCTACAACGGCAAAGGAGAAGAAAAAGGGTTCGCACTCAAAACGCGGGGAGTAGCTGGCTTGTTACGGCAGTTACTACCCCAAACCAAATGTGCCTGATACTTCACTTTCCATGCATATCCAGCATGGTTCTCTCCTGCATCGGCATGGGAGAAAGACTGATACATCACGCATTTCCAGCATAGCTCTCTGCTTCAAGGGCAGGGGGGAAAAAAAAAAAAAAACCTGATGCTTCACGCATATCCTGCATAGCTTCAACGACAGGGGTGAAGAAAAAAAAGGATTCACAATCACAAAGCGAGGAGTAGCTGGCTTGTTATGGCGGTTACTACCCCAACCAAATGTGCCTGATACTTCACTTTCAATGCATATCCAGCATGGCTCTCTGCTTCTACAGCAGGGGAGAAGAAAAAAAAAACAAAAAAAAAAAAAAACCAACAAGAGCTGTACAACATAGTCTAGGTAAAACAAATAAGCATGGGTGTAGCTTGCTTATCGCGGCGGTTACTGCCCCTACTACCCCTAACTAATCAAGCTAGATATTTCACTTGCATGCAGCTCCATCACTGCTCTCTACATTAATGGTGGGGGTGGAAGGGGAATAGAACAAGGAGCTAAGAGTAACAGATAAGAATGAGAGAAAAAATGTGTGAGGCTTGCTGGGCAGACTGGATGGGCCATTCGGTCTTCTTCTGCCGTCATTTCTATGTTTCTATGTTTCTATGTTAGGTTCAAAAAAGGTTTGGATAAGTTCTTGGAGGAGAAGTCCATTAATGGCTATTAATCAATTATACTTAGGGAATAGCTACTGCTATTAATTGCATCAGTAGCATGGGTTCTTCTTAGTGTTTGGGTAATTGCCAGGTTCTTGTGGCCTGGTTTTGGCCTCTGTTGGAAACAGGATGCTGGGCTTGATGGACCCTTGGTCTGACCCAGCATGGCAATTTCTTATGTTCTTATGGTGTAAGTGATATTAAATGTGTTTATTGTGTAGCTCTGATTGGGTGGGAGGTCTGGGTGAACCTGGAGGAGTTCAGGCTGAAGAACCAGGAAGGTCCCAATGACCTGGAAACGGACTGGACAAACTCATGGATTAATTGGTAAACTAGTTAACTTCTTCGACATGTGCATGTTTTAAATTGGCCCACTTACACATGTAAATCAGGACTTATGCAAAAATCCTAGTTTCACTTGTCCGGCTTGGAAGGAATAGGAGCAGCTGCAGCCAGCCTTCCAGTGGCTGAAATATTTTTGAGCCGAGTCCCCTGTGAAGTTTCTCACCAATAGAGAGGGAGATGCAGGAGTTGAGCAAGGCTTTGGGTGCTCCTGCTGTGTCAGGAATTTGCCCAAAGTGAGGGTTAGACGATGGATCAAAAATGGCTGGTGTACAGTAGGGAATGTAGTAAGTGCTGAGATACTTTTTTCAATTTGTTCTTTTTTGAAGTTCCTTATTTTACAGTCAAAAATAAGTATCCATTGATTAATAGCAAATAGCAATACAGACTTTGAAATATATAAAAGCAGACAGCCCAAACACATAGAATGTTATGACACTGACCGCAACATTCAATAACACGACGAATGTGCTAACGCAGATCCTGCAAAAGATTCTCGAGCAGCTGAGTCTTCCCTAGCATCTAAGGTCCACATCCTACAGCAGTCCCTGGGCTGACAGATGCCTGAGGGCTAGGCCCCCAAAATACATGCCCCCCCCCCCAAGTGGCAAGCCACGACGTGGCAAGAGGCCATAATCAAAGGTTGTGGTATCGAATGGCAAATAATAAGAAGAGGTACCAAAATTCCAGGGTGGGCCCCTCTATAGAGTTCCTGTGCTGGCTAGATGGAAGAAGCCTGCTGGGCCCATCCTCACTTCAGATTTCCTTTGCCAGCTAGATGGAAGAAGACTGCTGAACCCGTCCTCACTACAGAGTTCCTGAACCAGCTAGATGGAAGAAGCCTGCTGGGCCCATCCTCACTACAGATTTCCTGTGCTGGCTAGATGGAAGAAGACTGCTGGGCCTGTCCTTACTACAGAGTTCCTGTGCCGGCTAGATGGAAGAAGCCTGCTGAACCCGTCCTCACTACAGAGTTCCTGTGCCAGCACACAGAAGGGATGGTCTGCTGTCAGCCATTGTGGTCCAGCAGCCTAACTCTAAAGTCCTCCTCGATACTCTGCCCATATTCCATCCTCCTTGATCTGGCCTCCAGTCACGGTTAAGCTGCTGCCTCTTCTCATCATATCTCATCTCCTGCTCTTAATGCTGGTGCTCATCACATCTCAGCTCATGCTGCTGCTGCCTTCATGCTGCTGTGTCATCTTCTGGGCCTCCTACCTCCATGCTGCTGTGTCTTCTCCTGGGCTTCCTGCCTCTATGCCTCGCACTTTGGTCCTGGTCCTGCTGCCTTCACTTGAACTCTGCTGCTTTGCTCCTTAGGCTGTTCCCTTGAGTGCATTCTTTCAACATGGACTGTCTGGGGCCTTCACTTGAACTCTGCTGGCTTGCCCTTAATCCATGAGTGCATTCTTTCAACATAGACTGTCTGGGGCCTTCACCTGAACTCTGCTGCCTTGCCCCTTAGGTTGTCTCCTTGAGTGCACTCTTTCATCATGGACTGTCTGGGGCCTTTTCCTAGCCATCACATAGCAGGGCTGCTATCAGCTCCAACATGAGAGCTGTTCTGTAGCTATTGGGGGTGCCTTGTTTTCTGTGGTCTTTGTTGTAATCATGATTGTGCCAAAAGGATAAGATGCTAAGCCTGTATATGTAATGATGCCATTTCAAACAATGCATGTACAGGTCTACACAGAATGTTCTGTGTATATAATGTACAATATTTTGTGCTATTTGCTATCTTGTCCTTGCAGATTGTGATTACCTAAGACTCTGACTTGATTTAAAACAGTGGCCTACATGTCTTCCCTAATAAAGTGGTCACTGGTTTGAAAAACTACACTTCCTGGTTGGCTCCTTTCATTGTGTGGTTTTTGTATAAAGGGTACACTAGGTTCAAGATTTGCCCTCTACATGACCTTGCATGCTAGAATGCCCTGGCACATTCCAAGATCTCAAGACCTGGCTCTTCAGACAAGCATTCAAAGATGGGATTGGCTAACCACCCACTCCACAAAGGATACCACATACTATTAAGGGTTGTTACACATTACTACATACAGTTAACTCTTTTACAACTAACATTTCTCTGCTGCTAATGATAACACCAACCTGTTGTTAAATATGCTGCTAACTATAACCATTCTTTACTCATTGCTACCTCTCCATCTCTGTTTTTGTTCCTGTTATGTTGTTATATCAATTGTCTCCTCAATTGTATTGCGTTGTTTTACCTGTAAACCGTAGTGAAGGCATCTAGCTAAACTTCAATATATAAAAGCGTATAAATAAATAAATAAAGTAGCCACTTATCTAGCAGGCAAGGGTTAGGCCATATAACTGAATGCCCAGTGTATGCTTCTAAGGAAGACAGCAAGAAGAAAAGAATAAGTTTATTATTGGGGATCTTCAGTATTGACTCTTGTTGCCTTCTTCACACTGCATACTCTTAGCTAACTCCTGCTATATGGCCTGTATGTAAGAAGGACAGTAGCTAGCTGCCCAACACAGTATATTATGTACATTTAGAGCTTGTGTGGTATTAGGGGGAAGTTAGTCATCATCACATAAGACTTGATCTTTGCTTCCCTCACTCCTTCTCCCTAGTTGTCACACAGCACCTGACACTATGTTCCAACACTCACCAAGTACACAACCGTGGTCCAAGGGAAAGGTTGGTTAGTGTACAAGAGAAGCTCTGAAAGTGCTAAGCAAAACCTGTCCCTAGATTCTACAGCAGATATGGCCGCATGACCTCTATGTATGCACAGGAATGCTATAGACCTACATATGATAGATACGTGCTAGCGTATAGGGAGGGCAGAGTGAGTGACCAATGATGCGGCCTGGGGTGGCAGCTTCTATGTCTACTGTTTATGATAGATCAACAGAGAGGAGGCTAAGGAGACCAGTGACGGGAAAAAGAGACTCAATCAGGACTGCCACCAGGCCTTGGGCATCCGCCAACCAAACCAGCCGCACACAGACACACCAACCCCCTGCACCAGATATCTCACTACATGTTGCCACTAAGCCCTCATGCAAACCATTTATCTGAATCAGGCCAACATTGATGTCATTAGGTAGTCCTTGGCACTCCACATTCCTGCCATTCCTGCCATCCCTGCATACCCACATTCAGTGGACAGCTCCTTAATACCCACTTCCTCATTCCCTAAGTGGCAAGCCTAAATGACAGCTAAAGTTCTGGGTAGCCTGCATACCCTCAAATAACCGGACTATTAGACCCACTTCAAGTACTAGGTGGAAAAGCCTCCATGTGGGGGTTGCACAGTGTGCATTAAAGGCAAATGTCAACTAATACGCACACTTGTAAGACTGCATATATGATGTATTATGCTTTCAAGTTTCACACCTCCACCCCTCTTTCAATGCTAAGTATAAACAGTGAGTGGACTAGGGGAAATTTTAGAGTTCGAGGCCTTAGGCCATGCATACTGCAGCCCATACAGTCAATTCTCAGAGGCTACCCTTCTCAAAAGTGGAATTACTCGATCCCTGCTGCTCAAAAGCAATGTGTGCAAAATGAATGCACACACAATGACTGCTCTGGGGTAGGCATTGCTGAGGTAAGGGAGGGACCTCCTAGTGCAACAGCACTGCCAGAGACAGAGACTGACACAGGGTAACACAGCACATCACTCATCGAGTCACACACTGACACATTTATCTTTTGAGTACGGACCACCTGTAGCACTTTGTGCACCTACACATGGGCAATGTGTATGTCCCTGGAATGTTTGTCATCAAACAACATTGATGTGTGTGGTAGCTTGTCCATAACTGCTAATGAGGTATTGCTAGTCCTTCCTTGGCAATAATTATGTATACCTGGCCACATAAAACACATCTGTCGGAGGCATATATGACACCTACTTTTTCGGAGATACTAAATGTGGCACTAAATCTGTGTTTGGCAAGTGAACAACACAGAAAGGCCATCTACCATCATGCCAACCACATGAGACCTCTGGGAGCAGTAAGCCTATACATTCAGCACAGTGTGCTGTGTACTATGGAGGCAGCTTGTAGGCTCATGAAATCATCAGCTGACATCAGTTTCTCTAGCCTTAATGCTATACATAGAGCAGATCATTGAGAGTGTAAGAGCACACCTGCCCTGCTCACCACTAACTGTTAAAGTGACTTACACTATACGAGGCATAGTGTAGAGGACAGCAGCTCTTCCTGATTCCCCACAAGTCATGACAGGCATGTGGATCAGCAAGGGCTTGCAACCACGGATATGTGTAGAGCGGCATCGCAAACAGAATTATCTGCAAGCTGTTTGGCGCAGGAGTGCTCAGCCTATGTACTTTAAGGTGGTAACAGATTGCACCAGGACTGTAAGAGATGCTTGCTATTGCTCAAAGCAAAATACTCTGCATATTTTCTGGGAACATACATACAGCTGCGCCACATGACTATCAGTGAGAAATGATACAATTTGACACTTTTCAGGTCAGTTAAGGTCAGTTTAGGAATGAATATGTATTCCTATTGGCTGCCCTCTTATTTATTCATGTTACCAAGTTTCCTACTGACAGTATATGGGGGATGGGAATGGAAACAGTTGGTAGCTTGACAAAACAAGTAATGTGATCAGTCAATGTGACTAGAACTTGTGCCCTAACCCTGATACCAGGGGTATTGTGATCTTCCTGCACACAGTGCCCTATCCCTATTAATACCAGGAGTGTTGTGATCTTCCTGCACACAGTGCCCTATCCCTAATACCAGGGGGTGTTGTGATCTTCCTGCACACAGTGCCCTATTCCTGATACCGGGGGTGTTGTGATCTTCTTGCACACATCCCGATATCAGGGATAGGGCACTGCGTGCAGGAAGATCACAACACTCCTGGTATTAATAGGGATAGGGCACTGCATGCAGGAAGATCACAACACTCCTGGTATTAATAGGGATAGGGCACTGCATGCAGGAAGATCACAACACCCCTGGTATCAGGGATAGGGCACTGTGTGCAGGAAGATCACAATACCCCGGAGGAGTGAGGGTCAGGCAGCTCCCCCCCTGTCTGTGAAGCCAGCCTCTCACTAGTAATGCAGGGGAGGGAGCTGTCTCAGACTTCACCATCCTCCCCCCCCCCCCTTACCCACACACCATTCACTAGCTGGGACATGGGGGAAGTCAGGAGTGAGGGTCAGGCAGGGCCGGTGCAAGGGGATTTGGCGCCCTAGGCGAGCCTTCTCCCTTGCGCCCCCCCCCCCCCCCCCGGTCTCGGCCCCGACCCTACCTCATTCTCGATCACGCCCGCTGACTGGGGTTTTCTGGGTCGCAAGCAGGTTGGGCACTGCTTGCGGCCTGCCAAACTCCACTCCTCTTTGCCACCACTTGCGGCTCCATATGGCTCGCACCCAGTGGCGTACCAAGGGTCTCCGGTGCCCGGGAGCCAATGCATGTGTGTGCCTCTCCAGCATCCCCCCTTAATCCTTCTTGTACTAATGCTTAAGGCACAGAAAATCAGTGGTGTCTCCAGACAGAAGAATTGGGGGGGGGGGGGGGGGGGCGCCCAAAAATGACATTTCTTCATCTCCACCCACCTCTATAGCATGGATCCTGCTTTAAAATTGGTTATAAAAAAAAGTGTTAATAAAAAGTCCAAGGTCCCTCTGCGTTATTTAAAAAGCTGGCCCAGTTTCACACTATAAAATTATGTTGATAGCCTCAGTCAACTGATTCTATGTGGCTATGAGAGTGAAGTCAGGAATATATAGGAAGGAACAGAATGTCAATATAAATCCTGTACCTCCAGTTCTGTAACTCTGTGCATCCCATGAAATTCCCCCAAACAATGGAGCTTGGATGTTTCCCTTACAGCTCATCATACTGAAAGATATTTTCAAATTCTGGTGTCACTTCACAGTAACGCAGCACAAAACAGCTTCCACTGCCAGGCACATTGTGAACTAACACAAAACACCACAAAAAAGACACTCAAATCTATACTGCAATCCCATCATAACATAACAGTAATAACACCAAGGACTCAAACAACAATAACCCTACCTGTGAATAAGCAAGGGTAAATATTACACTGGGTCCGAGAATACCAATACTCCACTACTGAGGGAAACAAAACAAACCCGATTGCTATAGATCCCTATGCTAGCAGAATCTCTCATCATGGTCACACACACAGAGCAGAGACAGACCCTCACCAAATACAGAATACAAAATAAAGGAGCACAAATTAGAAAAAACTGAAATGGAAGAACCCCAAGAAGCCAGACTCTGTGTATTAACAATGGAAAAAACAGAACCACCATTCTTCATAAACAAATAAAATCAAGAAACATAAAGCATCAGTTATAATAGTAAAACCATACTAATAAAATAATATTTTAAAACTACTGATAAATAGAATTTCTATTAATTAAAATCATATACATTTTTTTACAATTTCCTAAAACCAATAAAATATTTCAAAACAGCACATATATCAAATAACACACAATAATTAAAACTAATAAGGATTTTTAAAAAGCCCCTGCTGTCCATACAAGGGGAGCTCTTGATTGAGGTTATCCTCTCTCTCTCACACATACTCACATGTCCATTCTCTCTCACACATACACTGTCACATACATACACATTCATGCTCTTATACCCAACCATAACCTCTCGCTCTCACAGACACTGACACACTCAGGCTCTAAGGCACTCTCTCCCCCTCCACACCCCCCCCCCCCCCACAAACTCTTACTCCCCTGGATTTTCTCATACACACTCATGCTCTCACTGGCTCCCTCACATACACACAAACACACACTCCCAGGCAAGCTTCCAATCGTTCTCACACAAACACACACACACACACACAGGCAAGCCCCCAGTCATTCTCACACTGACCCCCAGGCGGGCTCCCATTCATTTTCACACACTCCCTCCCCATCCCCCAGGCATGCACACATTCATTCTCACACCCAGACCCCCAGGCAGGCACCAATTTATTCTCACACACACACATACAGCACAAACAGGCAGGCATCTATTCTCACACATACAAACCCCAGGAAGACACCCATTCATTCTCATACACAGACACACCCTCAGGCAGGCACCCATGCATTCACACACATACACCGCCAGGCAAACTCCCATTCATACACATGCACACACTAAAGGCAGAGACCCCCCTCTCTTTCTTTTGCCAGCAACCTCAGAGCCTCTCTCATTCCTCTGCTGCCACTGTCACTGCTGCTGTATGGCTATTGCGGAGGTGCTGATTGCTACTATTGGCACTGAAGCCCATTCTGCTGCCTCCTCTGTGCAGGCCTCATGGTACATTGTGAGATCCGCATAGAGAAAGTGCTACTCTTGCACATTCCCAAAGATTACATGTTCCAATCAGTAAAAAATAATTTTTTTTTTTTATATTTGCTGTCTGATCTTAGTTTTCTAATCAGTTGGTCACAGGCTTTTTTTTTTTCCACCTTCCCTTTCTTATTTTTTTTGCCAATTCCTTTTATAACATATTTCTTTTCTCTCCATCTGTCTTCTTCCCTCAAACACACAGTCAGGTTCTCATTCTCACATGCTTTCTCTCTCTCTCACACACACACATACACAGGCACTCACTCTCACATGCTCTCTCTCATACAATCATGTATACACCGTCTCTCTCTTGCACATGCTGTCTGACTCTGGCACACAGGCTCTCTCTCACTCCCACATGCTGTCTTGCTCAAGCACAGGCTCTCATTGTCACATGCTCTCTCTCATACAATCATTCATACACACAGTCTCTCACTGGCACATGCTGTCTGACTCTGGCACACAGGCTCTCTCTCACTCCCACATGCTGTCTTGCTCAAGCACAGGCTCTCATTGTCACATGCTCTCTCTCATACAATCATTCATACACACCAGTCTCTCTCTTGCACATGCTGTCTGACTCTCACACACACAGGCTCTCTCTCACTCCCACATGCTGTCTTGCTCAAGCACAGGCTCTCACTGTCACATGCTGTCTCTCTCACACACACACAGAGGCTCTCACATGCTGTCTCTGCAAACATTCAGGTCCTCACTCCCACACACAGTCTCTCAACTCATCTCATACACGCACACATACACACTGTACAAACCCTCAGTCTCTCTCTCACCTCTGGGCCTCCTCTTCACGGCCCGCTGCAGGATGGGCTCTGCAGCGGCCCCCGGACTTCTCGAGCCGCGCTGCTCCTCTTCTGTACGCGGCTGATGCTCCTCCTCTTTCCTGCCCGCGCGGCTCCGGCAACATTTTTCTTCCGGGGCCGCGCGGGCAGGAAGGAGGAGAAGCTCCTGCATTGGCTGATGATCCTCCTCCTTCCTGCCCGCGCGGCTCCGGCAACATTTTTCTTCCGGGGCCGCGCGGGCAGGAAGGAGGAGAAGCTCCTGCATTGGCTGATGCTCCTCCTCCTTCCTGCCCGCGCGGCTCCGGCAACATTTTTCTTCCGGGACCGCGCGGGCAGGAAGGAGGAGAAGCTCCTGCATTGGCTGATGCACCTCCTCCTTCCTGCCCGCGCGGCTCCGGCAACATTTTTCTTCCGGGGCCGCGCGGGCAGGAAGGAGCTGGAGCACCAGCATGTTTAGACGCGATTGTTTTCTTCCGGCCGTGGTGACTTGAGCTCCACCACGGCCCCGCCGATCTTCTTGCTGTGTGTATTCGGCACACAGCATAGCAGTAGTTCACCGCTCAGCCGCTATTGGGATGACGTCCACCGGCGGCCATTGGCCATCCGCGGCTCGGCGCCCCCTAATGCTCAGCGCCCTAGGCGATCGCCTAGTTCGCCTAGTGCTTCCGCCGGCCCTGGGGTCAGGCAGCTCCCCCCTGTCTGTGAAGCCAGCCTCTCACTAGTATTGCAGGGAGGGAGCTGTCTCAGACTTCACCATCCACCCCCCCCCCCCACCCACACACCATTCACTAGCTGGGACATGGGGGAAGTCAGGAGTGAGGGACAGGCAGCTCCCCCTGTCTGTGAAGCCAGCCTCTCACTAGTAATGCAGGGAGGGAGCTGTCTCAGACTTCACCATCCTCCCCCCCCCCCCCCCTCACCCACACACCATTCACTAGCTGGGACATGGGGGACGTCAGGAGTGAGGGTCAGGCAGCTCCCCCCTGTCTGTGAAGCCAGCCTCTCACTAGTAATGCAGGGAGGGAGCTGTCTCAGACTTCACCATCCTCCCCCCCCCCCCCCCTCACCCACACACCATTCACTAGCTGGGACATGGGGGAAGTCAGGAGTGAGGGTCAGGCAGCTCCCCCCTGTCTGCAAAGCCAGCCTCTCACTAGTAATGCAGGGAGGGAGCTGTCTCAGACTTCACCATCCCTCCCCCCCCCCCTCACCCACACACCATTCACTAGCTGGGACATGGGGGAAGTCAGGAGTGAGGGTCAGGCAGCTCCCCCCTGTCTGTGAAGCCAGCCTCTCACTAGTAATGCAGGGAGGGAGCTGTCTCAGACTTCACCATCCTCCCCCCCCCCCCTCACCCACACACCATTCACTAGCTGGGACATGGGGGAAGTCAGGAGTGAGGGTCAGGCAGCTCCCCCCTGTCTGCGAAGCCAGCCTCTCACTAGTAATGCAGGGAGGGAGCTGTCTCAGACTTCACCATCCTCCCCCCCCCCCCTCACCCACACACCATTCACTAGCTGGGACATGGGGGAAGTCAGGAGTGAGGG
Organism: Rhinatrema bivittatum; assembly: GCF_901001135.1. Taxonomy (NCBI): domain Eukaryota; kingdom Metazoa; phylum Chordata; class Amphibia; order Gymnophiona; family Rhinatrematidae; genus Rhinatrema; species Rhinatrema bivittatum. The sequence goes on along the minus strand of NC_042615.1, from coordinate 355,218,839 downwards.
TCAGGCAGCTCCCCCCTGTCTGTGAAGCCAGCCTCTCACTAGTAATGCAGGGAGGGAGCTGTCTCAGACTTCACCATCCTCCCCCCCCCTCACCCACACACCATTCACTAGCTGGGACATGGGGGAAGTCAGGAGTGAGGGTCAGGCAGCTCCCCCCTGTCTGTGAAGCCAGCCTCTCACTAGTAATGCAGGGAGGGAGCTGTCTCAGACTTCACCATCCTCCCCCCCCCCCTCACCCACACACCATTCACTAGCTGGGACATGGGGGAAGTCAGGAGTGAGGGTCAGGCAGCTCCCCCCTGTCTGTGAAGCCAGCCTCTCACTAGTAATGCAGGGAGGGAGCTGTCTCAGACTGGTATCAGGGTTAGGGCACTGTGTGCAGGAAGATCACAACACTCCTGGTATTAATAGGGATAGGGCACTGTAAGAGATGACTGTAGTAGATTGAATAAAGATCTGATGTTTCTGCTCTCCTCACACCAAACAAAAACAACACACAAGCAGAGAAGCCCTTCTTACAAAGCTGAGCTAGTGAGTTAAGTAGGAGGAAAAGTAAACATACTGGTGCCAGTTTGGCTACTTAAAAAATACACTTACCAACAATCAATTACATATATTTGAACTGTGTACAGTTCCAGCCAGGACCACCTTTCTAAATGCACAGTGATTGGCAAATTCAACATGCACTAGCATTTCAGGTGCCTGCTAACAAAAATAATAAACAAACAAGTTCTAGTCACGTGAGTGCTGATCATTACATTACTTTTTTTGTCAAGCTTCCAACTGTTTCCATTTCACATCCCCCCAACCATATTGGTAACATCAATAGATAAGAGCACAGCCAGCCAATAGGAATACATACATACATATTCATTCCTAAGTGACCTTTACTGACCTGGGAAGTGTGAACACTTTGTTTCATTTTCTGTTGGTGTTCGTTAGTTTCCAGTTCCATTTCCCATCCCCCCAACCATCACCTCAGTGGTAACCTTGGTAATATCAATAGATAAGAGGGCAGCCAGCCAATAGGACACACTATTCATTCCTAACTGACCTTCAGTGACCTGGAAAGTGTTTATTTGTATCATTTCAGTTAGTGCGCACTAAATCGAGTTAGTGCGCACTAACGGGGAGTTAGTGCGCACTAACTCGAGTTAGTGCGCACTAACACGATTTAACGATTTTTAACGATAAATCGTTAGAATTTCTATTGTATCGTGTTCTATAACGATTTAAGACGATATAAACATTATCGGACGATAATTTTAATCGTTGAAAAACGATTCACATCCCTATCAGTGAGCCATAATGGTCAAGGGCCTTGCAGCACCCAGACATCTCAATATCTCTGTAAGGCTAGCTGTGACGGTTGATTTGAAGGCAGGAGGTTCAAACACACCTAACTGGTGGCTTCTATGACATCAGCCTTTTGTCAGGAGAGATGGGTGTGCTTTTAAAGTCATTAGAAACTATACAGTGATGGTAACATCTCTGAGCTCATAGGAAAATACAAGTGAACACAGGACACCATCTGATTCCCAATCCTGTCTTTATAGAGCCAGACGTGCATCCTGGTGTAGGCTTGCTGAGAAGCTAACCGAACCTACATGACATTACAGTGGCTAAAGCCCTCACCTTCTGCACATTATCATTTACAAATTGCATAGGTAGATGTAGTACGGTATATGTGTGTCGGGGTGCATGCAACCACCAAGAGGTATGCTTATGCTATCTTGAAAGGACCTGTGCACATTGTGGGAATGGCACCAGAAGCACAGGTCCTTTACCCAAACCTGAAAGGGAAGGCCTGCTACTAGAGCACTCTAATGTCAGAAAAAGGGGTGCCAACTGGCTCCTGTTCTGGTTTGGAACACATTACAAGCAGAGATTTCAATCGATTTCCCTAGACCAGGACTGGATCAACATATCCAGGAAATCTGGATCCATTTGGAAAACCGAGTCAGTAGTGGCTCTAAAACTAGTGACACAGTGATGTCCTTTTTATACTTACCTGCTCCCTAACTAAGCCTAGTACAAGAACAACAAATTTTGAATTATACATTTACTGGACTTTTATCATTTATGACCTTCATTACTATGTAATCCAATCCAATTCTTATTTACCTTGATTACTATGTAATTTAAATTGTATATTTAGTTTTTCTTCTCATTGACTATTACTTAAAGTTGCTTAAATGTTCATTGTTCCATGTAAGGCCGTCTGGCAAGTTTTTGTTATTTGTAAACCGGTTTGATTTGCATCTAATGTAGGAAGATCGGTATAAAAAAACAAAAAATAAATAAATAAATAAATGTCAGCTGTGTCTTGGCTTGTACATGTGACAGTAAGCCGACCCAGTCCAGGTGTATAACTTCACATGCACACATTTGTCAGCTACAGAATGAGGCAGCAAAATGGGAACTCTGTCATTGAAACTTTTAACTGTCTACCTGTACCTTTAGGCTGTGCCTTTACAGCATTTCTAGAGCTGTAGATCTCCATGCGCGAGGACCAGCTCGGATGGCAACACACTTTTGGCACTATCTCATCCACATGTGAGTGCTAGGCTGGGGTCCGCAGGAGATGGCCAGCAAGCCAGATGGTGCTAGCTAGGCCAATCTATGAACTCTGTGTTGGCAGTTGTTCACCAACTCACATGCCACACATGCCTCTTTTAGTGTCACTATGAGGCAAAATACATTAAGGCAGCCACATGTATTTTATGTCATCTTTACTTTCACAACTGTTTTTCTAGTACACTGTAGTATATGGCTCCATTGTCAAGATGAATCCAAAGTAGGCATACTTGTTTTCTGTTACATAGTGACCCAGACAGAGAAGCAGTAAGAGAAAGAAAGATGATAGCGAGGAGAGCAGCAGCTAACAGTCTACTGGCCTCCCTTCCCTAAAAGGGGATGTGGTAAGTGAAGCCCATCAGGCAAAGTAGTATTGTATAAGGTTTTGGCAAAGCTGGCTGCCACTCAGCATGGTGTCCTTGGTTTGTGTGGGGACTCATAGGGGATCTGGAGGGAGATCAGAAACTATATCCATTCATAGTCCATGGCGAATAGCGAGATTGTGGAAGACACAGGAGAGCAGCACAATATCTCCAACTTTCGGTGGGGCATACGTTAAAGCTCCACCCATCTTGTCCAAATAGCAAAATCTACTTTTCAGAACACCGAAGGTACGTTCGATGGCACAGTGGGTAGCACATAAGGGCTTCTTATACCTAGTCTCTGCCAGTATGTTGGGAATGACAATGGGGGTGAGAAGCCAGGTCCTGCAACCGTACTTAGAATCTCCTCTGACAAAGACAGATTTAAGCCATTAATAATAGCATAGTCATGTGCAGATCTGGCTTGCAAACCACAGCATCCTATAAGACTGAATAAGGTAACCTGTACCTTTCCCTGAGCCTTAAAGGCCGATTTGCCTAGCCTAAGTGCATGTCACATTGTTCTGGGCCAGTATACGTGCAGGATAGAAATAGCCTAAAGTAGCTCTGCTCTTCTGGACTACTAAATCGCATCTGGGTATTCCAACAATTGCATGCCATGCCCTCACAACTGAACTAAGGTGTGTAGCAGGCTTCCAACCTTGAAGCAATACATAAGAGCTGCCTCACCAGTGTTAGCTGAAAAATGGTACCTCATGGTATGATTGCAAATGTCCCTGCTGGCTTTGTAGTATGTCTTGTATATAAACCAATTTGTGAGGCCTGACACGGAATATGCCAAGCCACCAACATGCATAGGACACTGCTTCTGGTTGAGGTGTGTGAGGCTCAAGACAAACTGTGGCCTACACTCTGAATGACGCTTCATTAACCGGCCACACGTGATCATGCAGTACCATCAGTATGGACACTTCAGGCTTGTCATTAGCCAGTGAGATTTAAACTGCTCCCAATGGGAGGATAAGAGCAAGGTGATTTTGAAATTTAACACGTAGAAAGTATATAGTGCCTGCTCACACACCAAGCTTTAGGGCCGGTGCATTGTTTGTCATCACAAGATTAGTAGGCTTCTGCAGCATGGGGAGAAAAAGGCAGGCCCTGGGGCAATGGCCTGCAGACATAACTGTACTAGCCACTTGTCATGACGGCGATGCTTTTCCTCCACCCCCAGCCACCCCCCATGACCGTGCCATTTGCCACAAACACATAGCCAGAGATAGAATATAGAAAGAAGCATCTCTTTTACCTATGAGCCATCCGTCACCATACAGGCCGTCCTCAAAATATTCACATAGGCCCAATTGCCTAAGTATAAAGGAATCGTGCACAGCTCCCAGGTTCCTGGCTACCATGTCAAGGATGCACATTCGAGTGTTACAGACCACTTGCACGTTGATGGAGTGGAAGAGCTTTCTGTTGCGGTACATCTCCTCCCTGTCACGGGGTGGAATGATGGCCATGTGAGTGCAGTCGATAGCTCCAGAACACTGGGAATGTTTGTGAAGGCATAAAAGCCTCTCTTCAAGTCCATCAATTTCCTGCCTGTACTGACTAAATGCTATGTAGTGATTAATGCGGTCAGAGACTTCTGTGATGACCTGGTCCAGACAGCGGGGAAAAATGGTTTGGGACATTCCCCCCATGACCCTTACTGTTGTTTGAAAGGAGCCGGTTGCCATGAAATGCAGGGTGGCCAACAGTTTGGTGAGGCCAGGCACAGCGTGGGACTTTTCTGTGACTAGATCCAAATCTCCCCGGATTTCTTCATATAATTTCAGGATAGCCTGAGTGCTGAGGCGATACCTGCAAATCACACAGTCCTCTGGCATGCCCAGCACAGATGTTCATGGAGGAAAGATGCACTCCCTGTATCTCCTTCGCCATGGCCACCTGCGTGCCAGGCGCTGCCCTGGGCCCTGACCCTGTGGGACTCATGCCTCTGCCTCCAGTGCAGGGACTTCCCTAAGAGGGCCTGGAACAGGCCTTGCCTGTTCTTGAGGTTGTTGTGGTTCCGCTTGTCTGCAGCGAGCCTCCCGAAGCATCCTGTGTCCCCCTACTTGCTACAAACATTATGGCTTTAGGAAGGTAGACCAGGTATGAACAGGTGATTTTATTGGGGCAGGAAGGCCTGGTGGATGTATCCATTATAATTCCTCTTTTCATCGCACACAATAATCACTTCGATAATACCCACGATCCACAACATCGGCCACAGGAGCTCGATAAATAGTTTTTTCACCGGACCACAAAAAAAAAAAAAAGTGTAGTTATTTCTGGCGTTATATCCCGCGATAGTGTGCGTTACTCTATCATGTGCCGCACTAGCAGACTCTCATTTCCATTTACTGCCCCCTAACTCCTCCCATTCGAATACTCACTTTTTAATTTGCATACACATATTGCATTGCATTATTTATTGGGCATGTTACAGTGTTATCGCATGCATTACAGCGTTGTCACACGCGATAAGGCCCTGACACGAAATGATAAATGACCCTCTCAGTATGTTAGGATGGACCTATGGGAGAATAGATTGACTGTGTTGGAGACTTCATCTATAGAACCTAAATATATTCAAACAAGTATAATTAAAGATCAAACTTTGATACATAGGAATCTGGAAAATCTGTATAATACTGCTAGATCATTGCATTTATGTATTTTGAATGTTCCTATGATTAGGCTTATCTCTCCATTGGATCTGTTTAAATCATACTTAAGGGAGATTCTATAAGTTCCAGAGGCAAGCCTTCTCCCAATTAGTAAGTTTTTCTCTCTCTCTACTGTGAAGACGACTATAGACAAGACTGGCGCTGAAGGAGAACTTGTAGATCTGATTTCTGATCATTTAGATATAAGTATCTAGCAGAGCTACATTACTTGTCATGTTTTTTTCCTTAAAATTGTACTAATATACTTTGTTTTTATTTTTTATATCATCAAGCTCTGTTTAAAGGTTAGAAATTATGGATTTTTCCAGATTTATCAAGATCCACAAAGAACAGCAGGAAGAAGGTTTTAGCTATGCATCCTGAGGTTCATTCCATGGGAGTTACATGCTTTAATCACTATCCTTCTAAATGTATTGTGGTATTAAATGCCTTGAAGTTTAGATTTTTAGAGCTATTGCACATTGGGGGGGTAATTTTCAAAGGAGTTACGTGCATAAATGTAACTACTATTGTAGCAATTTTCAAAAGCCATTTACTCATGTAAAGTGCACTTATGCGAGTAAATCCTATGGACGATTCAATGGCATATATTGTAGCAATTTTCAAAAGCCCACTTACTCGAGTAAAGTGCATTTACATGCGTAAAACCCAGTTTTACGCATGTAAATGCTTTTTAAAATCAGACCCAAAATCTTTTCTAGACTCAAAGCAGGATGGTAAAAAATCATGTCCATAACAGTATATATTGGGCCGGATTTTAAAAAGGTTACGCGCATAAGGTACGCGCGTAACCCTTCTAAAATGGCCCTGCGCGCGCGTAAGTCCCAGGGCTTTCTTGGGGTGGGCGTGTCAGGGGGCGTGGCGCGTCATCGGGGGGCATGTCGGGGGCGTGTCGCGGTTGGCGCGTCATCCGGGGGCAGTGCCACGGGCGTGGTTTCAGCCCGGGGGCATTCCTGGGCTGTGGTCGTGGCCTCCGGACCAACCCCCGGACCAGAACATGGTGCGCCGCAGCCGGCCCGGTGAGCGCACAGTTATGCCTGCTTCGAGCAGGCATAACTTCTGCGACAAAGGTAGGGGGGGGTTTATATAGGGCCGGGGGAGTGGGTTAGGTAGGGGAAGGGAGGGGAAGGTGGGGGGAGGTGGAAGGAAAGTTCCCTTCGAGGCCACTTGTATCTTATAAACTCTTATAAAATTGGCGTACTTTTGTTTGCGCCTGGTGCGCGAACAAAAGTATGCGCTTGCGCTATGTTTTAAAATGTACCCCATTGCTTATATTGGGGCGGATTTTAAAAAGCATTTTTGCTCGAGTAAATACACTTTACTCAAGTAAGTGGGCTTTTCAAAATTGCTACAATATATGCCATTGAATTGTCCATAGGATTTACTCAAGTAAGTGCACTTTACTCCAGTAAATAGCTTTTGAAAATTGCTACGATAGTATGTCACATTTACATGCGTAACTCCTTTGAAAATGACCCCCATTACTCTGATAAGGATTGTCTAATACAGATTGATAGTATGTGATTTTTTTTTCCTTTTGTCTTAAGCTCAGGCTCCACAGCCTAGTTCTTTTTTTTCATCTGTATAGTGGTTTTATGGGATATGTGTACATATCTATATGATTTCTTAGAGTTTGTTACATTGATCTTATTTTGTGTTTTTGTTATGCTCAAACATCCATTTCTTTTTCAAATATGTTATACATTTGAATTTGTTTAAAATCCTACTTTAAAAAAAATAGGATGCATTGCATTTGCTTCCACCATTGACTTTATGGAAATTAATGGATCGAATGAGGTTCTGATCAGAAGAAACCAAACTGAAAATCCAAATCAAACCAAACATATTTTTCCACGCACACCCTTTGCAAGTGCAAAGTCCATTGGCCAGTTGTTCCATTGGGCAGTTTTCAATGGGAAACTATGTGTGGATGTTTCCTTTAAAAATCTGTACAAAGACTGTGGATACAAAGTATCTGTCGACTTTGCATCTGGATGGACTGGTCTAAAAATGGCCCCCTATCTTACAAAGTTGCATATTGTGAGTGAATGAAAAGTAAAATAAAGTGTTTTTCTCGTGGGATCTAAAGAATCCCTCCCCTCCAAACAATAGAAGTCAATGTTGAGAAGTGAATGCAGCAGCACATTTTTCAGTGGTGGTGAGTTTCTTTTATTGCTGATTGTCAGATCTATAAGAATTGTATCCCAACAGTAGCCCCTTCTTCTTGAATACAGTTACAATGTAAACCAATGTGATATTCCAAATTGAACACCGGTATATAAAAACTAATAAATAAATAAATAAATCTGTGGCAAAGTTCCTTTTTATTTGACCAGATATATTTTATATTTTTACAGCTTTTACAATTGGGAAACCCATGTCTCTACCTCAAACCCGAGTCATAACTATCAAGTAATTGCAGAAAATGCATCTGGATTGCACTTCAAGAACAAGAGAGACAGAAAACTAATAAATGTAGATCCTAAGGTAAATAAGTAGTATTTTGCTAACTGAAGTTCAGCAACATTCACATCATTTCTCACATTGAAATCATTTTTTATTGTTTGTGACCTTTTGGTACGGTTGACAGCTCACCCCAGATTGACTAAGCAGGCTGATCCAGACCTCGTTTTACCCTATTGTATGAATGGAATTATAGTTCTGACTAGGAGAAATCAATGGGACAATCAGAACTACAACTCCATGCATGCCATGGGGCAAAACCAGGACTGAATTGGCCTATTCAGTCAAACTGTTGGCAATCCTACTGTGATGAAGTGTTTTCCCCTTCTTTTTGCTTGTGCAGGACCAGGCTACATGCCTGGTCTACCTTAATTCCCACAGAAGGAGAGAGCTCTACGGGTGGGACCCTGTGGGGCAGGGGAGAGTCTGAAGGGCGGGACCAGCTGGGAAAGGATAAGAGTATACGCCCAGCTGGGTTCAAGAGGCCCCCTGTCCCCAGGAGGAGGAGCTCCAGACCCTGTTTAAGAAGTATTGTGAGTACTGAAGGCACACTGTCCTGAGGGAAGGCAGTCTGCTAATCTGTAGGTAAACTGAAATTGCAAGAATACTGCAAAGGCAGGCAGTGATTGTGAGCATTTGATATCTGTTTGTGTGAATAAAAGTGAATATTGCATTAGAAAAGGCTGGAGTCAGTGTGGTTTACTGCTCTAGCCCAGGCGATTTGCTCAGCCATCCTCACTCCTACCTTTTGGAAATGCGTTAATCCAGACTTTCCAAAACTTGTTCTCATGACCTCACAGCCAGTCTGGTTCTCAGGATATCCACAAGATATATGACATGAGATAAATTTCCATATAGTGAGTCTCTAATGTATGCATATTTATCTCATGTATTTTCATTGTAGTTATCTTGAAAAAGCAACTGACTGTGAAGTCACTAGGACAAGTTTAGGAAGCCTTGCTTTAATCATATGCTTACACAGAAGAACATTCTGGTTTGATTTTTGGCCCTGCTGTATCATCTGACTTTCTTTAATATGTCTACTGTGTGCACTGTGGACATGTAATTGTGGCTGAGATGTTGTCTTGAAGATTACCTTATGGGTACCAAAAACTTTCCAGGTTTGTATGGTTTAAACATGGGCTACTGGTATTCACCAGGAAGATTTTACCCTCAGCTCCTGTGGTAAGTTGCCAAACACTTGGAAGCTCATTAAAAGCACCAAAATAGAAACATATCTTAATGATATCAAAAGACCTTTTTGGTACATGTACTGCAGATTCAATCCTGCAACATTGATTTTAGTTTTGTGGTACTGCAGAGTTAGTTTGTGATTTTAAAATACATATTTCTAAATATTTCATTTTTGGGTAAAATTTGAAGACCATCTCTGTCTAGCTCAGGAATGACATTTGTTTCCATTCCTTGTTTTTTTTTTCTAATCGTCTATCTCTCTACTTTAATATTGACTAAAACAGGAGAATAGTTGGAGAAGGAAGACTAAAGAACAACCAAGAGGGGTTCAAAATGTCCCCGTCCCCCCATGATTTCTCTACTTGAGTCTTTTAACAAATTGTTGAACAATTGAGATGGCTATGACTGAAGGGCAGCCTCTTGTTGATAATCTCATTAGAGAGAGACAAGTTTCTCACCTCTAGAGATGAATTAAGTAGGCCAGGTCTGAACACATTGTCAGGATAGTATGAGGAAACTCGTTGCCAAGCTGAAACTCACCTGACCTTTGACCTTGTAGGTCTTCCCAGACAGCTGGTAGAACTTGAGTGGTGCGAGACAGGTCTAGGGCTTCACCTTTTCCAGCCCCTTTCCCCTTAGGTTGAGCCCTTGGGTTCCAGGGGCTAGCAAGACTTAGGCAAGTGTCTCGTGAGGAGTAGTGTGGTGGGAAGTCTCGATCATGGATAGGGTCAGAGGCAGGGATGGTCGTGGTTCATCCTGAGCTCAGAGGCAGGTGGCAGGTGAGAGTGGTCAAGCTCCAGGGCTGTGGTCAGACACAGGCATCAGGCGAGAATGGTCAAGGTCCAGACTGTGATCAATCCGAGGAGAGGCTGGGCTAGGAGAGACGAGGCAGACAGGCAGGGCTCGGAGAGATGAGGCAGACAGGTAGGGATGGAGAGACACGGCAGGCAGGCAGGGCTGGAGAGACGAGATGGGCAGGCAGGACTTGGAGAGACAAAGGCAAGATCAGGCAGAGCTGGGAAAGACAAAGGCAGTAATGCAGCAATTCATGCTAAAGGCTACAATCCAAAGAAAATGCTACAGTGAAACTGGCAACCCAGCTTGTGTGAGATAGAAGCCTGGACAGAGTCAAGGTAGGAGAAGTAGGCAAGTAGAGAGGATGAAGGACCAATTACCATGGGCATAGCGTCCATGGTGCACAGGCACCACCAACTTTGAAATGGGGTATTTCATGCACTACCAACAGTGTGCATATCCAGGAGAGTGGTGGCCAAGAAGAAGAAGAAGAGACTAAGAAGGCCGCCAGTGCCAAGAAGAGATAGAGGCCTGGGAGACTGCTGGCGGACTCTATCTTGCCAATGGCTGAGAAGAGCTAGAAGCACGGGAGGCCACTGGTGGACCCCATTTTGCCAGCGACCAAAGAAAGAAGAGGCCCAGCAGGCCACCAGCGGCCAAAAAGAGGAGCAAGCCCAGAAGCATATAAGAGTGAGAGCCTGAATGTGTCTGAGGGGAATGAAAGCCTGTGCGTGAGACAGCATGTGACAGTGACTGCCTGTGTGTGTTTGTGGGAATGGGAACATGTGTGTAAGAGCATGTGAGTGTGAAAGCCTATGTGTGTGTTTGTGAGTGGGAATGGGAGCCTATGTGTGAATGAGAACATGTAAGAGTGAGAGCTTGCATGTGTATGTATGGGATTGGGAGCTTGCGGAGAGATAGCATGTCAGAGAGAGCATATGAGAGTGAGAGCATAAGAGAGTGGGAGCCTCTGTGCATTGTGAGAGAGAGCATGCAAGAGTGGGATCCTGTGTGAGAGAAAGCTTGTGTGTGAGAGCACTCATGTGAGAGAGAGCCTGTGCATATATATGGAGGAACGAATGAAGAGAGGAGAGAGAAGAAACAGAATAAAGACTCTGAAAAAGGAATAAGAAAATGACAGACAAGGGGAAAAAAGAGACAGGGACCAATTGATTAGAAAAATAAGATCAGACAACAAAGGTAAAAAAAATATATTTTGCCTTTCAGCAATTGGAATATGCCATCTTTGGGAATGTTCATTTCTTATATATTTGTATTTCACTTTTTCTTCAGTATTCCAGACTTTATAGAGTCTGGTTTTGCCTGCATATTTCTGTTTCTAATTTGTAGTCCATTATTCTGTATGAGGTAAGGGTCTGTCTGTGAAGTGCATACGTGACAGAGGTGCAGTATTTTGACTAGCATGTAGTTTCTCTGTAGGGATTTGAGGTAGTCTGACCTGTTCTGTTTGTCTAGTAGGTGGTGAATTAGTATTCTAGGGCCTGGTGTGTCACACACTGGCTCTCCCAGGCAGGTGTACAGGACAGAGAGCCTGTGTGTGTGAGAGAGAGGGATTGTGTGTGAGAGCATTGGCATGTATGTCAGAGAAGGAATGTGTGAAAAAATGAATGTGTTGGTATGTGCATGTGAATGAGAGAGAGAAGAGATAGTTTGTGTGACCCTACCTCCCCCAATCCATGATAATCTCAGGGTGAGTGAAAATCAAAAGGTCCCCGATATGGAAAGCAGGAGATTTTTTAATCCTTATTATTTTTAATTATTAGGTATAATTTGATGTTTCTATTATTTTGAAACATTTATTGGGGGTTTT